>NC_082643.1:18702153-19005576 GCF_028023285.1 Balaenoptera ricei
CGGGTCTTAGTTGCAGCACACGTGATCCTCACCATGGCATGTAGACTTCTTAGTTGCAGCATGCATGTGGGATCTAGTTCCCTGACAAGGGATCAAACCCAGGCCCGCATGAATTGGGAGCGCAGAGCCTCAGCCACTGGACCACCAGGGAAGTCCTGAGACTATAATTAAATTACAGAGGAAGAACATGTTAAAATTTCTTTATAGCCTCACATCACTTCTCTGTTTATTGTACACTCCACCTTCAGAATCCTGTCCTTGTTCTTCTAAACTTCTGTTGCAGGCAGAATTCTAATGTCCTCCATGGTCTCTGCCCTCTAATGGTTTCCCCATCATTATATAAGTTACATAGCAAAAGGATTTGACAGGTGCAATTAAATGTATTAATCCGTAGACCTTAAGCCAGAGAGACGATCTAGGAGGGCTTAACCTAATCACATGAGCCCTATAAAAGCATAGACTTTTCTCCAGCTGGTAGTAGAAGTAGGAGTCAGAGAGATTCCAAATATATGAAGGATTTGACATGCCATTTCTGCCTTTGAAGATGGAGTGGGCCATGTGGTAAAGAATATGAACAGCTTCTGGGAGCTGAGAGCAGCCCCCAGCTGACAGCCAGCAGGAAATGGGAATGACAGTCCTACAACCACAAGGAACAGAATGCTGCCAACAACCTGAAAAGGCTGGAAGAGGATTCTTCTCCAGAACCTCTAAGATAAGAACCCAGTCCAGCCTATACATGAGTTCTTAAAAAATATGTTAAAGAAATCTCTACCAATTTTATGATATTAAGATTTTTTTTAAAGTCATGAATGTCGAATTTTGTAAAATGCCTGTACACATCTGCAAAGATACTCCTATCATTTCTCTCCTTTATCTATTAATCTGGTTAGTTATTATTGTTGCCTTAGTAATTTTCCTTGTATTCCTGGTATGAATCCAATGAGGGCATAGACTGTTACTGCATTAATTTGCTACTGGATTCTAACTGTCCTTTATGGGACAACCTGGGTAATCTTAGGGAGAAGAGAAGGTTAATTTCACTTCAGTCTCCTATAGGAAAGCTCTTAAGGCATAGGCAGCTGCTGAGGTTATTTTATCACTTTTTCTGTTTTTCTACTATAGAATAAGTTATAATACTGTGTTCATTACAGATGTGGAAAAGTAATCAACAAGCAGGGGCCATCCATAATGACAATACCCCAAGTATAATAGCCAGCCTCCAAACTGGCCCCCAATGATCACTGCCTCCTGGTATACATGACCTTGGGTAGCCTCCTCCCATATTAGGTAGCCATAGGATATTACAAAAAATAATAGGTCGTGATTTCTAAGCCTAAGTCATAAAAGACGTTGCAGTTGCAGCTTCTGTATTGTTCTCTCTCGAATCACTTGCTCTGGGGGAAGGCAGGTGCCATGTTGTAAGGTCATGCAAGCAGCCCTATGGAGAGGCTTACATAATGAAGAGCTAAAGTCTCCTATCAAGAGCCATGTGAATGAACCATCTTGGTAATGGATCCTTAAATCCCAGTGAAATTCCAGATGACCACAACCACAGCCAATGTTTTGCCTGCAACCTCATGAGACGTCCCAAGCTAAACCATCCAATTAAGCCACTCCTTTATTTCTGACCCACAGAAACTATACAATAATAAATACTTGTTTTTTAAGTCACTGAGTTTTGGGGTCATTTTTTACTCAATAGATAACTAATACCAAGTTTCATATAGTTTCCTCCCAACAGAATTGCTGAAAGGTACCTCTCCAAAACCTTTCTCTCCTCATAATGGATCTTTTTCATTACTTTAACCAGAAGATCAGTGCCTCACAGGACTTCCCTGGTGTCCAGTGGCTAAGACTCCACGCTCCTAATGCAGGGGGCCCGGGGTCAATCCCTGGTCAGGGAACTAGATCCCACATGCCACAACTAAGAGTTCGCATGCCACAACAAAGATCCCGCATGTCACAACTAAGACCCAGTGCAGCCAAATAAATAAATAAATATATATTTTTTAAAAAGATAACTGCCTCTCACCCAGGCTGTGAAAGTGAGAGTTCCTCTTCCTGAATGATGGTCTGCCCTCACCATTTCCCTAATGACTATTTTCCCAAATAATGCCCATACAGTGGGAAAAGACTGGCCCAGAAAAAAATCATCCAGAAACCTAAATCTTAGAATACTTATTTCCCCGTGGTTCTCTCTTTTATCCTCTCTGTCAAGATATAAGTAAATGTGAATAAATTGTTAGAGAAAGGAGCAAATGTGCCATTATTCTTGGTTCTGAGACATAATTATACTCTAAAGCATTTATCTCAATCTTTCTGAATAACCTAGAGTTTTATAAAATACAGGCCATACGCCTAGGCCTCACTCTAATGGCTCTGATTCAGTACGTCTGAAATGAGACCCAGGAATCAGTGGGTTTTTTTAATTGCAAAATTATTCTGATGATTATCCACTGTTAATTTGTCTTTTTACTAAAACCATATGATTTCCTTATTATGTTTATCTGTCTCCTCCCTCTGAAATATAAGCTCTATGAAGGAAGATACTTTTGTCTATTTTGTTCACTGATGTATCCCCAGCAACTAGTACTATGCCTGGCACACGGTAGGTAATCGATAAATGTTGAATAAACAATTGTAAAAGTTGATGAGCAGTATGGGAAGAAATAGATCTGGGAATGCAACATGGAGTATTTATAATTTAAAGAGTTATAGTAGGATAGACTTCATTGAGAAATGACTTGAGCATATAACAGAGTGTACCATATGAACATCTGGAGGAAGAGGGTTCCAGGCAAATGAAAAAGCAGTACAAAGACCTTGAGTCTGGG
This sequence comes from Balaenoptera ricei, assembly GCF_028023285.1. Classification (NCBI taxonomy): domain Eukaryota; kingdom Metazoa; phylum Chordata; class Mammalia; order Artiodactyla; family Balaenopteridae; genus Balaenoptera; species Balaenoptera ricei. The sequence goes on from NC_082643.1 coordinate 18,704,988, forward strand.
ATAGTCCAGAAACATCAAAAAGACCAGAGTGGCTGAAGTAAAATGAGTAAGGAGAGGACTGGGAGACAGAAAATCAGAGGAGTAAATGGGGCCAGATCACGTATGGTCTTATAGATACAAAAGAACTTTGGCTTTTATTTTAAGAAATGAAGAGCTATTGCAGTGTTTTGAACAAAGCCATTGCATTTTTAAAGGCTCATTCTGGCTGTTTGTGTTGAGAATAGAATGTCGAGCACAGATGGAATTATGGAGACAAGGCAGAAGGTAGGCTGAGCCTTATTGAAGTGACGTCAGGAAAAATTGGAAGAAAGAAATTGGGTACAATGAGTAAACAGAGCCTTTTCAAGCTTTGCTGAAAAGGGGAACAGAGAAATGATTCAAGCAAAGGTTTTATGTTTTAAGATGGTAGACATAATAGTGTCATATTTGTATGCTAACAGAAATGACCCAGTAGAAAAAAACATGGGTGGTTCCAAAACCTGGGATTCTAAACTCTAGGAGAGACAAGGAACCATTGACAGAGAGAGCAGAAGAGCAGGAAAAATATAAGGGGCTATTAAAGAACAATATGTAGACATGTAGAATCTAGCTTCAGATTGTAGCTACCAAAAAACGCATTTCCCTCTGAACATCTGAGAGTAGGGTAGCATATCTCCATCCCCTTCCACATAACAATTATGTGTCAGGAGAGGATAGTTTCCCACAGAAGTGAGAGATAGTCTGTCAACTTTAATCTCCATGGTGGGGGGGGGGTACTGTGACCCCTTAGTTCACATTACCACCTCCTTCAGTTCTTGATTTTCTTCTCTGGTAAACTGATGTGATTTATCTTAACATTTAAATCTTACCTCTCCACCCCACTGTAGCATATTGACTCATCAAGGCACCTGCTGTCTGCTTGCTCTCTTTATTTGCACATACCATAGCAGAATTAAATGGGTGAGTTACTTACCTGAATATCTTTCTGTTGGAGAAAGATGTGACCATCTAGATCAGGGTTTCTTAATCTCTGCAGACTGACATTTTCAGCTGGATAATCCTTTGCTGTCTGGTGCAGTGCAGGGTGTTGAGCAACATTCTTGGCCTGGACCCACTAGCAGTCAGAAGCACCTTCCTCTCTGTCCCACTTCCTGCCCCAGTTGTGACCAAAAGAATGTCTCCAGACATTGTCAAATGTCCCCCAGGAAGTAAAAATCACCCCCCCCAACCCAGTTGAGAACCACTGATATAGATGTAAAATTTCTCAATACATTATTAATAGATCCTGGTGGTGTCAATGATAAAACATGGGATAAAGCCGGGGGTTTGTTACCTATACCTTTATTCTGTGCTTTTGTCATAGATAATCATTGTTAACCCTCCACTTCTTACCACTGTTCTCAAAATGAACATTATGGACCTGGTATAAAGCAATAACTTCACGCTCACTTTAAAAACTGGTACATTTCCACACATGATTGGACTGGGGAGAATGAATGAATGAGAATAGGTGAACTATGGACACAAAATACTATTGGTGAGATTTTGCCATCTGAGGCTTTTCAAAATATTTGTTCAAGCACCATATAGATATTTTTTTCCTATCAACTGATTGCTGATAACATAAAATTGGCCTTATCTGCATTGGGTGCATAAATATGTATTACTCTGAGGTATCAAAAAAAATCAGGACCAGAAGAACCCAGTCAAGCTTGAGAAGAACATATTTGAATTCAAGACGTAGTACAAAGTTACAGAAGTTAAGACAGTGTAGGATTGGCACAGGATATACAAATAGACCAATGGAAGAGAATAGTCAGAAAAAGACCCAGTTTATGACAGATATCAATGCAAGTCTATAAGGGAATGAATAGTTTTGCAATAAGGGGTATTGGAACATGTGGATATTTTATGGAACAAAATGGAACTTGACCCCCACCAAACAGGGTATACAAAATTTAATTTGAGATATATCACAGTTCTAAATGTGTAAAACAATAAAGGTTTTAGAATAAAACAGGAAAATTTCCTCAAGACAGTCTTAAATAGAACACAAAAATTACTAACCATAAAAGACTGACTTCATTAAAATTAAGAACCATACCCATCAAAAGACACAATTAAGCAAGTAAAAAGGCAAATCACAGACTGAGAGATCTTCATGACACGTACATCCAACATCTCTAAATCAGTAAGAAAATGACAATAATCCAACTTTTTAAAATGAGCGAAAGTCCTGAAGAGGTCTGTCACAAAAGAGGCTATTCAATGGAATACTACATAGTAATTTAATTTTTTAAAAAAACCTATTGATACTTGCAACAAAACAGATGAATATTACAGACATTATATTAAGTGAAAGTAGTCACAACAGTACATACTGATGATGCATTTATGTGAAGTTTAGGCAAAACAAATAATGATGGAGGTCAGAATAGTGATTACCTTTTGAGGGTGTGTTGACTAGGGAGGGGCATGAGGAAACCTTCTGGAGAGATAAAATATTCCATAAATTTATATGGACGGTGGTTTCATGGGCCCTATGGAACATACAGATAACACTTTTGAGGAGTTTTTCTGCCAAGCAGAGAATCAAGGCAGTAGCTGGCAGAGAAAGTGGGGTTAGGAGAAGTTTCCTAAAGGATGGGGAAATAACATATGTATATGCTGATAGGAATAATTAAGTAGCGAGGGACAATGATGATGGAGGGAGAATGCTGGCGTAATGTCCCTGAGCAAGGTGGGAGAGGATGAGACGTTCTCCCTATGTGGAGGAAAGGGAGGCTCTATAACAGCAGGAGAGATGCTAGACTACATGTGAGTGATGGTTTGGATTGCATAGTGTAGATGTGATGAGAGCCTAGGAAGTTCTTTTCTGATTGTTTCCATCTTCTCAGAGAATTAGGAAGCAAAACTGGCAGAGTGAGGATAGAGGAAGTGACTTGGAAATAGGGGAAAAGAGAAGTGTGAAATAAGAGAGTAGCAAGGATCTATACTTCAACCGTGAGGTATCATTGAGGCCCACTTCAGTTTAGGACGATGAATTCAGTTAGTGTGGTGTGTTTTTCTCCAGGTAAGTCCATCTTCATAGGTGCAGGCACCTGAGGGGTACAGCACTGGATTTAACCAGCTTTGCAGTTTTGCCATAGAGTGCCAATTTTGTGAGTGAGATAATATATACCTGGGAATCTTATTTTTACCAGTTGGGGCATCATTAGTTCTATGCTCTTTCCATGGACAAAACTAGGAAATATTCTTAAATATTTTTAAATGAGTTCATATTAATATTTATAATCATATTTGATATTACAGGGATCTTTATGAACTTCTGGGTTTATATTTGTGTATCTTTTCTCTGGCAGTGAAAGTCTTGGGTCCTCATAATTCTATTAGTATCAGCAATAAAATTACCAGTGAAGTTTCAAGATTTCTTTGCAGTTCTTTTTGCCCTTAGAATGTATCCCATTAAGGAAGTACAAATGGAGTATTATATTCAACATTCATTGGAATAATTATTTTCTCTGTATAGATACTATCAAAATGAAATAAAAATAGGCTTTTTGATTGTTGGAGTTAAATTTGGATATTTACATTTTATATTCCTTCTAAACTTAATTTTTAATATATAAAACACATTAGTAAGAGAAAATCAAAACCATAAAAATTACACTCATATATACATATGTATAATTCAATCACTTTGCTATACGCCGGAAACTAACACAACATTGTACTATACTTTAATTTTTTTTAATGGTTAAAAAAAAGAAAAAAAATTATACTCAGAGAAGTCTTGCTCCCATCCTTCTCCTGTTCCCATGGCCTCTTCATCCCTTATAGGTAAACATTTCTTCACTCTGTAAAGAATTAAACATTTATCCTGCTTTTGGGGAAGAACAATTATTTATCTCCTGTTGATGAGGGAAAATTCTTCTTTATAGAAAAATGCCAGCTAATAAATGTAGGAGGAATTATTTAATTGGAAAAATCTTTTTGCAGTTTTTATTGAAATAATTCAGACAGGATGTTAAAACCATTGGGTAAAGGTTTTTGAAGATGATATTGGCACAGAATCAAATATCACCCCACAGATTACTTGCTTATTGTAAAGGAAAAACATATCTTACAACTGGCTGAGCTGGCATTATCATCTTAGCCAAGTGACAAACTTGACACTTTGTGCTCACTGATGGGATGCAATATTAAATATACAGCATTAACCATGAAGCATTCTTGCCAAAAAAAGTTTACCATGTTTCCAACCAAACCTTTGGGCTAAACCTCCAATTAATAGGAATATGAGAGTTAAAAGAACAAGTTAAACAATCAGACAAATCAAGAATGTGGGACATCTTACAAGACAACTGATCTGGTTTCTTCTAATGGCAATGTCAAAGAGGAAAAGTGGCAGAGCTGTTCTAAAGAGACTAAATAAGACTAAATTTTAAAATGACATAATGATTCACAAATAGTAAGGTATTCACACCAGGTACATAAAGTTCAACACTTTGCAATATTAAGTAACTTATTACTTATTATTACTCTTACAGTTGTGTATAAATAGTTGTAGAAATAACAGGTAACGTGTGAAGTGTGTTACTGATTCTTTACCTTAGCAACAAGATGGACGTTGAACATTAAAATTGCAAGGAGTTTTATTTATAAAACCATTTAATAACATTTCATTAAAGTTTCAAAAACTTATTTAAATTTTATTTAAAATTGAGACACTAACTGTATTCATATTTTGCCTTTTAGCTTTAATAACTTTGAATATTTTAAGACAACTTTTTAAAACAAAAATAATTTTAATATTTATTTTAATTTCCATTTTTAATGAAATATATTTAAATATACACTTGGAATACATTTTTTATACTTTATGTTAGTGCCAACAGATATTGTGAGAAAATTCTTATAAGAATATAATTAATGATTTTGTTAGAATGAAAGCAAAACAAATGGAAAAGTTTCTTCAGAATAAAGATTTGAAAAGATAAGAAAAGATAAAAACAATGGAAGAATATCCAAATATATAGAGAATAGAATCAAAATAAGCAGCATTCCTGAAGGAGAGACCTGAACAAAAGAAACAGAAGCATTATTCAAAGGCATATGACTTTATTACTCACCCAGACACTGCTGTTGAACACCCAGATATGTGCAATAATTAAATTCAGTCCTCTTTGATATTTTGTACTTTGTCATATAAAAATCATAGTGTTACCCATCTTTTTCAATTTTATTGTAATAAAAATTTATTTGCCAAGGTAAGAGGATGGAATATATTTTAAGTTTGTTATCATGATTCAAACATTTAAAATATTTAGACATACTGTACATGGATCTCCATTTGAACTCTTGCCTTGGATCCTGTAAACATTAGGGGTGGGCCTGACTGCAATTTCAAATACCAAAATAATTAAGCAATATCTATAAAGTTTTCAAAGAGAAAACTGCAACCCTAGAATGGTAAACCATTTATGCCTATTCAAGTTTCCTTTAACATGTAAAAAGAAACAGATGATTTCAGATGAGGTGAGAAAATATAGCATCCATGAATCCTTAAAAAATTTACATAAAGATGTCTAACAAATGACCCAAAATTAAGAGCTCAAGATTGGGAGATTTCTGGGAAAACAGCCGTGTGAATGAGTTCCTACTGCTCAACTCCTTCAACTCCGGCCCAAATACCAACTACTTCCCCCAAGCAAGCAGGTAGAGTGTATAAGCTAAACCTCAAGTCTGCTTAGATCTCTTCAGAAGAGAGTAAACTCCGGACTTTCCCTTGCAGGCCAGATAAAAACCTTGGGGTCCTGTAGAAAGAGCAAGAGCCCTGGTGTGAGGATTGAAAAGTCACTGATATATGATCATACCAAATCTCATTCCTTTTCACCTGTCTGGCCCTTAGGGATAGTGGGGAACTGACAAACTGACTGAATCCGTCCTGCCCCAGAATCAGGAGTCCAGACAGCAGAGAGCTCTCAGTAGGGGATAAACAACCTTCTGGCTTGAGTGCCAGCAGGCTGCAAGACAGAAAACACCAGTGCCTCTCAGAACTAGTGGAGTTGCCCTGGAGGTACACCAGCAGCAGGACTTGAGCCCTGAGTAAGGGTGGAACCCCGTGGAGGCAAAGGAAAATAACAAGGCCCCTAATCTAGCAGCCAGAGTGAGGAAGCAGCAGCATGCCCAGAACTGAGATCACCTCCTGAAACAGAGGGCAAAGCAGCGACCTTAAACATACAAAATGAAAGTGCTTAAGGAAATCTGATTACAAATTACAAACGATGGATTTAAATTTTTTGAATAAAGTAGATAAATCAAAGCGGAGAAAAATCACTATTTAGACCTTGATTAATTAAAGGTCAAGTCAGAGACCTACCTTTTTTTTTTAATTTATTTTTTGGCTGCTTTGGGTCTTCCTTGCTGTGCACGGGCTTCTCACTTTGGTGGCTTCTCTTGTTGCGGACCACGGGCTCTAGGCACGCAGACTTCAGTAGTTGTGGCACGTGGGCTCAGTAGTTGTGGTGCACGGGCTTAGTTGCTCCGCGGCATGTGGGATCTTCCCAGACCAGGGCTCGAACCCGTGTCCCCTGCATTGATAGGCGGATTCTTAACCACTGTGCCACCAGGGGAGCCCCAGAGACCTATCTTAAAACACTGAACAAGCATGCAAAAAACGGGACTCGAGAGAAAAGATGACAACTGACCTGGACAGATCCAAAGGCATCTCTCATAAAAAAGTCACGGAGTGCCAGGAGAAATTAACAAAATACAGATGAAGGAAAGGCAATCATTAAATAAATTAATAAAAGAAAATATAAGCCTGTAGACTGAAGGGGTTAGGAGCCCCAGTCAAGGTTGAGAAAATACACATCCTAGATTAGCTTCATAAAATTCTCTATTACTTCAAGGATAAAATCGTACAAGCTTCTAGGCTAAAAGAACAAAAGATTGAGAGAGAAAGAGAGAAAAAAATCATCTTCCCATCCCACCCCCAAAAAAGATCAGTATTGGATTTTTTCTTAACAATGCGAGGTAAAACTAGTTTAGCTTCTTTCTTAATTAAATTTGAGTCTTTTCTTGAGTATTTTGCTAAGATGGTATAGACAGCTGGTAGATTTTCTGAATATTTCCCTTTCTGAGATATTTTTTTTTTCACTCAGCAAATGAAGGATAACAGATACTTGTAGAATACATAGTGTGCCAGGCATTGTTCTAAGCACTTTAAAAGTATTAACTCTTTTAATCCTCATAACAACCCCATGAGGTAGATGCTGTTATAATCCCTATTTTATAGATGAGGAAAGAAAGCACCAAGAGGTTTAAAAATTTGTCCAAAGTCACAAGCTGGTAAGTAGCAAAATCTTTTCTCTCTACTAATATCAGCCAATGTGCGATATAATATTAAGTCATAAGCAGAATAAAGAGACACCTTATAGAAAAGGCAACTCATGCAGATACAATGGTCATAAATCTGTAAACACTAACACCGTGAATAATTTTGACTTCAAAAATATTCACAATTTGTGGATGAGAAAAAATACCATAACTCAAGTCATTAAATGATATACTTGTAAAAGTATTTGTAATACAAAACAAATAATTAAGTAATCTCATAGAAAACAATAGTAAAAAGCAACTTGACAGGAAAATGGACTATGGATATAAATATGCAGAAGAGTAAATATTAATAGGCAGAAGAGTCAATCCAAAGACACATATGAAAATATTTTAAAAACACTATTATACAGAAAAATATAAAGTATCAATGACATACTACTTTACATCTATCAGATCGTCAAGAATCAAGAGCCTCAGTTAACACCTTACCAAAGTCCTTACTATGGCTGACGAGGCCTAACCTAGACTAGACTACCCCTTCTGACCTCATTTCTTTCCACTCTTCTCCTATCACTCAGCTACACTGTCCAGCTTCAAACGCATCTTCAAATGCAAGAAACATCGACCCCCTCTGCCTAAAACATGCTCTCCTTAGGTATTACCATGGCTTACTCCTTCTTACATCAGGTCTTTGCCCAAAAGTCAATGCTCAGAAATTTGCCCTGATCACCCAATACAGAATCCTTCTCCCACAATACTCCCTCTCATCTTATCCTACTCTATTCTTCCTTATAACACTTATCAGTTACCTAGTGTAACTGATTGTTTTATTGTATTGGTGCAATATTTATTAGATCGTATTAGTGGTTGTACTGCATTTGCTTATTACTCATCTCCCTCAGTAGACTCGAAAGTCCAAGAGAGCAGAAACTTTTTTGACTCTAGTGTCTGGAATAGTGCCAGACACATGGCAGAGATACTCAAAATTTGTTGATGGCATGAACAAGCATACAATGAGCAAACAACTACCACTAGTAAAGGTGCTAAGAAAATGGAACTCTTCTAAATGGGGATATGTGGATTTACAATAGCATTTTTGAATTTATGTATAATTATGCACATGTATGGCAACATCCCTTTTAACCCAGCAATGGGTTACCATCCCCATAACCTAAATAAAGCTCCAAAATATAAGGACATATGCATAAGAAAAATGTCTGTAATGGTGCTACTTGTAGAGGAAAAAAACAAGAATGAATGCTCGGGACTTCCCTAGTGGCACAGTGGTTAAGAATCTGCCTGCCAATGCAGGGGACACTGGTTTGAGCCCTGGTCTGGGAAGATCCCACATGCTGCAGAGCAACTAAGCCCGTGTGCCACAACTACTGAAGCCTGCGTGCTTAGATCCCGTGCTCCACAACAAGAGAAGCCACTGCAATGAGAAGCTAGCGCACCACAACGAAGAGTAGCCCTTGCTCACCGCAACTAGAGAGAGCCTGCACAGCAACGAAGACCCAACGCAGCCAAAAATAAATAATAAATAAATAAATAAATAAATAAATAAATAAATAAAAATGAATGCTCATCAAGAAGCATATGTTTGGATAAAACACGGTACATACACAGCACAGATTATGTAAGCTTTAAAATAACTGAAATTAGATCTGTGCCTATTAGGAGGATTTGTACTAAATAGTAAGCAAGAAAAGCAAGATTCAGATAAATGTATATAATGTGAGCCCATTTTATAAAACAATGACTAAACTTTCACTCTATATGTGTGTGCATATATAAGCATGATAAAGCGTGAGGTAACAGATTTTTTAAAAATTTATTTATATTTTATTTTTGGCTGTATTGGGTCTTCGTTGCTGCGTGCGGGCTTTCTCTAGTTGCTGCGAGCGGGGGCTACTCTTCGTAGGGGTGCGCGAGCTTCTCATTGCGGTGGCTTCTCTTGTTGCGGAGCACGGGCTCTAGGTGTGCAGGCTTCAGTAGTTGTAGCACCCGGGCTCAGTAGTTGTGGCTCACGGGCTTAGTTGCTCCGCAGCATATGGGATCTTCCCGGATCAGGGCTCGAACCTGCATCCCCTGCATTGGCGGGTGGGTTCTTAACCACTGCGCCACAAGGAAGTCCTAGATTTTTAATAATGATTATGTGGGGTTTGAGTATGGTAAGGAAAACAAGAATTCTTTTGAAAAAATGTCCACACCAAAATAAACACAAGACATGGCCACCTTACGTACAATGATAAATGTGACAGATACTGTTGGCTATCTATCCAGCAGCCATTCCCTATCATTCTTTCGTGCTATCAAAGTCTACCTCTCAAAATATTGGGTTGGCCAAAAAGTTCGTTTTGGTTTTGCCAGCTTATGGAAAAACCTGAACAAACTTTATGGCCAATCCAATAGAAACAGAAAATGCCAGAAGCACTCTTTCCCAGCCTCCCTCGCAGTTGAGGCATGGCCATGTAATCTGACCAACGGAAAGTAAAAATCTGCTAGGGTCTCCTAGGAGAGATTTCTTTGCTCCTTGAAAAGACAGACACAAGGAGAAGCAGCTTATTTCCTTATTTCCTACTTTTGAACATAGTTATCTGAGGAAGTTATGGCTGGAGCTGTGAGAGCCATCTTGTGACTATGAGAGGAAAGCCAAGAAAATCAAAAGAAGCCAATCCAAAGTCCTGACTTTGGTAAACTGCTATAAATTCTATAACTATCAACCTCTAGCCTTTGTATTATATGTTATATATTTAATTAATAAACCTCTATTGTTGATATTACTTTTAGCAATATATCTGGGTCAACTATAGCCCAATATCTTATACAGCCCTCTGTTTATGTGGGTATTATGAATGTATTAAAATGTGACCACCAAAATATTAACAATAGTTCTCATACTTTTATAAATTGTTTAAATTGTTTGAATTTTTAATGAGCAACTGTCATTTATATAGTAAGATCAAAATAATGAAGCTGATTTCATTAATTTTAAAAGTGATGACCTCAGGATCAGAGATAAATATTAAATACTGAAAATGTGATTATAAAACAGTGTAAATTGTCAAAATTACTACTCATTGAGAAAATCAACAGTGTAAAAAAAGTAATAAAAATTATCTATCCTCTGAAGACTGAAAACTGTAAAAGTTTAAGCATTTTCTTAAATAAGAAGGGCTAAAAATATTACCTGTGATGTAATAGTTAACATTGACAAAGAACACAAGTTAAAGAATACTTTGAAAACTTTAACCACTGCAAGAATCAAAAATAAAATACACATTTTAGAAAGACAAAAGCAAAGAAAATAGTTTAAAGCAAAACACTGAAAAAAGAAGTAGCAATCAAGCATTTAAAAAAAATAAGAAGATGACTATCACCAAAGCTATCAATTATAACAATAAATTAATCTTCTGTATGAAAGACAGATGATCCAGAAAGGGTTAAAAATGACCAAAATCTGGTTTCAAATTGAAGATAACAGACTGAGGGTAAATTTATTTCCCTTCCTTCCCCAAATCATAATGAAATAACAATGAAGAGGAATAACGACTTCTGATGTGAAATAGCTGATCGAATCAAAATCAACATCTTTCCCTTTCTCCTCCTGGAAACTCAACAAAAACAACAAGAATATAGGAGGAGGGAAACTGTGACTTCCCTCAGTGAAACGTAGGAAAAGTGTAATCCACAGACACCAAAACATAGGTAAGTACTGCCAAAAGCACATACAATTGTGCAGAAGTGAATAGAGATGGCACAGTGATGGCAGATCTCAGAGAGCACCAGGAAATATACACTTGTGTCATAAGATGCATTTCCTTCTTTACAACAACCAGTGCAAGAAGTGAGGGTTGTCACAGGCAAAGGGGAATGGAAAGCTTAGGTGCTATCAAGAAGGCCAAGCAACAGAAAATGTAAGAAATGCCAGAAAAGTACTCTTAAATTGCAATTCACTAACTTTTTAAAATGATCACATCAAAAATACTATCAGAACTAAAGTGAAAAAACAGCAAAACTAACCATCAGATGAAGAATACTCCTCCAGAGAATATGAAAACTTATAGTAAAAAAGAATTAAATGGTCATTTTCTTTAGGCTATTCTGATAGCAAGTGAAATCCGACTAACTTAAAAAGGGGTGGCAGATTTATTTGCTCACAGGATGCAGAAATTATCAAATGAAAAGTAGAAAGAGTAGAGAAATAGATGGGTTTCAGTAACAACTGGAATCAGAAACCCCAAAACACCAATTCTCAATACTCTCCTTATTGATTCTGGGGCATGCACATGTGCACACGTGCACACACACACACACACACACACACACACACACATATATCTTGGGAAAGAACTACAAATGTGGCCAAAGTGGAGAAGTTTTATAAGAACAGAGCAGCAATTTTCAATCCTGGCTGCACACTTAATTACCTGGTGACTACCTGAGGAGCTGTCAAAAATGCCAGAATGGAAAAACTTGGTAATAAAATGGGTAGAAAATATGAACAACTTTAAACACATACACACAGCCTGTAAAATATATTCAACATCACTCAAAATAACAGTAAAACTATACCATTTCTCCTGTTACCACTGGCAAATATTAAAGTATTTTTTAAAATTTATTTATTTTGGCTGCACCAGGTCTTAGTTGCAGCTCGTGGGCTCTTTGTTACAGCATGGGGACTCCTTAGTTGTGGCATTCAGACTCTTAGTTGCGGCATGCAGACCCTTAGTTGCGGCACGCATGTGGGGTCTAGTTCCCAGACCAAGGATCGAACCCAGTCCCCCTGCACTGGGAGCACGGATTCTTACCCACTGGACCACCAGGGAAGTCCCAAACACTAAAGTATTAATAACATAGTCTGTTGGTGAGGCCATGGAGAAACAGGCACCCTCATACACTGCAGGTGTCAATGCACATTGATGAAAACCTTAAGGAAGGGACTAGCATAATTACATATACACTTAGCTTTTAACCAAACAATCCCATTTCTAGGAGTTTAATCTGAAGATACATGAAAATTTAACTACAAGATGATTCATTGCAGCATTGTTTGTAATTACATATACTGAAAAGCATATGGTCATATATAGGAGAGTGGTTGAATAAACTATGCGACAGACAATGGAGTACACTGTAGCTGTAAATAAGATCTCTGTGGATTGATGTAGAACAATTTACAGCACACACCGTCAGGTGAAATAAGCAAAGAGCAAAAGATATCTGCAATATGTTACTCATTGTATAAGAAAGAAGAAATAAGAAAATATACATGCATCTACTCCTTTGTGCCAAAGAAATAAAGATACCCCAGAGATGCATGAATTTGGTTAACTACAGGAGGAAGGGTGGAATGGGGTAGAAAGGACAGAAGGAATTAGGGGGGAGGGAAGGATGTAATTTTTGTGAGTTTAACTTTATAAACCATTCTGACTTTTGGAACCATGTTAATGTTTTATACATGCAAGGAAGAAGAAAGGGAAGAAGGGGAAGGGGCAAAGAGAGAAAGGAGGAGGAGTAAAGGGAGGGAGGAAAAAAGGGAAAGGGAAAAGGAAAGGAGGTAAGGAAAAAGAGAAAAAAGGAAAAGGAAATGAAAAAGAAAGAAGGGGGAAGGGAGGAGAAGAGAGAAATAAGAAATGATGGGGACAGGTCCTAAAATGGAATACAAACAGAAATGAATGAATGAAATATTTTGAACGGTAACATAGCTACACCAAAGGAAGGGATGGGTGGGAGGGAAAACTGAAGATCTGAAGAGTGTTTGAACTAAATGCCCTAAAGATAAAAATGAACTCTAAACATATCTTGAATTCTTAGGTTTCCTTTTTGCAAAGGAATAGGCTAGCAATTATGAAATTATTTTCTGTTGTTTCTAGGGCTACACAAATAAGTAAATATATTGGGGATGATATCCTGCTTCCTCACTGTACACAGAAAATAATAACATATACGGAAAGAGAGAATAAAAGACTCCTGTGATATTGGGTTGGAATGAGATATCGGTGTGAACTCATGGATTTAAGGGGTGTGTGTGTGTGTGTGTATTAACATGATTATAGAAAAAAAAGGTATTTGTTGTAAAACCAATAGCTGGTGGGAAGCAGCCGCATAGCACAGGGAGATCAGCTCGGTGCTTTGTGACCACCTAGAGGGATGGGATAGGGAGAGTGGGAGGGAGGGAGGGAGATGCAAGAGGGAAGAGATATGGGAACATATGTATATGTATAGCTGATTCACTTTGTTATAAAGCAGAAACTAACACACCATCGTAAAGCAATTATACTCCAATAAAGATGTTAAAAAAAAAAAAAAGGTATTTGTGGGTATGTATGCAAACAAATTTCTATTTCCTAGCCCTGTCTGCTGTGAGAACTTACAAGCAATGACACCCTGGTAGTAATGAGTATACCAACTGCCCAGATCTTGGTTACTAAATTCCATTCTCTACTAAAAGGATCAGGGCTCCATGGAGACATCATCAATTTCAGGGCTGAAGTAGAGAAAGTACAAGATGAGTCAAGATAAGCCTGAGACATACTTTTGCACCCAAAACAATGATGTGAGCATGTCAAAGGATAAGGAGCCAGCTTGAAGGGGTTCCCACTGGCCGAATCTGGGGCAATATGAACAACAAAATAATGACATTAAAGGATTATCAACTGAACAAAACAGAAATCTGAGTCTACACTGAAATTAATTAATTAAACAAGGGAAAGCTCTTTCTTATAATAGGAAGCCAACTAGAAGTAGAAAAATCACCATTTGCTGATCGTAACTGAAAGTGAGACCGTCAATGGGTACTAAAACTCTGTGGGTAATATTTATGGAGAAACAGGAAGTTGTGCTATATGACACTTAACTACTACAAAGTAAAAATCAGCAAGTTTATAATGGAGACACCCACAGAGATCACCTTAATCAAGCGATCAAAGTTAACATCACCAGTAATGAAAAAAATTGGTATCATGTATTCCCTGGTAAAATGCCCTGAGAAACACACATGACTTCTGTTGTATACCTGCCATATGCTCATAACCTGATTCTAATCATGCGGAAACATTATTCAAACCCAAACTGAGAAATATTCTACAAGATAACTGGCATGTACTCTTCAAAAATGTTATGTCCATAAACACAGAAGACTGAGGACTTATTCCAAATTAGAGACTAAAGGGATAGGACAGCTGAATGCAAGGTATAAATGGAGGCTTTCATTTGCTATCAAGGAAACTGTCCAGTAAAATAATGATGGTAAAATCTGAATAAAATGTATCGATTATATTACTGTATTAATGCTAATTTCCTGATTTGATCATTGTATGTCCTTGCTTTTAGAAAATATACACCAAAAATTTTAGGAAACACACTGAAGTGTTTAGGTCAGAGGGGGAACGTCGGCTTATTCTCAGGTACTTTAGAAACATATTTTAAAATAAAACAAATGGCGGGAATTCCATGGCAGTTAACACTCCACACTTCCACTGCAGGGGGCATAGGTTTGATCCCTGGTTGGGTAACTAAGATACCACAGGCCACACAGTGCGGCCAAACAAACAAAATAAAAATAAAAAGGGTAAAATGTTAACATTTGATGAATCTGGGAGAAGGGTATATGGAAATTCTTTGTATTATTCTTACAAATTTTCTGTAACTTTGAAATTACATCCAAATTAAGAGTTTAAAAATGCCTATCTGGAGTTCACACATAGATAACTCTTGTTGGTCTGAAATGAAACCTATTCATTTAAGAGTCAGACCCAAAGCCACATGGACCGGGCTTCCCTGTTGGCGAAGTGGTTGAGAATCCGCCTGCCAGTGCAGGGGACACGGGTTCGAGCCCTGGTCTGGGAGGATCCCACATGCCGCGGAGCAACTAGGCCCGTGAGCCACAATTGCTGAGCCTGCGCATCTGGAGCCTGTGCTCCGCAACGGGAGAGGCCGCGATAGTGAGAGGCCTGTGCGCCACGATGAAGAGTGGCCCCCACTTGCCGCAACTAGAGAAAGCCCTCGCACAGAAACGAAGACCCAACACAGCCATGAATAAATAAATAAATAAATAAAAATAAAAACCCAAAGTTAAAAAAAAAAAAAAAAAAGCCACATGGACCTTAGGGAGTAGAAAGAAGCAATAGTTCCTAGAAGCAAACGGTTCAGGGCAGGTAACACCAGTGATGTCTACTGCAATGGAAAAATAGCCATTTCTCTATATGATAAAGCATACAATTACAAATGTAAATGGTCATCTTCTAGCATCAAATAACATTGTATCGAATTGTATACAGCAAAAGCTGTTAGAAATACATGGAGAAAACGAACATATCTACATATCTATTGGAGCAAAAGCTTCATTAGGTGATTTTCTGTTCTGCTTTATTAGTGTAAACTAGCCTGGCACATAAGAACCAATTAATAAGTGTATTTTCACACATTTACATTATATAAACTCACAGATTACAATCATGATTAGTGTGGAATCATGTCTATTTTGTTCTCCTCTGTCTATTCAACACTTAGCAATGGCTGGCACATAATAGGTACTCAATGAATATTTGTTTAACAACTAAACACTGAATCTGCACTTTAATAATTATGGGAGATTGAGTAATAAAAAACATCTTTAATAGATTAGAATTACAGATCACAACTAGCTGCTGGACAATCATGGACATGAAGACACTGGAACTCACCAAAAAAGATACCCCACATCCAAAGACAAAGGAGAAGTCACAATGAGACAGTAGGAGGGGCAAAATCACAGTAAAATCAAATCCCATAACTGCTGGGTGGGTGACTCACAGACTGGAGAACACTTTACGACAGAAGTCCACCCACTGGAGTGAAGGTTCTGAGCCCCACATCAGGCTTCCCAACCTAGGGCTCCGGCAATAGGAGGAGGAATTCCTAGAGAAACAGACTTTGAAGCCTAGTGGGAATTGACTGCAGGACTTCAAGAGGACTGGTGGAAACAGAGACTCCACTCTTGGAGGGCACACACAAAGTAGTGTGCACATCGGGACCCAGGGGAAGGAGCAGTGACCCCAGGGGAGACTGAAGCAGACCTACCTGCTAGTGTTGGAGGGTCTCCTGCAGAGGCGGGGGGTGGCTGTGGCTCACCGTGGGGACAAGGACACTGGCAGCGGAGGTTCTGGGAAGTGCTCCTTAGCATGAGCCCTCCCAGAGTCTGCCATTAACCCCATCAAAGAGCCCAGGTAGGCTCCAGTGTTGGGTTGCCTCAGGCCAAACAACCAACAGGGAGGGAACCCAGCCCCACCCATCAACAGTCAAGCGGATTAAAGTTTTACTGAGCTCTGCCCACCAGAGCAACAGTCAGCTCTACCCACACCAGTCCCTCCCATCTAGCCTCTTAGATAGCCTCATCCACCAGAGGGCAGAGAGCAGAAGCAAGAAGAACTAAAATCCTGCAAACTGTGGAACAAAAACCACATTCACAGAAAGACAGACAAGATGAAAAGGCAGAGGGCTATGTACCAGATGAAGGAACACAATAAAACCCCAGAAAAACAACTAAATGAAGCGGAGATAGGCAACCTTCCAGAAAAACAATTCAGAATAATGATAGTAAAGATGATCCAGGATCTCAGAAAAAGAATGTAGGCAAAGATCGAGAAGTTGCAAGAAATGTTTAACAAAAACCTAGAAGAATTAAAGAACAAACAAACAGAGATAAACAATACAATAACTGAAATGAAAACTACACGAGAAGGAATCAATAGCACAATAACTGACGCAGAAGAACGGATAAGTAACCGGGAAGACAGAATGGTGGAATTCACTGCTGCGGAACAGAATAAAGATAAAAGAATGAAAAGAAATGAAGACAGCCTAAGAGACCTCTGGGACAACATTAAAAGCAACAACATTCGCATTATAGGGGTCCCAGAAGGAGAAGAGAGAGAGAGAAAGGACCAGAGAAAATATTTGAAGAGATTATAGTTGAAAAATTCCCTACGAGGGGAAAGGAAATAGCCACCCAAGTCCAGGAAGCACAGCGAGTCCCATACAGGACAAACCCCAGGAGAAACATGCCAAGACACATAGTAATCAAATTGGCAAAAATTCAAGACAAAGAAAAATTATTCAAAGCAGCAAGGGAAAAACGACAAATAACATACAAGGAAACTCCCAGAAGGTTAACAGCTGATTTCTCAGCAGAAATTCTACAAGCCAGAAGGGAGTGGCATGACATACTTAAAGTGATGAAAGGGAAGAACCTACAACCAAGATTACTCTACTCAGCAAGGATCTCATTCAGATTCGATGGAGAAATCAAAAGCTTTACAGACAAGCAAAAGCTAAGAGAATTCAGCACCACCAAACCAGCTCTACAACAAATGCTAAAGGAACTTCTCTAAGTGGGAAACACAAGAGAAGAAAAGGACCTACAAAAACAAACCCCAAACAATTAAGTAAATGGTCATAGGAACGTACATATCGATAATTACCTAAAACGTGAATGGATTAAATGCCCCAACCAAAAGACACAGGCTCGCTGAATGGATACAAAAACAAGACCCATATATATGCTGTCTACAAGAGACCCACTTCAGACGTAGGGACACATACAGACTGAAAGTGAGGGGATGAAAAAAGATATTCCATGCAAATGGAAATCAAAAGAAAGATAGAGTAGCTATACTCATATCAGATAAAACAGACTTTAAAATAAAGAATGTTACAAGAGACAAGGAAGGACACTACATAATGATCAAGGGATCAATCCAAGAAGAAGATATAACAATTATAAATATATATACACCCAACATAGGAACACCTCAATACAGAAGGTAACTGCTAACAGCTATAAAAGAGGAAATAGACAGTAACACAATAATAGTGGGGGACTTTAACACCTCACTTACACCAATGAACATATAATTCAAACAGAAAATGAATAAGGAAGAACAAGCTTTAAATGACACAACAGACCAGATAGATTTAATTGATATTTATAGGACATTCCATCCAAAAACAGCAGATTACACTTTCTTCTCAAGTGTGCATGGAACATTCTCCAGGATAGATCACACCTTAGGTCACAAATCAAGCCTCAGTAAATTTAAGAAAATTGAAATCATATCAAGCATCTTTTCTGACCACAACACTATAAGATTAGAAATGAATTACAGGGAAAAAAACGTAAAAAACACAAACACATGGAGGCTATACAATACGTTACTAAATTCCAAGAGATCACTGAAGAAATCAAAGAGGAAATCAAAAAATACCTAGAGACAAATGACAATGAAAACACGATGATCCAAAACCTATGGGATGCAGCAAAAGCAGTTCTAAGAGGGAAGTTTATAGCTATAAAAGCCTACCTAAAGAAACAAGAAAAATCTCAAGTAAACAATCTAACCTTACACCTAAAGGAACTAGAGAAAGAAGAACAAACAAAACCCAAAGTTAGCAGAAGGAAAGAAATCATAAAGATCAGAGCAGAAATAAATGAAATAGAAACAAAGAAAACAATAGCAAAGATCAATAAAACTAAAAGCTGGTTCTTTGAGAAGATAAACAGAATTGATAAACCATTAGCCAGACTCATCAAGCATAAGAGGGAGAGGACTCAAATCAATAAAATTAGAAATGAAAAAGGAGAAGTTACAACAGACACTGCAGAAATACAAAGCATCCTAAGAGAGTACTTCAAACAACTCTATGCCAATAAAATGGACAAATTCTTAGAAAGGTATAACCTTCCAAGACTGAACCAGGAAGAAATAGAAAATATGAACAGACCAATCACAAATAATGAAATTGAAACTGTGGTTAAAAAATTTTCTAACAAACAAAAGTCCAGGACCAGATGGCTTCATAGGTGAATTCTATCAAACATTTAGAGAAGAGCTAACACCTATCCTTCTCAAACTCTTCCAAAAAATTGCAGAGGAAGGAACACTCCCAAACTCATTTTATGAGGCCACCATCACCCTGATACCAAAACCAGACAAAGATACTACAAAAAAAGAAAATTACAGACCAATATCACTGATGAATATAGATGCAAAAATCCTCAACAAAATACTAGCAAACAGAATCCAACAACACATTAAAAGGATCATACAGCATGATCAAGTGGGATTTATCCCAGGGATGCAATGATCCTTCAATATACACAAATCAATCAATATGATACACCATATTAACAAATTGAAGAATAAAAACCATATGATCATCTCAATAGATGCAGAAAAAGCTTCTGACAAAATTCAACACCCATTTATGATAAAAACTCTACAGAAAGTGGGCATAGAGGGAACCTACCTCAACATAATAAAGGCCATATACGACAAACCCACAGCAAACATCATTCTCAATGGTGAAAAACTGAAAGCATTTCCTCTAAGATCAGGAACGAGACAAGGATATCCACTCTCACCACTATTATTCAGCATAGTTTTGGAAGTCCTAGCCTCAGCAATCAGAGAAGAAAAAGAAATAAAAGGAATACAAATTGGAAAAGAAGAAGTAAAACTGTCACTGTTTGCAGATGACATGATACTATCCATAGAGAATCCTAAGGATGCCACCAGAAAACTACTGGAGCTAATCAATGAATTTGGTAAAGTTGCAGGATACAAAATTAATGCACAGAAATCTCTTGCATTCCTATACACTAATGAGGAAAAATCTGAAAGAGAAATTATGGAAGCACTGTCATTTACCATTGCAACAAAAAGAATAAAATACCTAGGAATAAGCCTACCTAGGGAGACAAAAGACCTGTATGCAGAAAACTATAAGAAACGGATGAAAGAAATTAAAGGTGATACCAACAGACAGAGAGAAATACCATGTTCTTGGATTGGAAGAATCAATATTGTGAAAATGACTATACTACCCAAAGCAATCTACAGATTCAATGCAATCCATATCAAATTACCAATGGCATTTTTTACGGAACTAGAACAAATCATCTTAAAATTTGTATGGAGACACTAAAGACCCCGAATAGCCAAAGCAGTCTTGAGGGAAAAAAACGGAGCTGGAGGAATCAGACTCCCTGACTTCAGACTACACTACAAAGCTACAGTAATCAAAAGACAATATGGTACTGGCACAAAAACAGAAACACAGATCAATGGAACAAGACAGAAAGCCCAGAGATAAACCCATGCACCTATGGTCAACTATGACAAAGGAGGCAGATATACAATGGAGAAAAGACAGTCTCTTCAATAAGTGGTGCTGGGAAAACTGGACAGCTACATGTAAAAGAATGAAATTAGAAGACTCCCTAACACCATATACAAAAATAAACTCAAAATGGATTCGAGACCTAAACGCAAGACCGGACACTATAAAATTCTTAGAGGAAAACATAGGAAAAACACTCTTTGACATAAATCACAGCAAGATCTTTTTTGATCCACCTCTTAGAGTAATAGAAATAAAAACAAAAATAAACAATTGGGACCTAATGAAACTTCAAAGCTTTTGCACAGCAAAGGAAACCATAAACAAGACGAAAAGACAACCCTCAGAATGGCAGAAAATATTTGCAAACGAATCAACGGACAAAGGATTAATCTCCAAAATATATAAACAGCTCATGCAGCTCAATATTAAAGAAACAAACAACCCAATCCAAAAATGGGCAGAAGAGCTAAATAGACATTTCTCCAAAGAAGACATACAGATGGCCAAGAAGCACATGAAAAGATGCTCAACATCACTAATTATTAGAGAAATGCAAATCAAAACTACAATAAGGTATCACCTCACAGCAGTTAGAATGGGCATCATCAGAAAATCTACAATCAACAAATGCTGGAGAGGGTGTGGAGAAAAGGGAACCCTCTTGCACTGTTGGTGGGAATGTAAATTGATACAGTCACTATGGAGAACAGTATGGAGGTTCCTTAAAAAACTAAAAATAGAATTACCATATGATCCAGCAACCCCACTTCTGGGCATATACCCAGAGAAAAGCATAATTCAAAAAGACACATGCACCCCAATGTTCATTGCAGCACTATTTACAATAGCCAGGTCATGGAAGCAACCTAAATGCCCATCAAAAGACGAATGGATAAAGATGTCGTGGTACATATATACAATGGAATATTACTCAGCCATTAAAAGGAATGAAACTGAGTCATTTGTTGAGACGTGGATGGATCTAGAGACTGTCAGAGTCTCTAGACTTCTTCACAGAGTGAAGTAAGTCAGAATGAGAAAAATATCGTATATTAACACATGTACGTGGAACGTAGAAAAATGGTACAGATGAACCGGTTTGCAGGGCAGAAGTTGAGACACAGATGTAGAGAACAAACATATGGACACCAAGGGGGGAAAACCACGGTGGGGTGGGATGGTTTTGTGCTGAATTGGCCGATTGGGATTGACATGTATACACTGACGTGTATAAAATTGATGACTAATAAGAACCTGCAGTATAAGAAAACAAAACTAAACTTTCTTTGGGTTATTTGTATGGAAGTATGTTAATATAAATGTTTCAGACATTACATGAAATTTCTAAAAATCTTTTATGTTCTGGTATAATGTTGTCATAATTCTAGTTATTACTTTAAAATGTATATCTCAGAAATAACTAAATTTCCTTGTCAATTGCATTATTATGAACTTTCATCAAATCTTTAACCGTGGTCATTTTTAAGTCTTTTCTCATTTACAGACAGTTCTGGGTGTACTCTGATGCTTTTGCAAAAATGTTCCTATAAAAGGGTTTCATCTTCAAGGAATTCATGGAAAAGACCCTGACAAGTACAGGTTTCTGGTAACTGACTATACTGCTGAACTGAATGAATAAGCATTTTCAGAACTCTAATGGAAAACTGATGAATTCATAGAAGTGCTAACAAAAGATCAAGATGAAAAAAAATTAATTACATGGGACTGAGTGAACTGATGAGGATGATTATAATTTTTGTGACTTTCTGTTTGAATTAAAAAAAAAAGAGAAGAATCCAGCACAGTGCTCAGCTTTTATATCAGAAACGATATATGTTGAGTACATTTAATAAAGGAATATTTTTTAAGCAGCTGAAAAAAAGGAAAAAAAAAAGAATTACAGTAAGATAAAAAACT
The DNA here is from genome assembly GCF_028023285.1 of Balaenoptera ricei. NCBI lineage: Eukaryota > Metazoa > Chordata > Mammalia > Artiodactyla > Balaenopteridae > Balaenoptera > Balaenoptera ricei. The sequence continues at coordinate 18,727,395 of NC_082643.1, forward strand.
AATGTGCAAATCCCCTCCACCTTCTTTCTCACTTGTAACTTAAGAAGTTGATACCACACTTGGGTAAGATGAATATAGGCTCTTTGGCTATATGGTAAGTATTCATGTTATTGCAGATGATTGGTTTACCAATCATGAATCATGTGATCTTAAATAGCTTAGTCTTGCAACGTAATTATTGCCTTACCTCCCCCCCCGCAAAAACTCCCCATATTCCACAGAGTACCTATCAGTACAAAACCAGCATTACCACTTTGGACAATGTCTTAACTATTTAACTGATTAAGAGTTAACAATGCCATGTGGCAAGATAATTCATTCAGTTATCTAGGAATATATTGTGTATTTATGTTGTGTCTAATTAAAGTTAAATTAACCAAGTGTAAAAAAACAATGGAGGATTAAGAGACACTTTTTTTTTAATGCCAACTGATATAAACTGCTTTATAAATTTAATAGGCTCACGTTACCAGGGATACTTTTCATGGTATTTTTTTCAAACTGCAGATACCAAAATTTAAAAAAGAAATAGACTAGCACAGGAAAATCTCAAAATACATTCGTTCCCAATGGTAGTTGAGCACAGCTAAGTGAAACCTTTGGTATATACATATATAAACAGAGCCACAAAATAAAATGTTCTTCTTACAGGCTGCAGTAAGAAATATACTGAAAAATGCTGTTTTATGCTTTAGAACTCTTTCAGTAGAGCCTAGACCCATCTGCAGATTTGGTGACATTCCATTCTGGCACATGTCTTTATCAAGCTCAACTTTCACAAAAAGAATGTGAAACCCTGCTTCTAAAGCATATGATTGTACACATAACTAGTTCTTCCGATACCGGTCCAAAAGTAAAACTCACTGCTATTTGAAACTTATTAAAAAGTTCATTTGAGAAACTATGCAGCACAGCTGTCTACTAGAACTTTCTGCAATGACAGAATGTCTGATATCTGAGCTACTGTTCTGGATACTGCAGATATAGATCATTATGCCTTCAAGTATGGTCCCTGGGTCACAATAATCATCACAAGATCACAAGAATCACTTAGGATCAGGCACAATGAAATGTGAAAAGGACTAGTTCTCAAAGGACACAGTACCACTGACTATTGCCATAAACAGTAGAAATTTATGTGACACTTTGATTTTAACAATTATAGGTGAGGTGCCTCTGGCATTATTAGGGATGAGCAATACACAGATGTACACACCTAAGAGCTGGTATCCCTAGTGACATTCAACTATCCTGCCAGACATTCATGTAAATTTTTAAAAAATCTACTTTTAATACTGAAATTTTGAATCTAACTGTATTACCTAACATCTAACACCAAGCAATTTTTGCACAATATACTCTGAATTTTCCAGAAATATCTTAAGTTGAAAAAATGTATAGTTCTGTCCAGAACTTAGTACTAAGCATTGTTCACTTCAGAGTAACTTAACAACTTGCATTTAGAGTTGTCACATTCACACTAACACTAGGTATGTGTTCAATTACCAGACTACTTTCATTAAATAGTTATGTTTGGGCTAAAATAACTGTACTAAAAACTACTTCCCTCTAATTACCCCTCTGATTATTCTATTATTCTCTAGACAGGGAATTTATTTTTTAACAAGCGGTAAGCAAGTTACATTACCTATGAATTTCACTTCAGAATAATAAGAGCATGCAGTGATACATTTGCTTATACATATGGGGTGCTGTGTCTGACATATGGGGTGCTGTGTCTGACAGTGATCCTTAAGAATCACTGGTTTAAGGAATTATGCAGCCGTTACCATCCCCCTAGATCAGGGGCCCTTAATTTGGGAATACAAGGACACTCAGCCTAAGGAATCCATGGAGTGGCTTCAGAACAATAGAAATCCTAAATAATACATACAATTTGATATATATGTATAGCAACCTTGGGGGGTTAACAATATAACTTTGTTCCATCCAAAACTGTTAGCTTAAGTACCATTACATTACACCCTGAGACTGTATACGCTGGGCTGGATTATAAACTTGGATCTCAAAATGTGGTCAAGCCCCACACCCAATTACATTTATGGAACTGCAACTTCATCACTTCATCAGCCTACACTAGGCTATTAATCCTGACACAGGATTAACCTCCAAAGTTTACAAGCAGCTCATGCAGCTCAATATCAAAAAAGCAAACAATCCAATCCAAAAATGGGCAGAAGACCTAAATAGACTTTTCTCCAAAGAAGATATACAGATAGCTAACAAACACATGAAAGAATGCTCAACATCACTAATCATTAGAGAAATGCAAAACTACAATGAGGTTATCACCTCACACCAGTCAGAATGGCCATCATCAAAAAATCTACAAACAATAAATGCTGGAGAGGGTGTGGAGAAAAGGGAACCCTCCTGCACTGTTGGTGGGAATGTAAATTGATACAGCCACTATGGAGAACAGTATGGAGGTTCCTTAAAAAACTAAAAATAGAACTACCATATGACCCAGCAATCCCACTACTGGGCATGTACCCTGAGAAAACCATAATTCAAAGAGTCATGTACCACAATGTTCACTGCAGCTCTATTTACAATAGCCAGGACATGGAAGCAACCGAAGTGTCCATTGACAGATGAATGGATAAAGAAAATGCGGCATATATATACAATGGACTATTACTCAGCCATAAAGAAACAAAATTGAGTTATTTGTAGTGAGGTGGATGGACCTAGAGCCTGTCATACAGGTTGAAGTAAGTCAAAAAGAGGAAAACAAATACTGTATGCTAACACATATATATATGGAATCTAAAAAAAAAAAAAAAAAAAAGGTTACGAAGAACCTAGGGGCAGGACGGGAATAAGGATGTATACGTAGAAAACGGACTTGAGGACACAGGGAGGGGGAAGGGTAAGCTGGGAAGAAGTGAGAGAGTGACCTTTACATATATACATATATATGTACATATATACACTACCAAATATAAAACAGATAGCTAGTGGGAAGCAGCCGCATAGCACAGGGAGATCAGCTGGGTGCTTTGTGACCACCTAAAGGCGTGGGATAGGGACGGTGGGAGAGAGACGCAAGAGGGAGGAGATATGGGGATATATGTATATGTATAGCTGATTCACTTTGTTATACAGCAGAAACTAACACCATTATAAGGCAATTATACTCCAATAAAGATGTTAAAAAAAAAACCCAAAAAAACCACACCCAATCCCATAAAAGCTAGAATTACTATAGAATGTCAGCCACTGCATTACATACACTACAGGTTTTTTTTTATGAAGACCCATGGAAGGCGGCTAAAATTCTTTACACATTTGCTCTGCACCTGGTACTGCACTATACTTTATACAAATGTTGTCGTTTAAGTCTCACCATTGCCCTCTGATATAGGTATCACTCACTGTTTCACAGATGAGAAAACTGGCTTAGAGAGCTCAACTAACTTGACTAGGTTCATACATTGAATAGATGGCAGAACTAGAATTTGAACTGAGGCTCTCTGACACCAAAGCATGTGTGTCCTTTTCTGGAGCAGGTTGCTATTTATTCTTTAATCTTATTGTGGAGTATCTACTGAATCCCATCTTCCTTTGACATAGCCAGCTGTATACTTAAAACAAAAATTGTGTCCCACAAATGGCAGTTGCCCAAGCATGACATTACCATCTTTGAATAACTTGCTTCTCCATTTTATTTGGTTACTAGAATGGGCTTTATGGAATGGATTTTGCATGCTAACCTCATTTCTGGCTGAATCTTTTCTCACATTCCCCCCCCCCTTTTTTTTTACTTCCTATAATAAAGCAAGAAACAAACAGAGGCATACCACATGCTGCTTTAGGTAATACAAAAAATATATTAAGACAGTCCTATAGAGTGAGTACAAGCTTTGCTTGATGATTTATAAACCACCGTGCAATAATTTTTGTAGTTAAAAACACCAACTATCACTTTGAGAATAAGTACATAAGCTCCAGTATTTCCCAGTTAGAAAACTTGATTACCTTGGCTGCTTTCTGAATAGTAAATCTTAACATGCAGATAAACAATGAGCATTTGAGGACATGGGCAAAAAAGCAGGGAGGTCAGCTGGGATGCCTTTTAGCATAAGAACCCAGACAGTACCAGGGACAATCAGGAGAAACTGCAGTGGACTCAAGGACATTGTCTAAGTAGACGGGAGAGAAGAAAATAATGATGCAAATCACACTCTGTTGACTGGATTAATGGTAAAGCCATCAGGTGGGAATGGGGTTAGGGGCTTGCTGGAAGTGAAAAGGAAAAGAAAATAGAATAAGACATTTGGTTTTGCTGACACTGTCACTACAAAACATTTAGAGTAAGGATCAGCAAACTTCTACAAAGGCCCAGAGTAATAAATATCTTACACTTTGCAAGGCTGTCTCAGTCACAACTAGTCAACTCTGCCATTATAGGACACACACACACAAAAATCACAGACATGTGAACAAACATGTAAGTCCATGTTTTAATAAAACTTTATTTACAAAACAGAATGCAGGCCAAATATGACCTATGAGCTACAGTTTGCTGACCCCTGACGGAGAAGTCCAATAGGCAGGGAGAAACATGATCTGAACCATAAGAAGGTGGTCATGGATAAGGACAGAGATCTGAAAGCCACTGACAGTATGGATAACCTAAGAATAGTAGAGATGGAAGATATGAACATTTAAAGATAGAACCCTTATAAAATAGCAACACTTAAAAAAAACATGGAGGAGGTAAATAATTAATGGTAGATAATTAATAGTTAATGAAAGGAGAAAAAGTTGCATGAAATAGGAACTTACGATTCCCTTAAACATCATTCTGGCTCAATACAAATCCCGTATGTTTGGAGAAGCACAGAACACTGCAATATTTAACTATGGTTATTATCTAGAAGGCACTGCTAGAACAGAAAAAGCCCCACATGTATACAGAATACACCTAATTAACACTTTGACATAACAAGACAACGCAAAGCAGGGTCAAGTTGGGACAAATCTTATGCCTCACATACCTTATAAATTATCTTATACCAAAAACAAAATGTCAAGCATCATGCACAAACCACTTACACAAAATTGAGTTAAAGGCTGAAGACAAAAAAAAAAAAAAAAGCCCCAAACAAAAAACCCTTAAAAACAAAACAAATGTCAAAAGAAACTTGCTATGACAATATAAAGATGTGTTTGGGAAATGCTCTCAGTTCAAAAATTGTGAAGTTAAATTCATTACAAGGCTTGAAAACAAAACTAGGTCCTATATCAGTGTTATCTGATTCAAGCTTTTTTAATATTTACAAATCTAAAATAGAATTGCTAGCTTAATGCTTGTTTTCTGGAAAAAGTACAATCTAGCAAAAAAACTATTTTATTTGTATTTTTAAACAATGTTGGCTCACTAGAAGAAAATAAAACAATTAAAAATCAATCAGAAAAATATCATGAGGCCCAAAACTGCAAAACTTGCAAAGCAGCATTCTGTAGAACACAATTACAAAACTGATGATGGTAACTGCGTGTGGATTAGAACAGTCTGGGTGTGGAATGGGTAGAGAATAGGGCCATACAGTACTGCTAGAGAAAAGCAAACTTAACACATATCAAAAAACTACACCATACAAAGATAAGACTACAACTTACATTGGGAGACTGTAAAGGCAAAAATTACAAGGAAAGAAGGCAGGCAGGCAGTCCTCCAATAAGGCATACATTCATATAATGGATCACTAGACAATTAAGAATGTCTTATATGCGTTATGACGTGTAAGACTGTCCAAGATTATTAAATGAGAAAACAATGATACTGATATTCTCAATAAAATGATTTGTGTCCAAAGAAAAAAGTTCCGCACATGTGCACACACATACATCTGGTGTATGCACAGAAAATTTATAGACATATACAAGAAATTTGAGTGGTACCTTGAAAAAGAAGAGTAGGATTGAAGGAGGCAGGAAATTGTCACCTTCTACCCTTCTACAGTCAAAACAAAATAGGCATGTGTTATGTTTGTGTTTTATGTCAAACATTAAAGAAAAAAAAAAATCAATATTTTAGAAGGTGAATAAAGGGAGAACTGCTATGTATAAAACCACACCAATGCAGACACAATCAATTAAAATGCTTCAACAAATTCTAAAGTATGTTAAATAAATGACGAAATTTTTTAAAAGTACAATCTCATAAGCAAAAAAGAGCCACACCCACAAAACTTTACTTGGACAATCATACAGATTTCAGTAATATAAAGTAGAAATTAAGTCTTGCAAAAGCTATAATTTACATGTGAGGGTTTGGTCGAGTCCTCCTATATAGTGTGATCTGTTTAGACTCAATGTTAGAGCTGGAAGGGTGTTCAGAGCAAACAACTTCATTTTATATTTACCTCTAGACTACTAATCCCCAGTAATAGAAACCCTAGGAGTTTCTATTTCAATAACATAAAATATTTGCAGAACCCTGTGGAAAGATTTATTTATTCTGAATAGATGTCTGCTTTTAAAATTTTAGAGCAGGGACCAGTCTTTTGTTTTCTGCTGTATACCCCAGCACCTAGAGCACAGTAAACAGAGGTACTCAATATGTATTTTTTGGAGGAAACGTAGGGATATAACTTCTGTGCAAAACTATGAGGAATTTGTAAGTTCTGAAGTAAAAGAAAAGGGGGCAAGATTAAAATGTGGAAACTGGTTCCTCTGAATTGGGAAAGACATAGCACATGTGATCTCATGCCCACAATTTCATTTTTTTTTTGTTTCTAGCAGTGGAAGAAATAATCACAAGACTATTAAAGTCTAAAACTATCCAAGGTACTAGGAAGTTCTACTTTGAAATTCACAATAAGCAAGATACCAGACAGTATTATTGAAAGACACTACAGACTAGGGCTGAAACTTCGACACCAAGTCCATTAGTTGTGAGATGAGGAGTGAAGAGATAGTAAGCTGGTTGTTTTTAGAGACTGATGGGCAAATGAGCTGGTCTTGGCTACTCAGGAAAACAACCTAAGACTAGTGTCTCTCAAATTATATGTGATGAAGGACCAGTTTTAAACCCCAAACTGCACTCTTGTCACAAATATATTTTTAAAAATCCGTTAGAAGAGAAATGATCACATACTTTAATGTCACAGCAATATCAAATTTCCGTAGAAGTTCCTAGACATTCTTTAATTTCTATACTGGTCCAGAGAGACAACAGATAGCACTGACCTAGGGTTTTGTTTTTTAACGTCAATCTGACCTGAAATTTTGCATTTGCCCAGAAGGTCTAACTCTGAGTGAGAAAATTCAGCTCTTTTTCCCCTCTACTCAATAATGAAGACAATCCATAACAATTAAGAGATAAAAAGTAGCACAGAGACTTGTCATTAACTTGTTTTAATTTTAAAATGTAAAACATCACATTATCACACTGCCTTAGTAAATTAAAATTATACTTTTGAATGCAAACTTCAGCATTTAAGATTCTCAGCTCAAGTTGAAAACTTTGCTTTATTTTGCCATTTATCTTAGAAGATAACAGGATATAGACACTTAAAACTGTATACGAAAATATTCACTTAATCTATGCACCTCTAAACTCCTGTACCTTTGTCTCCATGTTCTCAAAAAACCCCAAATGATTAGTTTAGCTGACTGCGAACAGAGTGGCCTCGGGGGAGGCTCCATCTATTATACGTTTCATTACCAAAGGAAGTAAAATTTAAAATGTCCTGACCTATAAACTTACTACAATCTGGTGCAATTTACTATAGCCCATCAGGTAGGCTCTATACCACTGAGACTGTATAATGTGCTTTACAGGATCTCCGAAACCAAATTTCCAGGATTCAAATCCATACTAAGCGACTTAAATCCTCACTGGTTTTGTTTCTTCATCTGTAAAAGGGGGATAACAGCACCTAAATCAAGGGATTATTGTGCAGGTTAAAGTGCATGTGAAGTGCTTAGAACACTGCCTGGCACATAAGTACTAAGTAAGGTTTTTAACTTTTTGATTCTTACATATAGTATGCCTCAAATCCTTCTGTAGAACTGGAATTATTAACAAAATTGGTTAAATGAAATATGGCACATCCCTACAATGAACTACTATTTACCCATTAAAGATTATTTTAATAATCTACTATGAAAATATATTTATTTATAATATCCTGTTACAGAGGGAAAAGTAACTTAGAAAATCATGTACAATCTAATCTTATATTTAGAAAAGATGCTAATAAAGTTAGGAAATTTGCAAGTCATTGTGGTACTTAAGTGGCATTTGCCAAAAGTGACTCAGAATCATTCCTCCCCACCCATACTGGGAAAAAGACTTAAAACCGATTGTGATTCTCAGATGGTAATAATAAGGACAATCAAATGCTATAAATTAGGATTTTTAAAAATTTAGAACTGTGTACATTTAATGCATTATTCCTCCTCTACCTGCCAAAGCTGATACTTCTTAAAATGGACTGCATCCTAGAATTAAGGAAATTAAGCATTAATTTCTAATAGATATATTCTTCCAGTGCCACCCACTGCCCACACACTACCACCTCCACGGTCACTTTTAAGCAAGCTCTTGAAGTGCTCACAACTACATATATCAACAAAGACAATAAATCACCTTAAACAATCACCCAACCTTAAACAACAGATATTACTAGGTACAGTATATTGAGATTATAAGCACAAAAGACTCAGTTATTTCTAGAATACTGAACAAGGGGTGTTTGTAGTATTGCAAGTACTCAGATGGTAGCTTGTGGTACCCTTTAAACTGTTTTAAATTCTTCAATAAAATCAATACTATTAATTTCATGTTTATTTTATACAGGATTTTTGTCAAACTTATCAGCTTTAAAATGATTAATTCATAATCACCATCTGAAGACAAAATTTCCTCTCAATTAATGGTTCTCATTCTACCTACAGTTCAACTTACCCTTTTGTCTACAATATAGCCATATTTCATTTTACGGGATCTGAAATATACAATTATTATAAACAAACTGTTTTCAAATTTGCTTTCAAATGATGCCTATAAAGAGTAGATCAAGTTTTCAAGTTTACATAAATCTATACTACACCAATTCATCATTATAAATACAAGCGTTCATAACCTGTTTATTATAATTCTATTTAGACAGCAACACTAACAAAATTCTTAATGCATACGCCCCCCACCACCTGTAACTCTTTCCCTATGGTGTCATTTGGACACTTGAAAAATAACATCTCAATTCAGCAACCAAGTTTTACAACTGCTATTCCTACCAATCAAATGGTGATGCACCAAGGTCGCAATTCTCATGAGTTTTAACATATTAAGAGTTCATTATTTACCTAAGACTGAAGGACTGTGCCTCTTACCTTACTTAAAAAAAAAAAAAAAAAAAGATAGCCACATCAATTTAATTCCATATATATATGATGCTACCTATTCAATTTATTAAAAATTAAAATAAACATAATAATCAAACTAATGCTCCAAACTTACGCTATTCATGTGGAAGACACTACAAGAAGACACCATAGAGACTGCCTTGCAATACGAAGTACAAATTCCTTCTATAGAGATGGAGAAATAAAAGGACAAATCTAGTTGTCTAAAAGACAATTCACTGTACACATTTTATTTACAGTTTTGTACACTGTCTTAATATGAATGGGACCGCTTTTCTACTTGAGCCATTTTTTAACCAAAGCAAAATAACCTAAGTATAACAAAGTGTTAAAATACAGCATAAAGATACAAAAACAGACATACTAATTCTAATTAGGAATGTAATTATGATGTTACATTTTTTATAATCCACAATTATGTTTAGGAAATCACACAAACATAGATCACTGATTTGAATGAAATGCATAAATTTGTAGCAAAGCTTTGTAGTTACAAAAAAACAAAAAAATTACCAAAGAATGCACAAAATTAATGTTTATTCCACCTTTGTGTCATATTCCTGGATCCTTCACCAATGTTACATGAGGAGAAAAACAAAAGCAAAACAAATGAAAAACTGAAATCAGAATCACTAATGTTATCAAGTAGGGAAACAAATAAATTAAAATCTAGCAGCCATCAGCAAGAGTACAGCACAGACAATGCTGTAAAAAGAAACAAAGAAAATTGTTAGAAAACTGTATGCATCATACTCTTTCAAACCAGCAAAATATGCTCCTGCATACAATGGAACATAAACAGAATCGTTCTCTTGTAAGGTATAGAAATGCAAATTCTTTTCTTTAATATTGTAGATGGGTCAAATGTGTGTGTAATGGTTAATTTTTTTAAGCTATTACAGAGTGGGCCCGGAACACATTTATGGATTCTGGGGACGATGTGTACTGACTGCACTTCTTTGATTGGGACAGAGGACACTCTAGTAGCCAAAATTAAAAAAAAAAAAAAAAAACGAACACAGAAGTACAAGACAAAGGCGAATGAGACTTCTCTTATATCTTAGCAACATTTAGATGGAAATCAAATTTAAATGCAGTCCACTCTGCTTTTGAAGAGGCTTTGGTTCAGCTCCCAAATCTCGATTGCTCGACGCAGTCTCCTATGAGAATACTCAGAAGGTGTCTTCTTAAACAACAAACCTATTTTTAGTGGTGGAGCCGCTCTTAGTAGCTGTGTCTGCATGGGACTGATAACCAATCACTATCTTTGGAGGAAGTCCTAACCTTTCCTTGTATACCCTCCTAGAAAATGAAAAAGAAGAAAAGTAGCCATTAATTTTTATTCAAACATACACCCCAAATCCAGTATCATTATTCTTTACATTAAAAAATAATACCTCGAGAGTGAAATAGGAAATTGCACACCTTTTTCCTTTTAGCAAAATTTACTCTTCATTTTCACAACAATCTTGGTTAATCACTTAACCAATATTTGAGAGTCTACTATGTATCAGGTACTGTGATAATTATCAGTAAATTAATAATAAGCAAAGCAAGGACAGTCTCTAGGCTCATGGTGTTTATAGTTTAGAGTACTTGATTATTTACAAACAAATAATCACAAATACAAATGGTGGAGCTGTACCACATGCATAATTAATGTATTCAAAATCAATTACACGCACGTTTTAATTTTCTGATCTAAAATGCTTCAATTATATTTTACATATAAACCTTAATAAATATTGTATGTTACTGCAATTACATTTACCTTACCTATTACCGACAAGAATGCACACACAAAAATTAAACACTGTGAAGGCGATTTATGATATTTTCAGGAGAATTTAGAACATAACATGATTTCTGCCTTATATATTAACTCTACAACCTAATTTTCAAATAAGATGTGACGCTATTTTAAGAACAAATATGATGAGTATTAAAGAGGGTAAGCACAGGGGCTGTGATATTATTAACAAGGAGGATCTAATCTCCTCTTTTTTAATAAATTTATTTATTTATTTATTTATGGCTGTGTTGGGTCTTCGTTTCTGTGCAAGGGCTTTCTCTAGTTGCGGCGAGTGGGGGCCACTCTTCATCGCGGTGCGCGGGCCTCTCACTATCGCGGCCTCTCTTGTTGCAGAGCACAGGCTCCAGACGCGCAGGCTCAGTAATTGTGGCTCACGGGCCTAGTTGCTCCGCGGCATGTGGGATCCTCCCAGACCAGGGCTCGAACCCGTGTCCCCTGCATTGGCAGACAGATTCTCAACCACTGCGCCACCAGGGAAGCCCTCCTCTTTGAAAACAGAGAAATCTCTCCTTTTAAAAACTCATGAGGTCAAAGTATAATGCTAAGAGAATGAAGCACATCTGAAGGCCAAGGAACAAAAATAAGGCTGTGTGGCTACAGCTCACAAGAAAGGTAAATATGAGAGATAAGGCTGACAAGGTAAAATTGGGGACAGATCATCATACGATCTTATGAGAACATCATAGGTCAAGTTAGGAATCTGGTATCTGAGAAAAAATAGCAAAATTTTAAAAATAGGCACCAAAATGAAACAAAAATAAAGAGATATACATTTTCATGGAGCTAAATACTCTAGCAGTATGATACCAGGAAATTTTATTCATATTCTACCCTTCAAAAGACTTTACTACCTTCCTTCGAATAGGGTATTTAAAAATAATTTTATGATAACTAAAATTATAACTATTATCAGATTTATATTAGGGTATAATGTATTACTCTCGATTATACTTAATCACTAAAAATGCCAGAAAGAGCACTGAGCCATGCAACTTAAAAGGGTGAAAAAAAATTTTTCCTTGAAAAAGTGAGGCCAAAAGTTTTATAGAGATTTCAAAAATGTTTAATATTGACACAAATAAAAAACTTTCTGAGGAAAGAAGTTCATACTTAGTTTCTTTAACACATTTTCAAAGAAACAGGAGACCCCCACAGTCAGTAAGTTTTAAGGCTGACAGAAAGATCAGGAATATGGTGACGAATCAACAATCAACCTTCTCTTATAAGAAACCCCGTGGAGAATGAAACCTGGAAAATCCCCACATCTTTTAATCCAGAAAGGAATTATGTTCACAGGAGAATTCATAATGTTTGAAAAATCAACATGCAAAGAGGCAAACCAAACATATTGTGACTTATGACTGGTACTTAATTTTAACACAAAATTTAAAGTCCAATTTTACTAATTTAAATATAGTAAAAAGAAAATCCTAGTTAACACTGACTGACATTTGCGGGGGGTGGGGGAGATGGGGGGGCGGGGACAACAGGCAACTTTTGCAAATAGTAATATTTGCCAAAAAAAAGTTTTAAAATTTATACATGTGGGTTTTGTCACTTTAACTTCAATGAAAATTTTACGTAAGTGTACACGTGTGCAAAATATACATATACTATTTGCCAATATTCACCAAATTATTGAGTATTATACATTAGCATTATGGTTTTAAAGTAGGGCAAAAAAGACATATTCTCATATGCTAAATAATAAAATGCTACATGCTAAAATAGTGATTATACACCCCATTGCTAGGAAAAAGAAATTTTACGGAAGTGAAAAAAATATGAATAAGACACTGAATACCAATGCACAGCAGTTCAAGATTATAAAAGTGTTCATGAAAACAAGGAAAATAATGGTCTACATAAATACTTTTTATTTAAAAAGTACTTCTGCTTTTAGTTACCTATTTTAAAAGAAGCACACAAAAAGCAAAACTTACCCTATATGTGTAACAGCTTCTCTGTTTTCACATTCAGTAGTCCATATTGCTATTTTATCACCTTTAGCTCTAACATTAACCACAGCTCCACATACATCATCACTGTAGTCATCAAAAGATTCTCCAATAAGGCACAGCAGCTTAAAAGAATAAACCCAAATCTCAAATTACATTCAGTAGGTGATAAACAGCTTATTAAGCTGCAAATGTCTCAAGTATTTGTATATACACAAAACTGAAAAAGTTTTTAAATCAAGAGTCGACTTTCTGGGGCTCCTGCGAAACTAGATATAGCGGAGCGGGCGCCGCAGGGTCCGGAGGCGGTTAGGGGAACCCACCAGGCCGGAACCTTCTGGAACTCTTTCCTGAGGGAACCGTGACGAAGATGTGGACCAGTGAATTTGAAAGCTATAGCAGTTCCTCTTTTGGGGGAGCCGGAGGCTACACACAGTCCCCTGGGGGCTTTGGATCACCAACACCTTCCCAGGCCGAAAAGAAATCTAGAGCCCGAGCTCAGCATATTGTACCCTGTACCATATCTCAGCTGCTTTCTGCTACTCTGGTTGATGAAGTGTTCAAAATTGGAAATGTTGAGATTTCACAGGTCACTATTGTGGGGATAATCAGAAATGCAGAGAAGGCTGCAACCAACATTGTTTACAAAATAGATGACATGACGGCTGCACCCATGGATGTTCGCCAGTGGGTTGACACAGATGATGCCAGCAGTGAAAACACTGTGGTTCCTCCAGAAACATATGTGAAAGTGGCTGGTCATCTGAGATCTTTTCAGAACAAGAAAAGTCTGGTAGCCTTTAAGATCATGCCCCTGGAGGATATGAATGAGTTCACCACACATATTCTGGAAGTAGTCAATGCACACATGATGCTGAGCAAGTCTAACAGCCAGCCCTCAGCAGGGAGAGCACCTATCAGCAATCCAGGAATGGGTGAAGCTGGGAACTTTGGTGGGAATAGCTTCATGCAAGCAAATGGCCTCACTGTGGCCCAGAACCAGGTACTGAATTTGATTAAGGCTTGCCCAAGGCCTGAAGGATTGAACTTTCAGGATCTCAAGAATCAGCTCCAACACATGACCGTAGCCTCAATCAAGCAAGCTGTGGATTTTCTAAGCAACGAGGGACACATCTATTCCACTGTGGATGATGATTATTTTAAATCCACAGACGCAGAATAACTGGATCTAATTGGGTACCCGAGATATTTTCCAGCTGGACTTTTTATGCAATCTCTTGTCTCCAGCTGTGCATATATTTGGCAGGTTGACTTCTAGGAAGCAGGTTTCATCTATAAAAGGTTTCAATTGACATCCTTTTGAAACTTACTACTGTTCTGTGTTTTTGAAGCTCAGAGGGATATGGGCAACTGACAGGGATGTAAACCAGGGCGGAATTTCTTAAAGAAGTTACAAATTAGTTAGTTACAATATCAGGATAAATGGAATTGGAAGAGGGATGCTACCAAGAGGGCTGGGCGGTATTACCTGAATAATACGCAGGAGTTTTTATTCCTAAATTGTTTCCTGCTAAGAGTAGGACGAGGGCCTGTCAATAGAGAGCTAGCCATGAAGCCCACTAACCTCTGCCTGTTTTTGTTCCCCACTTTGGTTATGTGTTGTTACTTCCAGAATTGCACTTTCTTTCACCTTGTCATAACTGCTGCCCAAAGTGTGTTTTTATAAGCATGGGGCTCTAGAATGGTGGTTTCCTGGGGCAGAGAGTAAGGTATGTATTTTGTACAAAATAAGCACATTCATATGTTTAATAAAAGTTCTATTGCAAAAAAAAAAAAAAAAGAGTCGACTTTCTGAATGCCTAAATTATATTTATAGATATATAGTTTTTTGTCCTGGCCTTTAAAAAATTTGTTAATTTGATTCTTTAATACCAAGAACATGATCAGTTTTGTTAACTTTTTTAGCAAATTCGGCAAGTGATGTCAGGGCACATAAAAGGTGAATTATTTTATTAATATTCACTTTGCTCTGCTACTGCTTATACTTGCCAGCAAACAAATATTAATGGAATAACTGAAAAAGCTGTTTAACTATCTCTTGTTCTTGTTGTTTTTCACGAACATTTTCTAACTTTTAAAAAAACTGTGGTAAATACATGACATAAAATTTACCATATTAACCATTTTTAAGTGTACGGTTCAGTGGCATTAAGTATATTCACAATGTACCAACAATCTCCAGAACTTTTGTCATCCTGCAAAACTGAAATCACTTTTTAATGCAGAATTCTAAAATGGTAATTACTGATAATCTCTCCCAAAACCAAAATTAAGTTGCTTTTTTAAAAAACTTATTTATTTATTTGGTTGCACCAGGTCTTAGTTGCGGCCGGCGGGCTCCTTAGTTGCAGTTCTCGGGCTCCCTAGTTGCAGCTTGCCAGCTCCTTAGTTGCGGCATATGAACTCTTAGCTGCGGCATGCATGTGGGAACTAGTTCCCTGACCAGGTATCGAATCCGGGCCCCCTGCATTGGGAGCCAGGAGTCTTAACCACTGCACCGCCAGAGAATTCCTGCAAAATTAAGCTTCTTCTTTAAAAAGCCATTCACTGAAATATTTATTATTGCTCAACTTAGTAAGGGCTAACTATAAACCAGACACTGTCAAGTGATAGGGATACAAAAGAAACTATAATCCCTGCTCCTAAAAGCTTGGGGTTTGAAAACTTTCACTAGAGAAAATGCCTATTATCTCATATTTAATAAATGTCGTATGAAGCCAAAAGTTCCAAGTTACATCACAACATATAAGCTGAATGATATCAAGCTACAATTTCACTGTTTCCTTCATTGATCTAAAAAGTTTAGTATACAGAGCAATACTCTAACAGGATTGTAAAAAAACTTACATCATACAAAATGTGAGAGGTTCTATAATTTTGAACTTAATGAAATGACCAAGATGACCTTATTCTGGAAGGTGAGTCAACTGCCAATCACTTTCTGGATGTGTAATATGTGGTAGGGAGTTTCACTGTACTAGTATGTAAGAAGTATACAAGATTCACAGGACAGAACAAAATTAAGTGCTGGCTTAGCTAGAGTGGGAATCCTTATCTCGTCTTGAATTAAGTAACCAATGTAAAATGTAACATAAGTTAAGTTTAAGTATTCCAAAACAGCTTTATAATTTTAAAACCTTACTGTCTCTAGCCAAAAGCGATCAAGGTCACTTCGTCTCTGCTGTTTGTTCAATGTAATTAGCCATCGTCCTCCTCGTTTGTTTTTCTCATCTTCCCACATAGGCTCAATACCATCCTACAAGGTTAGGGAGACAACACTATGAGACAATATTGTTACTTTAACTTGAGATCATCACTAAAAACAGCAAGCAACAACCCTATTAACTATTCACTTTATATCCATAAAACTGTTAATTGATGTAGTGGGGAAAAAAGCACACAAAACTTAAAGCAAAATTAGAGTCCTGACTTGGGCACTTGTTAACTATCAAACCTTGGGTTTCACTTAATTTGGAGGCTCTAAAACATTCTGAGTAACAGATACCTTTGAGAAGCTGTATACATTTCTATACCTAGAAAATATATACAAAACTTACAAAATTTCAGAGAGCTAATGACTGTCCCACCCACTACCAGCTGACAAAACTCATAAATATCTCAAGGACCCACACACTCCAGGCTAAGAATTCCTGACAAACTCTGGACTTCAGTCTACTCAAATATATAAAGAAGAAACGGACTGGATGATCTATTTGGATGATCAAAGTTCTCCTCAAAATCAATCACAGGATGTGCCCATACAGTCTGACTCTCACTTAATTTCAATAACTGGGTTGGCCAAAAGGTTCATTTGGTTTTTTCCGTAAGATGGATCTAGTAGCACTCAGTTGTCTTTAACTTCATTCAAAACAATTTCGTTAGATTGTATGTGACAGCTGTCATATCAGCGTGCATTTAAAAAAAGACTTATCAGAATTGGTGAATTTTCATGTAGCCACTTTAATATTGAAGATGGAAGAAAAAAAGCAACATTTTCGGCTTTATTATTTCAAGAAAGGTAAAAATGCAACTGAAATGCAAAAAAAAGATTTGTGCAGTGTATGGAGAAGGCGCTGTGACTGATCGAACGTGTCTAAAGTGGTTTGCAAAGTTTTGTGCTGGAGATTTCTCACTGGACGATGCTGCACGGTCAGGCAGACCAGTTGAAGTCGATAGCAATCAAATCGAGACATAAACTGAGAACAATCAACGTAATACCACACAGGAGAGAGCCAACATACTCAAAATATCAAAATCAAGCGCTGACAATCATTTACACCAGCTTGGTTATATGAATCGCTTTGATGTTTAGGTTCCACATAAGTTAAAAAAACCTTCTTGAATGTATTCAAGCATGCAATTCTCTACTTAAACGTAATGAAAACGTTTCGTTTTTAAAACAAGTTTTGACAGGTGATGAAAAGTGGATACTGCACAATAATGTGGAACGGGAGAGATCCTGGGCAAGCTGAATGAACCACCACCAACCACACCAAAGGCTGAATACGTTGTTCAATAAAGTTCTTGGAGAAAATGAAAAACATGCCTTGAATAAATACAATTAGAGAAGAAAAACAAAAACAATTAGAGAAGAAAAACACTAGACGTTTTAATGAAGGGCAAAACAGAACAACGTTAATTTAGCTAGACAACTAGACCTATGAATTACGGGGCTTCAAATGTAGTTCTATTACTTTAAAACATGTCTTAACTAAATTAAATGTGTCTTTTATTTTTACTTAAAAAAATGTGTCTTTTATTTTTACCAAAAAGGCACTTTTTGGCCAACCCAATATTTATACTAAAATAGGGCAAAATATATTTATGCTAAAACCTGGTAAAGCTAATTTAATTATTCTCCAAGCATCACAACATTAACTATTCCTAAGTTTATGGCAAGAGTTTTTAATGAATACCTGAATGGTCCAGTCTTATAATAAATATATGAAATCACCAATTAAACATACCTTAAAAAGTGAGTAGTCACAGCCAGGCATTAAATTACTAGACAACTGGATATGGTTGTACAGACTAGGTAAGAGAAAAGAACAATTATAAACGTAGCATATGTAATGCAAAGTTTAGGTGCGTACATATACATTCAGAGAATATGATAAAAATAAGATAAAAACTCATGTTTACTTCCCACCCCCATGAAGTCAATTTCTGAAATGGACCAAACAGATCTTAGTAACAGCTTCAAGAATCAACATCTGATGATTTTCAAGAAAATATTTCTAATAATTTTATTCTAACAATTTTGATGTATTAGTTAACTGAATACATACATACGTATATACAAGAAACTGAAAAGAGAGGTATGAGGTGGCTTTAAGTAGATGAAAGAATCCGTGAGGCTAATGAGCAGTTTTAAACACACAAGAAGACAAATCAAGAGAAAGGAAGACAAACTCCCTGACCATCAGGATTGCATGACTAAAATAAGTCAACATTATTATCCTTGAAAGTATCCAAGAGCGGAACAGATCAATGGTTCCCAAACACCACACACCATTACTAGTTTAAATCAGCATAATAATCTTTTGGGGAGCTTTTAAAAACAAAACAGGACGTCCCTGGTGGTGCAGTGGTTAAGAATCTGCCTGCCAATGCAGGGGACACAGGTTCGAGCCCTGGCCCGGGAAGATCCCACATGCCACGGAGCAATTAAGCCCGTGTGCCACAACTACTGAGCCCGTGTGCCACAACTACTGAAGCCTGCCTGTCTAGAGCCCATGCTCCGCAATAAGAGAAGCCTCTGCAATAAGAAGCCCACGCACCACAACTAAGAGTAGGCCCCGCTCACCGCAATTAGAGAAAGCCCACACACAGCAAGACCCAACGCAGCCAAAAATAAATAAATTTATTAAAATAGCAACCAAAAAAATATAAAAAAGTTCCTTACCCTACTTCTTGAGATTTTAATTCCTTAAATATAGGATGGAACCATAGAATCTGTATTTTTAAACTACTTCCCAAATAGTAATATCTAACTAAGGATAATAACACCACCCATGGTCACTAGTCATATAGCTAAGATCATCACTTCTGTATAAAATATTGGAGACAGGCAAAGCATTCTTACTCTGTTGCCAGTTTTATAACAATTTTGCTGTGATAGACTTCAGGAGATCAAATGATCTAGGCTTCTACCTTCAAGCTAGTGAAATATCTAAATTAAATTTTAAAAAATTTCTTAAACAATGTTTTCAATTAAAAGTGACCAAAGTGGTCTCAATATACAGTTTTCTCTAATTATTCTATGCTTCGTTTTCAGCGATTCAAATGCATACTAAATGCCTAATATGGGCAAAGCACTAGAAATATACAGAAAATTGTTTCTGCCCTGGAGGAAGTATACATTACATGCATAAATTTTCTAATCACAATCTGTTAGTCTTTGTGCTACACTCAGGGAGTTAACATTAAAACATAAGAATCACATCACTGGTATGATCCAAAATACACCAGCTGAACAAATTAGAATACTTAGATAAATGCTAGGTAATTTACAGCTCTTAAAAATGTTTTTAACAAGTTGTATCTTTCATGTTCTCAAATAGTTTCTCCCCATAGATTTTTCAAGCAAATAAGACATACTAAATCAACTTTGTTTTTAAAGAATCAATATTCCCAAACCTCCTGAAAAGAACTTTATCATTTTCAATTATATTTTGAAGTCATGCAAAGACTTAAGACCCCGAAATCTTAACTTTTTCCTAAATCTGAAAACAAAATCTCAAAAATATTTCAACTATTCTTCTTGATGTTGATCACGAAGTATAATGAAATTAATAAACTATCATCAGAGATATTGTCATTCTTTGACAAACCCTGAATTATGAGCAGTTCAGCCTTTGAAATCTTGGAATCTCTATCACAGGAAATCCAGATATTATACTGGAAAGAATCTGCAGAAATGAGGGCCTAAGAAAGAAAGCTCTGGAATACCTAAGAATAGGGCAAATGTATGTAGGCAACCAAGAAAGGGGACAAGCTCCTAAAAGTTGTTGGAAGTTCTAGGAACAATAAAGGATTCTCAACGAAAGAGATCTCAGGACAAAGAATAGAGAACAGGCAGAGCTAAAAGACGACAAGACGGAAGCTTTCTAAAACTGATGAGGAACAATCACCAATTCAAACAGTTGTGAGAAGATGGACAAACAAAAAGGTGAATATTAACTGTTCACACCTTACCCTTCATTTTGTGAATGCAACTTAAAATGAAAAATTACACAACTAATAAGACAACAAACATCCTAAAATGAATGGTTACTTACGCCCAAAAGTCTTCAACAGTATCAAACTTAGAGATCAGCCGAAGGTTTGCTTGCCAAGTTTTGCTTTTATCATTTTTAAAAAACCAGAGTGCCCATCTAAAAACAGAAAGTCAGTGTCAAAAAAAAAAAAAAAAGAGGTAGCTTTACATCCATGTTCAAAGCAGCATTATTCACAACAGCCAAAAGGGGGAAGTGTCTATTGTCAGATGAATGAACAAAATGTACTGTGGAATATTAAACAGCCTTAAAAGGGAAGGAAAATGAAATGAGTCCATCAAAGAAGACAAATACTGTATGATCCACTTGTATGAGGCACCCAGAGTAGTAAAGTAGAATGGTGGTTGCCAGGGGCTAAAAGGGAAGGGGAATGGAGAGCTGTTGTTTAATGGGTAGAGAGTTTAAGTTTTTCTGCAAGATAAAGAGAGTTCTGGGAGATTGGTTGCACAACAATGGGGGTGTACTTAACACTATTGAACTGTACATTTAAAAATGGTTAAGATAGTAAATTTTATATATGTGTTTTACCACAATTAAAAATAAATAAAGTAAATAAAAATTTTATTTATAGTAGCAAATGAGTAGTTTTCTCTATTTCTTTCATTTAAAAAGTATATATTTTGGGAGTTCCCTGGTGGCCTAGTGGTTAGGATTTGGGGCTTTGGGGAACTGAGATCCTGCAAGCTGTGTGGTGCGGCTAAAAAATAAATAAATAGATAAATAAAATGAAAAGTATGTGTTTTGTACCTACTATGTAACAGATTCTCTGCTATACTTAGAGATCCACTGAGGCTCATCCCACAGAGAGTTCACAGAAATGTTGTACAGAGACAATTACAATGTCCTAAGTGCTATGATAGAGATAATTAAGCAGTTATTTAAAAAAAACAGACCAGGAGCACTTAACTGGAAAGGAAAGTGGGGAAGAGGGAAGCTGAACTTACAGAGAAACAAGAGGAGAGAAATGAGAGCACTAGGAATGGGGAGGGGGGGAACTCATACAAAATGGGAATATAATAAAGGGATTCATTGAGTAATACTACCACAGATATATTCTGAAATAATGCATACCAGTTTCTATGTATCTGTATATACTTTGTCTAAAAAAGTTTTATTCTAATACTTTGAAGGCAAACTCATGTCACATAAAAGTTATGCTTAAGTATTATCATCCCAGTATGATTCATCTTTAGTAAAATTGTATTTTCTGAATTACTATACCACTTCTAAGGGAATTTCACTTACTCATTGATAAAAATGTTGTCTGAAGACAGGTTTCCAAGTGGACATATATTTCATAACTTTATGATTAATGCTTGATAATCTCAGACATAAAAATGAGATGCATTTCAGCACCTACTTGATAATTTGTATTTGCCAACCCACTATCAAGGAAAAAAATTTTTTTAAAAAAGCAAAGGCAGAAAAACTATTAAACATACACACACTGTGTCAAGTATTGTACTCTGGATTTCTAAAATTAATTCAGTCTTTCCTCAAAAATTTAAAAATAGAACTACCACTGGATCCAGCAATTCCACTTCTGGGCATTTATCAGAAGACAATGAAAATGCTAACTTGAAAACGATATGTGCACCCCCATGATAAGCAAAGACAGGGAAGCAACTTAAATGTCCATCAAGGCATGAATAAGGAAAATATGGTGTATATATATATACATTTTCAATGGATTATTCAGTCATAAAAATGAAGGAAATCTTGCTGTTTGCAACATGGATGGACCCTGAGGACTTTGTGCTAAGTTAAATAAATCAGACACTAGACAGGAAAAACAAATACTGTATGATCTTGCTGATATGTGCAATCTTAAAAAAAAAACTTAAAAAAAAAAACTACCCCCTAAAAAACCACCCCAAGCTCACTGATACAGAGAACAGATTGGTGGTTCCCAGAGGCACAAGGGTGGGGGAATGCATGAAGCGGGTCAAATGATACACACTTCCAGTTGTAAAATAAGTAAGTCATGGGGATGTAAAGTACAACATGGTGATAATACTGCATTGCAAATTTGAAAGTTGCTAAGGGACTAAATCTTAAAAGTTCTCAACACAAGAAAAAAAAATTTATAAATATGTATTGTGATGGATGTTGACTTACTGTGATCATTTCACAATACATACAAATATTAAATCATGTACATCTGAAACTGTTACACCTCAATTAAAAATAATAATAATAAAATTTAATTCCATCTTTAAAAAAAAACTGCATTCAGCCATTAAACATATAAAGATATATCCTAAGAAAATAATTGGATAACTAAGCAAAAATGTTTGTATAGGAACGTTCTTAATTTTGGAAAATTTTGGAAACATCTTAAGTGCCTACCGACAGTTCTCAAAATGTGGTTTACAGGTCCCTAGGGGATCCTAAGGCCCTTTCAAGGAGCGCTGATGAGTAAAAAGTATTTCATAAAAATGCTAAGACATTTTATTTTTCACTGTGTTGATATCTGCACTGATGATGCAAAAGCAACGGTTGGTAAACCTACCAGTGCCGTACATAGCAAGAATTATACAGTGGCACCAATTTGTACTAGTCACTGTATCCTTTATTATCACCAACTCTAACAGTAATAATGTCAGTTTCAGTTAAGAATGCCACTGAATGGAAACCAGCAGTAAAAACTACTGGTTTCGTTAAATTTCAATCTGTGTACATGTCTCTTTCTGCACAAAAAATATTTCTGCATACCAAATATCAATACAATGCTTAGGCAGTTGAGTTGTGAGGTGAACTAGTTACTTTTTTCAAAGAGCACCACTTTTACTTGGAAGAAGACTGGCTGATCAACCATGACTATTTCTTGAAAAATGAACAGATTGAGCCAGCTGCTAAAATTTGAGCTTTCAGGAGAAAATCAGAATTTTGGAAAGCCTGCATGTGTCACTGTGAGCTTAACAACTTAATAAAACTTGACGATATTTCTGATGAGTTTAGGTAGTGATAATAATTAATGTTATTGTTTTGATATCATATAATGAAAAGTGCCAATATCTGGAAGATGTGCAAACTCACTGAACCAATATTTTCCAAATGACCAGTGGTGTGCATGGGTGAAGGATACATTCCAAATGCAAGAGAGACCAATGGATTTTAATGTAACAGAGTAGAAAAAGTTCTTGGATATGGTTTCAGATTCTACAATGCAGCTAACATATAAGAAACCTAGCATCAAAGGAAGGAGATAGTCATAATTATTTTAAAAGGCTATTAAAATTTCTCCTCCCTTTTCCAACCATGTACCTGTCTGAGGCCGTATTTTATTCTCATACTTTCTCTGAAACAACTTATCTCTAAAGACAATGCAGAAGCAACTATGAAAATCCAGCTGACTTCTATTAAGTCAGGCACTTAAAAAGATTTACAAAAATACTTCCCACTGTGTATTTTTTACGTATCCTTCCCACTACGTATTTTTTATTTTGAATAAATTTTTTTCATAAAAATTATTTAATTAACATGCAATGGGTTAAGTACATATATAATTTTACATTTTTAAACGTTTATTTTCTAATATAGCAAATGAAAATAGATAAAAATCTACATAACCAAAGCACTGTGGAATCCTCAATAATTTTTAAGAATGTAAAGGGGTCATGAGCCCAAAGAAGTAAGATTTATATAAAATATAATATATATAATATAATAAATGCAAGAGACTGCTAGGCAGCTATTAAATAGGATAATTGTGTGAGTAAAATTCTCCTAAGACTGACATGAAACCCAGAAACCATGGAAGAAAGCTGGTATTTGATTACATGAAAATCAAAAACCTCTAAAATAACATAACTCCTTAGACAATGTTAAAAGACAAATGATTTGGAAATGCATTTTCAACCTAATCCCCCCTGGAATGGGTCAACATCCTTAATACACAATGCTTGGAAATAAACGAGAAGAAAACCCCAAAGAAAATAACAGACAAAAGAACTGAACAGACTGCTCACAGGTAAAAACACAAATAAGCGATTGTTTTCAACAAAAATGTTTTGAAATTTCAATAAAAGAAATGCAAATTTAAAACAATAAGACACTGTTTTCACAAATCAGACTAGAACCAATCTGACAGGCAATTAAATTTAAAAGATTGATGGTGTTGGCAAGGATGTAGAAACCAGTAACTCTTAAACTGTTAAGAGTCTAAGCTGATAAAGGAGGATAATTTGGCAATATCTACAAAGGTAGTTAAAGGGTAGTCTTTAACCTAAGAACTCTGAAATTTTACCCTAGATATAGTCACACAAGTGCAAAAAAAAATATAAGGACGTATACGTTATAGCGCTGTTTGTAAATAGAAAAAAATTCTATATACACATTAATGTAAGCCTGATAAAATTCATGACTATATATTCATTTAATACAAGGCAGTGGTTTAAAATGAGTCAAAACCTGCATATAAAAAAAAAAAAAAACCTGCATATACAAACAAAAAAACTCAACAGTATGGCCATCTATATAAAAAAAGTATATATGCATATTGAAAGGTTTTGGAAAAATACAAACCAAATTTTTAACACTGACTATTCTGGGGAATGGAGAAAAGCAAAATGGGGAAGAAGGTATCAGAAAAAAGCGGAGAACTTTTATTTTATATACTTTGTACCCCAATGATTTAATCTTTCTTATAATAATTATAGTGGTTTTTTAAAAAAGAAAACATAATTCTGCAATATTTACAAGAAGTAAATAATGAAGAAACTACCAAAATTGGAACCAAAAACGTCTTAAAATAGTTTTCCATATGATACTATTTTACACAAGAAATAGAACTGATAAGAGAAATTGAAATCCTCACAAACTTCATTTTAGGATTTAATCAGTTTGTTCACTGATAGGACAGGAATCTCTTCTCAGATTTCACTTAAGCTATGAGGGATACATGCCTTCATTACTTCTCCCCACAAAACAGCAATACTAAGAACTGTGCTCACAGTCAGAAGACAGAGCTAGCTTTTTATATACCACTGAAAAGATGAAAAAAAATACTTTAAAAGTTTTGGTACTGCTGCTAGGTTAGCTAAATGAAATTGCCACTAATCAACTGTTCAACTATTACCTTTCGCACAATGCTTTCCTGAGGAAGAATTTTTACCCTTTATGGACTATTTGACCTTTGACATCTCCCTCACGAGCTGACAATTCCCAATGTCTAGAGAACTGCTGAACCACAGGTCTCCTATGAAAAAACTACTGAATGTGTTTGGACTATTATTTCAATAGGTCTACCATGATAATGAAGAAATGATAAAAAATAAAGGGACATAAAAGGACAACACATTTTTCAGATAAATGAAACTAAATTATAGACAGTCTCGTGGGATCTTTAAAGTAAAGAGAGTAAAAGGCCTGGGAGTGGGTGGAATGAAAGGAACTGAAGATCCTCAGAAGTTAATTCCTTTAATGAAAGGAATTAAAGATCCTCAAAAGTTAATTCCAATTTACTTTCCTCCAGATTCTTACAATGTTTCTGAGTTGCCATTTTCTTCCCACCATCAGCTCTCAATGAATCTGTGTTAATTTTCATCATGTAAGCCAGAAAGACAATTAAGTAAAAACACAAACATACTGGGAAGTGGTAGGGTAGAGATAGGAAAAACCATATACTGAACTATTAAACTACTACACAGTAACTATGAAAACTTAACTCATCCTAAACTCTCCTCTTTTCCTCACCTAACTTCTCTTAAATACAACCAACCAATCTCCAGACTCCACATCCCCTAGCTCTCTTTTCTCCTTCACAGACCAACTTCAAATTGCCTATTCCTGCTCTATACATTTGTATACTTTCTATTCACTCTTCAAACTATGCCAATCTTTTTCCATCACCTGCTCTACTAAACTTTCTCCAATGTTAGCAAGGACTTATTGTTCAATCCAATGAACGTTTGACCTTTCTGTGGCAAATATGCTTATCTTGTCCTTAAAATAAACCATCTGCTAGGTTTCCATGACCAAGCACTCTTTCCTAGTTTATACAGTTTATATGTCTATACCCTTCAAAGGCATTCTTTTTTTTTAATTTTACTGAAGTACAGTTGATTTACAATGTTGTGTTAATTTCTGCTGTACAGCAAAGTGACTCAGTTATACATATACATATATTCTTTTTCATATTCTTTTCCATTATGGTTTATCACAGGGTATTGAATATAGTTCCCTGTGCTATACAGTAGGACCTTGCTGTTTATCCATTCTAGATACACCAGTTTACATCTGCTAATCCCAAACTCCCAGCCCATCCCTCCCCCGCACCCCTCCCACTTGGCAACCACAAGACTGTTCTCTTCATAGGCATTCTTACTCAAAAAAATGCCCTATGTGCTAATATTCCAAGCCTCTGTTGTGAGAACTCTTTTACTACTGTGGTTTCAATTACCATCAATTACCAATGAATTTCAAACCACTCTTTCAAAGTTCTACTATCTGAGCTCAAGATTCACACATAAAACTGCTTGCTAGACATGGGTCATCCAAATGAAAACGGAATCCTTCACCTATCTAAAACTAGTCTCATCTAACTTTTCCCTCCAAACCTGTCCCATCCACCATTTACCTTGCTGCCTAAGTCAGAACACCTATGTGTCAGAAAGCTTACCTGTTCTGTAAAGGATGTTTAATATAGTGTTCTGGGTTAGCAACCTCCTGATTAGATTCTGTTTTCTCTTCTTCTGTAGGTGGGGGATTAGGAGTAGGGGTGGTTTCCTAGTGGAAAATAATTAAACATTATGAACTTCTTAACATGAAATAACATTAAGAAATTTCTTTATTTTTAAATTTTTATTGCAATATAGTTAATTCACAATGCTGTGAAAAATTAATTCCTATGACAGCAATACTCTAAATAAATTTGAACCAATATTGTCCACATTTTTTTTAAGGAGAATGAATTAACAGGAGAAGCACTGGATAAAATAGACCACAGATCAAACTCTAAGCACCAGACTCTTCATTCTAGCATCTCTTCATTATGAACAAAAGGTTTCTCAAATTTAAAAACATAATAATTTTGTATATTGTTATCTTCCACTTACACATTTTAATATAAGATTGTTAGAGACCATGGAAAAAAGTTGGGAAAATCAAGTACCTTTCTTAACATACCAAACACGGTGCATAGTGGAAGTGGGGGGGATACAACTAAAGTTTGGAGAGTATATTAACTATATCACAATGACACAAACACAAAAATCTTTATAAAGTGATCAAGACAATACTACACAGGTCCTTGCTTTCATGTTACACTGTTATTATATATGGTAACAAAGTTCAGCAACTTCTGTCATTTTCAATTGGCCCTAAGCAAAAAAGCTGGACATTGGCTTGAACTTAAAATTCTTCTAGGCTAGACATAATTGTCATCTGAAAATGTCAGGGAAAAAAGGAGGCTGGGAATAATAAGTGTTCTCCACATTAATCCATGTAACTCTTCACCCTACTGTAAATTGGTATCAACACATAGCTAAGAAAAGGGACCAGAAGCTGAAACAAAAGCTGATACAAAAAAGGAGGGTGGGGCTTCCCTGGTGGTGCAGTGGTTGAGAATCTGCCTGCTAATGCAGGGGACACGGGTTCGAGCCCTGGTCTGGGAAGATCCCACATGCCACGGAGCGGCTGGGCCCGTGAGCCACACCTACTGAGCCTGCGCCCCGCAACAGGAGGGGCCGCTATAGTGAGAGGCCCGCGCACCGCGATGAAGAGCGGTCCCCGCACCGCGATGAAGAGTGGCCCCCACTTGCCACAACTAGAGAAAGCCCTCGCACGAACCGAAGACCCAACACAGCCAAAAATAAATAATAAATTAAAAAAAAAATCACATGAACGATATGTTTGCGTTCTTTGGAAAAAAAAAAAAAAGGGCACTGCAACAAGGGTTTGGATATCAGATTTAAATCCAACTAGCAAAACAATACAGATATATGTTCACATTAACAACATTCTGTAAATCAGAGATGTATCATCTAAAAAATGACTTCAGGAGCAGACAGGTGATACACATTTTACAAAATAAAATACATTCTTCTTATCAACAAGACACCTCCAGTAACTACTTTTTACTAGCCTATGAAGTCACTCATAGCAAGGGCTTTATCTTGATTTTGCTCACAACTGTAATGCCAATGATCACAACCCTACACCAATAGGAACTTACTGGCTTGATTACTTAACTGAATAAATTTAAATGTTTACACAGAGTAGTTAAGGCCCTAAAATTTACATACACAGAGTAGCCAATGCCTTAACAGCACCAGAGCACCAATCATTTTTAACAGCATTTCCTCATCACAATCAATTTACATCTTCAAATAGATGATCATTACCAAATGCCATTCCTTACTCTACCAGCTTAAAATTAATGATGGTCTCCAGACAGAGGCAGTCTGAGTTAACAGAGAAAATAGCCAACAGTTAGGGACTGATAAGGCAGGTGGGTTTGGGGGACAGGGTACCAGAGAAAAGTGAGCTGCAGAGGAGTGAGCCTCAAAAATCTATGTAAAAACCCCTAAAGTCCTTGGCTATGACTCCTAAACTGAGATGTTCAGAGTGCAACTCCGGGTAGCCTAGCAGGGAACAGCTGAGCCAAGACTTCAGAGCCTGAACAGCATCAGCAAAACTTGTTCAGACCCAGCCACAGTGGATGGTTGAAAATCCTCAACTTTCAGATGAAATTCAAGAAAGGCCATGTCCTAGGTATCAGATGAAATACATATGCCTAACAAATCCTAAAACTAATCCCTGACAGGATCAAGGTAATCTACTGATAAATAAATTAACTGCCCCCCAAGAACCAGACTCTCTATACTCTGGAGGAAAATAACAGAAGCATGAGCCTCTATAAATATTATCTACAATACCTAGCAAACAATCAAACATTATTAAACATACAAAGAAAATTTTTTATAGCAACTAATGATCAAGATTAAACTGTCCATAGAAAGACATCCAGATATCAGATACATAATCCAGATTAACAGAGTTAGCAGACAAAGTCTTAGTAACTATGATTACTATGGTAAAATAGAAGATGGAGGGAATTCCCCGGTGGTCCAGTGGTTGACTTGGTGCTTTCACTGCCAGGGCTGGGTCCGATCCCTGGTCGGGGAACTAAGATCGCACAAGCCGCATGGTGTGGCCACAAATATGAACAAATGAACAAACAAACAAATAAATAAAATAGAAGATGCGGAAAAAGGATAGAAAAAACAGGAGTATTTGAAAAGGGAATTGAAATCAATTTTTAAAAAGAATCAAATAGACATTAATGAACTGCCAACTACAATGTCTGAAATTGAGAGCTTATTGAATAACAAGAAACAACTCAACAGAATGTAAGACTGGTGAACTTCAAAGACAGGTCAATAGAAAATATTCAAATAATCACAGAGGAGGGGAAAACAGATAGTAAGAAATGTCAAGATGGTTAAAAAGTTCAAGGACAAGATAAGAAAGAATGGGACAGAAAGAATACAGAAAGAAAGAAATAACCAAAATTTACCAAATTACATGAGGGACTCAAGTCAGATTAAAAAAACTGAGGGAACTCCAAGCAGTATAAACACAAACAAAACTACACCTGGGGGATTTCCCTGGCGGTCCAGTGGTTAGGACTTCGCCTTCCAATGTAGGGAGTGTGGGTTCAATCCCTGATTGGGGAGCTAAGATCCCACATGCCGCATGGCCAAGAAACCAAACCATAAAAAAAAAAGAAGCAGTATTGTAACAAATTCAATAAAGACTTTAAAAACGATCCACCTCAAAAAAAAAAAAAAAAAAAAAACAAAAAACTAGACCTGGGCATATTAGACTCAAACTACTGAAAACGAAAGGAGGCAATATTAAAAGCAGTTAGGAAGAAAAATTTTAAAAAGACACATACGCATTACTTTCAATGGAAAAATAAGAATAACTGCTAACTTCTCAAAAGAACTTTTGGAAGCCATCAGACAACAGAATAACATCCTTGTGCTGAAGGGAAAAGACTGTCAACTTTGAATTCAGTGCCTAGGAGGGGACTTCCCTGGTGGTCCAGTGGCTAAGACTCTACACTCCCAATGCAAGGGTCCCGGGTTCAATCCGGGGTAAGGGAACTAGATCTCACATGACACAGCTAAGAGATTAGAAATGAATGACAGGGAAAAAAACGTAAAAAACACAAACACATGGAGACTAAACAATACGTTACTAAATAACCAAGAGATCACTGAAGAAATCAGAGGAAATCAAAAAATACCTAGAGACAAATGACAATGAAAACGTGACAATCCAAAACCTATGAGATGCAGCAAAAGCAGTTCTAAGAGAGAAGTTTGTAGCTATACAAGCCTACCTAAAGAAACAAGAAAAATCTCAAATAAGTAATCTAACCTTACACCTAAAGGAACTAGAGAAAGAAGAACAAACAAAGCCCAAAGTTAGCAGAAGGAAAGAAATCATGAAGATCAGAGCAGAAATAAATGAAATAGAAACAAAGAAAACAATAGCAAAGATCAATAAAACTAAAAGCTGGTTCTTTGAGAAGATAAACAAAATTGATAAACCATTAACCAGACTCATCACGAAAAGGAGGGAGAGGACTCAAATCAATAAAATTAGACATGAAAAAGGAGAAGTGACAACAGACACTACAGAAATACAAAGCATCCTAAGAGACTACTACAAGCAACTCTATGCCAATAAAATGGACAACCTGGAAGAAATGGACAAATTCTTTGAAAGGTATAACCTTCCAAGACTGAACCAGGAATAAACAGAAAATATGAACAGACCAATCACAAGTAATGAAATTAAAACTGTGATTAAAAATCTTCCAACAAACAAAAGTCCAGGACCAGATGGCTTCACAGGTGAAGTCTAGCAAACATTTAGAGAATAGCTAACACCCATCCTTCTCAAACTCTTCCAAAAAATTGCAGAGGAAGGAACAGTCCCAAACTCATTCTATGAGGCCACTATCACCCTGATACCAAAACCAGACAAAGATACTACAAAAAAAGAAAATTACAGACCAATATCACTGATGAATACAGATGCAAAAATCCTCAACAGAATACTAGCAAACAGAATCCAACACCATATTAAAAGGATCATACACCATGATCGAGTGGGATTTATCCCAGGGATGCAAGGATTCTTCAATATATGCAAATCAATCAATGTGATACACCTTATTAACAAATTGAAGAATAAAAACCATATGATCATCTCAATAGATGCAGAAAAACCTTTCTTTCAACACCCATTTATGATAAAAACTCTCCAGAAAGTGGGCATAGAGGGAACCTACCTCAACATAATAAAGGCCATATATGACAAACCCACAGCAAACATCATTCTCAATGGTGAAAAACTGAAAGCATTTCCTCTAAGATCAGGAACAAGACAAGGATGTCCACTCTCACCACTATTATTCAACATAGTTTTGGAAGTCCTAGCCACAGCAATCAGAGAAGAAAAAGAAATAAAAGGAATACAAATAGGAAAAGAAGAAGTAAAACTGTCACTGTTTGCAGATGACATATTACTATACATAGAGAATCCTAAAGATGCCACCAGAAAACTACTAGAGCTAATCAATGCATTTGGTAGAGTTGCAGGATACAAAATTAATACACAGAAATCTCTTGCATTCCTATATACTAATGATGAAAAATCTGAAAGAGAAATTAAGGAAACACTCCCATTTACCACTGCAACAAAAAGAATAAAATACCTAGAAATAAACCTACCTAAGGAGACAAAAGACCTGTATGCAGAGAACTATAAGACATTGATGAAAGAAATTAAAGATGATACCAAGAGACGGAGAGATATACCATGTTCTTGGATTGGAAGAATCAATATTGTGAAAATGACTATACTACCCAAAGCAATCTACAGATTCAATGCAATCCGTATCAAATTACCAATGGCATTTTTTACGGAACTAGAACCAAAAAATCTTAATATTTGTATGGAGACACAAAAGACCCCGAATAGCCAAAGCAGTCTTGAGGGAAAAAAACGGAGCTGGAGGAATCAGACTCCCTGACTTCAGACTATACTACAAAGCTACAGTAATCAAGACAATATGGTACTGGCACAAAAGCAGAAACACAGATCAGTGGAACAAGATAGAAAGCCCAAAGGTAAACCCATGCACCTATGGTCAACTAACCTATGACAAAGGAGGCAAGGATATACAATGGAGAAAAGACAGCCTCTTCAATGAGTGATGCTGGGAAAACTGGACAGGTACATGTAAAAGAATGAAATTAGAACACTGCCTAACACCATGCACAAGAAAAAACTCAAAATGGATTAGAGACCTAAATGGAAGACCGGACACTATAAAACACTTAGAGGAAAACATAGGAAGAACACTCTTTGACATAAATCACAGCAAGATCTTTTTTGATCCACCTCCTAGAGTAATGGAAATAAAAACAAAAATAAACAAATGGAACCTAATGAAACTTAAAAGCTTTTGCACAGCAAAGGAAACCATAAACAAAATGAAAAGACAACCCTCAGAATGGGAGAAAATATTTGAAAACACATCAACGGACAAAAGATTAATCTCCAAAATATATAAACAGCTCATGCAGCTCAATATTAAATAAACAAACAACCCAATCCAAAAATGGGCAGAAGACCTAAATAGACATTTCTTCAAAGAAGACATACAGAGGGCCAACAAACACATGAAAAGATGCTCAACATCACTAATTATTAGAGAAATACAAATCAAAACTACAATGAGGTATCACCTCACACCAGTTAGAATGGGCATCATCAGAAAATCTACAAACAACAAATGCTGGAGAGGGTGTGGAGAAAAGGGAACCCTCTTGCACTGTTGGTGGGAATGTAAATTGATACAGCCACTAGGGAGAACAGTATGGAGGTTCCTTAAAAACTAAAAACAGAATTACCATATGATCCAGCAATCCCACTACTGGGCATATACCCAGAGAAAACCACAATTCAAAAAGACACATGCACCCCAATGTTCACTGCAGCACTATTTACAATAGCCAGGTCATGGAAGCAACCTAAATGCCCATTGACAGACGAATGGATAAAGGAGATGTGGTACATATATACAATGGAATATTACTCAGCCATAAAAAGGAACGAAATTGGGTCATTTGTTGAGACGTGGATGGATCTAGAGACTGTCATACAAAGTGAAGTAAGTCAGAAAGAGAAAAACAAATATCGTATATTAACGCATATATGTGGAACCTAGAAAAATGGTACAGATGAACCGGTTTTCAGGGCAGAAATTGAGACACAGATGTAGAGAACAAACGTATGGACACCAAAGGGGGAAAGCCGGGGGCGGTGAGGGTGGTGGAGTGATGAATTGGGCAATTGCGATTGACATGTATACACTGATATGTATAAAATTGAGGACTAATAAGAACCTGCTCTATAAAAAAAAAAAAAGTGATCAAATGTATTCTATTGGAAAGAAGCAAAAACAAACCATGTTTACTGTCTAAAAAAAAAAAAATATATATATATATATATACACACACATATATTCGATTTTTGGAAAAAAAAAATCAACAGAAATTAAAAACTCACCTTTGACCTTACTCAAACCTAGGATCCCTCTCCTGATTTAACTACTGGTTTATTATGTAGCTTTCAAAGACCTTTTCTAATGCATTCATATGCTTCTGAATGTTTAAAATATTAAATATTATTTTGTTTTATTGAGGTGGGTCTTTTCATATGTATGGATACTATATGTATTTCTGGAAATTGTTGAACACAGTTTTACTTTGTCTCAGATTGTATTTTAATCAATGCAAAAAGTTGAAATATTATAAAGGACAATGCTTGGAATACCATATATTTTTCTTTGACTTTTTTAGTTGAATTTTTTATATGTAAAAGTGATTCCCAAAGTCACTTAAAAATGTTAGTGCCAGTTTATACCAGCTTTCTAGTGGACAACTGGGTAACTGCAAGCAATGATGTCCAGACTCTGTAATTCTCAAAATCCTGGTTGCTTTGGGAATGTTTGGACTTTATTAAGTTGATGACAAGATAAAATGTTACTCACTGCATATTATTACATAGACATATTACTGACTTTATTACTCTATTATTAATAGTAGAATTGGCATTTTTACAATAAATATTATAGGGATTCATGTTAAGTAATAAGAATTTTCTTCTGGAAGCAAGATTTTTGACGCAAATTATGATGTTACAGAGAGAAATTATGTAAATCATTATATACTATCCTAGAATATTGAGAGGCTGAAAGGACTGTAAATAGTGTCGTAAATGAAACTGTTCATTTTGTTTCTCTTAAAAAAAAAAAAAGGAGTTCGAATGCTGCAACTAAGGATCCCACTCGCCACAACAAAGATCCCATGTGCCACAACTAAGACCTGGCATGGCCAAAAAAATATATATTTTAAAAAAGAAAAAAGAATTCAGTGCCTAGGAAAAATATCCTTCAGAAATAGAGAAGTAAAGTCAGACTCACACAAACTCATAAACAAACACACTCTCACACCCGAGGTCCAAAGTAAGAGGAACACCAAAAGAAAGTTTCAGGCTAGAGGGAAAAGTTCCCAGATGAGAGAATGGAAGTGCAAAAAAGAATGAAAAGCACTGGAAAAGGCAAATGCGTGGGTAAATATATAAAAGACTACTAATAGTTTAAAGGAATAATAATAATGATGCCTAGTGGAGTTTAAAATAATAACGATGGTCCTCCCAAAGGACTGGGTATATATGGATTTGTGAGGTTGGATGTGTGAATAAAAGATACTCTTCCTGGGACGTCCCTGGCGGTTCAGTGGTTGGGACTCCAAGCTTCCACTGCAGAGGACACAGGTTTGATCCCTGGTCGGGGAACTGGGATCCCACATGCCTCATGGGGTGCTCAAAAAAGAAAAAAGATACTCTTCCTCCCAAAGTTAAGAAATACTGCAAATTCTCTTATTTACCTAAATTAAAAGAAAGGGCTTCCCTGGTGGCACAGTGGTTAAGAATCTGCCTGCCAATACAGGGGACACAGGTTCGAGCCCTGGTCCGGGAAGATCCCACATGCCGCTAAGCAACTAAGCCCATGCGCCACAACTGCTGAGCCTGCGCTCTAGAGCCCGCAAGCCACAACTACTGAGCCCATGTGCTGCAACTACAGAGGCGTGCACACCTAGAGCCTCCACAACAAGAGAAGCCACTGCAACGAGAAGCCTGTGCACTGCAACGAAGAGTAGCCCCCGCTCACCACAACTAGAGAAAGCCCGCGTGCAGCAACAAAGACCCAACGCAGCCAAAAAATAGATTAATAAATAAATAAAATTAAAAAGAATTAGCTACCATCTCTAAAAAAAAAAGACAAATGATAAGTAAAACATACTCATAA
This sequence comes from Balaenoptera ricei, assembly GCF_028023285.1. NCBI lineage: Eukaryota > Metazoa > Chordata > Mammalia > Artiodactyla > Balaenopteridae > Balaenoptera > Balaenoptera ricei. Next base: position 18,763,266 of record NC_082643.1, read on the forward strand.
GTTCACAATCCTCATTACAAACCATACTTTCACAGCACTTGTTTACACCTTTTACCTCAGCAGCATGTAAAAGACAATCAATTACGGTTATGAGTAATTACAAGTTTCATAGGGTACAAAATGTCACTTCCTAACTCCTTTAGTACTTTCCTTTCTTTTCTCTTATTCTACTCTTTTCACCATTAGGAGAATGATGGAAAGCTTAGATGGTACCAAAAGTCTCTAGATATATAAGAACTAAAAGCAGGTAATAACTCAGAAAAAAATATGTTCACTTCCTTAAAAAAACGTTCCTTTGAATTTTACATTCTACATTAACTGAAATTTTAGCCTTTATATTAATAATACATAATTTTGGGGTTTTCCTGTAACTGAAATAAAAAGAGCTACTCATCTTTAAATGATTGTGTAGATGTATGAATAATTATACTAGTTTAAACTCTTTCAGTCTTTGCTTTTATTATATAAACATGCTAGATTAAGACAAATGCTCTAAAACACTTTGAAAAAAATGTTTATTAACCATAAACAATCTTTTCAGTATTTGAAACCTTTTTTTAATGTAAGCGCTGTATTGATGTTTCTTTTTTAGATTTTTTTCTTTTTCTCTTGGCCACACCGTGAGGCATGCGGGATCTTAGTTCCCTAACCAGGAATTGAACCTGTGCCCCCTGCAGTGGAAGTGCAGAGTCCTAACCACTGGACCGCCAGGAATTCCCATCTTTTTTAGCCTTTTAAATTATTATCTACAGTTTAGTAAATGTTCAAATTTTAACTTATTTGAACTTCTTAAATCCTCTTAATAAAGCAAAAGTGATTAATAGCCAATTGTTTCCATGACAGAATAAAAAATACTCAAATACTCTACAAAAATACTTTCACATGGCACAGACCAAATCTAGTAAGATTCAGAAATCATTTTCATGATGAAAATTACTTATGAAAACATTAATATTAAAAATAATGTATTAAAAGGGCATATTTTCTCAGTACAAATTTTCTCAGGTCGTATTTTGCTATGGTCATATACTTATCACAACAATCCATTCGTAATCAATAGAAACTTTTTTAATGCACATATTTTTTAATATTTATTTTTTGGCTGCATTGAGTCTTTGTTGCAGCACACAGGATCTTTCGTTGCAGTGTGTGGGCTTCTCTCCAGCTGTGGCATGTGGGCTTAGTTGCCCTGCGGCATGTGGGATTTTAGCTCCCTGACCAGGGATCGAACCCGCACCCCCTGCACTGGGAGGCGAAGTCTTAACCACTGGACCGCCAGAGAAGTCCCCACCCTGTAAACTTCTTTTTTTAAAAAATTATTTATATTTTATTTTTGGCTGTGTTGGGTCTTCGTTGCTGCGCACGGACTTTTCTCTAGTTGCTGCGAACGGGGGGCTACTCTTCATTGCGGTGCGCAGGCTTCTCACTGCAGTGGCTTCTCTTGTTGCAAAGCACAGGCTCTAGGCACATGGGCTTCAGTAGTTGTGGCACATGGGCTCAGCAGTTGTGGCTCGTGGGCTCTACAGCACAGGCTCAGTAGTTGTGGTGCATGGACCTAGTTGCTCCGCGGCATGTGGGATCTTCACAGACCAGGGCTTGAACCCGTGTTCCCTGCATTGACAGGCGGATTCTTAACCACTGGATTCTTAACCACTGCACAACCTGAGAAGTCCGCCACCCTGTAAGCTTCTTGAGTCTGCAATTATGTTGCAAATTATTGCAAAGGAAAATATTTTTTTTGTTTGAGACTACTGAGACACGCCTTATTATAAAATCATTTTCTGTCATTTCTTTCAACTTGTTTTATTTTTTTGTTTAAAATCTCTTATCTTTGAAATAATCAGGATGCTTTTTTTCTTATTTTCAACTTAGATAAAGCAAAACAAAAGTAATAGCCATGTAGGATGTTATTTTAAACTTTCAGGTTAATTCTGTAGGGGTGGTCTATTCTATGGGGAAATTCCAATCCCCTATACCTTTTGAATCCATGGTAGTATATACAATGAGAAGTAATGTCCAGAATGATGGCCGTGCTATATTAAATTCTTTGATCAGGGACTTCCCTGGTGGTCCAGTGGTTAAGACTATGTGCTCCCAATGCAGGGGGCCCGGGTTCAATCCCTAGTCAGGGAACCAGATCCCGCATGCCACAATGAAAGATCCCTCACGCCACATCGAAGATCCTGTGTGCCACAACTAAGACCTGGTTTAGCCAAACAAATAAAATTCTTTGATCTAAAATGACTTATAATTATGGACATATGCCAAATAAGAATGATGAAATATATTTTTAAAAGAACCCTAAAAAGGGGAATTCTCTGGCAGTCTAGTGGTTAGGACTTGGCACATTTACTGCTATGGCCTGGGTTCAATCCCTGGTCTGGGAGCTGAAGTCCTGCAAGTCGCTCGGTGTGGCAAAAAAACAAAAACAAAACTTTCAGGTCAATCCTCAGTTAAGCATAGGCCTCAATTAACTATAATAGATTCTCAAATTATTCATTATTTGTCTTAATTTGCTAAGTACTTATTTATTTATTTATTTATGGCTGCATTGAGTCTTCATTGCTGCACGCAGGCTTTCTCTAGTTGCAGCGAGCGGGGGCTACTCTTCGTTGCGGCGAGTGGGCTTCTCACTGCGGTGGCTTCTCTTGTTGCGGAGCACGGGCTCTAGGTGCGCGGGCTTCAGTAGTTGTAGCACACAGGCTCAGTAGTTGTGGCTCGCGGGCTCTAGAACACAGGCTCAGCAGTTGTGGCACACGGGCTTAGGTGCTTGGCGGCACGTGGGATCTTCCCAGACCAGGGCTCGAACCAGTGTCCCCTGCACTGATGGGAGGATTCTTAACCACTGTGCCACGAGGGAAGCCCTGCTAAGTACTTTTAATATAAATTGAGTTTAAAAATAAAGTATTTTGAAATTATATCTCCTCTTAAAATTCTTTGTAAGGCTATTAACTAGTTAGGTATCTGAGACTTAGGATCACCAAAAAATAGGTCGGTACAGGAGTACTATGTGATATTTGTAGCACCAACTTCACAAAATTCTCCTTAAAAACCCTTGGGCTTCCCTGGTGGCGCAATGGCTGAGAATCTGCCTGCCAATGCAGTGGCCAAGGGTTCGAGACCTGGTCTGGGAGGATCCCACATGCCGCGGAGCGACTAGGCCCGTGAGCCACAATTGCTGAGCCTGCGCGTCTGGAGCCTGTGCTCCGCAACGAGAGAGGCTGCGATAGTGAGGGGCCCGTGCACCATGATGAAGAGTGGCCCCCACTTGCCGCAGCTAGAGAAAGCCCTCGCACAGAAACGAAGACCCAACACAGCCATAAATAAAATAAATAAATAAAAATTTTAAAAAAAAGAATAAAAATCATACAGATTAACAATGGCCTCATTTATAAAAAAAAGAAAAACATACTAGTTTTCTACCAGAGTATAAGAGACACTGGTTTAGATTACACACTCCGGAGCCATGTTACCCAGGTAGGAATCCCAACTCTGCCATTCACAGATATATGATTTGGTGGGGCAAAACACCATAGTACCAAATAACAGATAACAATATTATTGGTAACCCATCTCCAGTAGCACTTCCTTATATTTCCCCTTCCTAGCTTCACTATTTTTTAGCTGAATGGCAAAGACCATTTGTGGCTTTAATAAAAATGTAAATGCTATTACGGCCAAGGCAGCTACAATTATCTCTACCAGTTACTAACCCAACATTTCAGTAAACTGAAGGCATTAAATAAAGATATGAAATAATGAACAGAAGGGTGAGCAAAGTTAAGAACAGAAGAAGATGGTAGTGTCTTATGATTTTTAAAGTGGTTAACACAAATCCTCACACTTCTACCAAACTATGAGTTTTTACTTGATAGGTAACATTTACTAAGCAGTTACTAACAAGCAATGGGCTGCATATTTTTATATACGTTATTCAGTATATTCAATCTTCACAATACTGTGAAACTACTACTCTCTCCGCTCTTCAAATTTAAGCCCTGGGAAGTTAACAAGTCCTATCTATAGTCTACATTTTACTGCAGGACTGTCAAGATTCATAGCTAGGGATACTATGTGTCCAAATTTTACCTGTTTGTCGTTTCAGCATAATTATTATTACTAAAACCCTTGTTCACTCTCAGAAGTGCCCAAAATTGGATAAAAAATTATATATGGTTACCAAGGTACTCTTTCCAGGCAGCATAACCCTACAGTATGTACTATGCTTTGTACCGCAGCCTCAGGCTCAGCACTTTCACTATCTTCCAAGCGCATGCCACTGCCAATAAATTAGAAGAAAGGCATGAATGGTACACTTCACTCTTCAAACACACACACACAAACACACACCCACACACAATCCCACTACTAGGGGAAAAAGCAAGTAAATACCAATGACTGATTATACCGATTTTATATTATGCAAGACAGTGTACTAAATGGCTATGTGATCAAAATATCTCAGAAATACAGGTAAACATATATAAAAGCTATCTTTTATGGATACAAATAATTAACTCTAAGAAGATTATTTTTTAATACAACATATGTAAATAGACTTCAGGATACTTTACTCTTCCTTTTAGTATCCACACATTCAGTTCCCAGGTCTCTTTTTAGTAAAGAGACATTTCCCCCAGCACCCTCCCATATGTAAATTAGTATAATTAATTAACTAGTACACAAAAACAAATAAAGCCTCACCACCTGCCTTGTAAGGAATGAAAAAAAAATCTGGTGTAAACAGTGAAAATTACCACAAATAATTAAACCAACTGTTTTCGGTGTCAGTTTTCAAATATATACCTATAGTAAAGGAATACCAGCTAATCTAGCATCACTCATCAGGAAAAGTACAGCTGTGGATTTTGCAGGTCTTCTTCCTTGTCTGTAATAAAGGATCAAATTGGTGACCTTTGTGCCATAAACTAAAAAGCCAAAGTAGATAAACAACATATGTAGATTTAGCAAAATACAAACCTTTTAAGTTTAAAACACTGCTCAAATGGAGAATTTATTTTTCATGTAAAGGACTGTGAGATCCCATATATCAATTCTGATTCAAAACAGTACTTTTTAATATTCTTTTTTACTAATATAATATGACACCTAAACAATAATACTGAAAGCTGAGGTACAGAGGGAAGAGCTTTGATCATCTGCACAAATTGTGTTGTGTCTAAAAATTACTACAAAATTTAATAGCTGTTCAATTTATTATTTAAGTAATAATGTAATTACCTGACTAAACTTGATGACTAGCCCTAGACTTTCAAGTGAACAGAGTTAAATTTGCTGTGCTACAGCTAAAAATTTGTATTTCTGGATAGTCAGCAAATTACACTTAACCACATTCTACTAATATAAAAAAATTCCTATAGGTCACATTTGCATTTCTTATCTTCTAGAATGTAATTTTAAAACTAGAAAGACTTGTAGGCATCTTGTTACATTTAAAATCAACTAATTCTTAAAGGAACACTAATATCTGTCAACCAAATTATTCTGCACATCTTATGTAGCTTAGGACAAGACTACAAATTCAGAAAGTGTGACAAAGACATAAGAAATAACAAACATGTATGATCAAGAATGATGAGGTTAACAATAAAATTTAAACGTCAATACTACTTAAACCAAAGGCTACCAGAAGATTCACATTTTTTAAATAACTAAGGAGAAATTTACATAAGTTGAATATTATACAAAAGTAAAAATTAGTGCTTCAAAATAACATTAAAATGATGTTAGGACAAGCATTTACATTGCACAAAACTATACTGGTTCCCGTAACATGATGATTTCTATTTCATTCATTCTTTAAAGATTTATAATTAAATTTGAAAAGCAAACATTTTAAAGAATTTGCTGCTTCTTTTAAAGTTTATTCCTTTCAAAACTTTAAAAAGCATAACTAAAATTTAATGATACTGATTAAATATTAGTTATAAAAAATCAATTTTAGGGACTTCCCTGGTGGCACAGTGGTTAAGACTCTGCGCTCCCAATGCAGGGGCCCCAGGTTCGATCCCTGGTCAGGGAACTAGATCCCACATGCATGCCACAACTAAGAGTTTGCATGCCACAACTAAGGAGCCCACTTGCCACAACTAAGACCTGGTGCAACCAATTAAAAAAATAAATATTTTTAAAAAGTCAATTTTAACATGTTAGTTAAATAAGCAGTTGAATTCTTTTTAAATTCCATGCGTTAGTTTTTTTAAAGTTCTGTAATGTTAAAAGTTAAAATTTCAATGTAAACTATGGTTTAATAAGAAAATTAGATTTATCCTTTTATTCTCCAAGTATTTAAGCCATCTTTCAAAAGAAATCAACCTGTATTTCTTTAAATATTAGAAAACCAGGTACTACAGTCACTGTTTCAAATGTTCCCAGGTTTATAGAGTATGACTATATCCTTTCACTTAAGTTAATGAACCATCCAAACTTCCAAATATAAAAACATCTATATTCTTTAACCCAGCTATACTTTTAAGAGATTTCTTCAAAGGAACTGTCAGGACAATAAAAGCTTTATATATTTTATATCAGGAAGCAAAACTAGAGGCAATATATATATTAAAAGATATGATGAAAAGGCAACAGATAAATCATGGTGTTTATAATATAGGCACTAGAAGTGATGTTTGGAAAATCATTTTAAAATGTTAACATAAAGGTGGAAAAAAGATTTCAGGACTGAATAAATAATGAGAACTTTACTTTTGTGGGGGAGGGCACTTTATTTTTAATTTAACCAGTCCCAAATAAACGTGGTACATCCAGACAATGGAATATTATTCTGCACTAAGAAATAAGCTAACAAGCTGTGAAAAGACATAGAGGAATCTTAAATGCATATTACTAAATGAAAGGAGGCTTAAGAGGCTATCTACTGGGCTTCCCTGGTGGCACAGTGGTTAAGAATCCACCTGCTAATGCAGGGGACACAGGTTTGAGCCCTGTTCTGGGAAGACCCCACATGCCACGGAGCAACTAAGCCTGTGCACCACAACTACTGAGCCCACGTGCCACAACTACTGAAGCCCGTGTGCCTAGAGCCCGTGCTCCGCAACAAGAGAAGCCACCGCAATGAGAGGCCCGCGCACCACAACGAGGAGTAGCCCCCGCTCGCCACAACTAGAGAAAGCCCGCAGGCAGCAACGAAGACCCAACACAGCCAAAAAAAATATAGAAAAATAAAATAAATAAATTTATAAAAAATAAAATATTAAAAAAAAGAGGCTATATATTGTATAACTATACGATAAGAACTGTATTTCTGGAAAAGACAAAACTACAGGGACAGCAAAAAGATTAGTGCTTGCTGGGGGTTAGGGAGGAAGAGGGATGAACAGACAGAAGATTTTTAGGCAGTGAAACTACTCTGTATGAAACTATAATGCTAACCGTTATTTTACATGTGTCCAAACCTACAGAATATACAACACCAAGAGTGAGTTGTGATGTAATGTACAGACTTCGGGTGATAATGACATGTCAATGTAGGTTCATCCAGTGTAACAAATGTACCCCTCTGGTGTGGAATGTTGATTGTGGGGGAGACTGTGGATGTTGGGGCAGGAGGTATATCAGAACCCTTTGTACCCTCCTTTCCATTTTGTAGTGAACCTAAAATTGCTCTTAAAAAGTCAAAGGAAAAGAAATAGGCGCAAAGAGAGACATGGTGAGAAAAAAGAATCCACAAACAAGTAAACCAAAATATTAACCAGAGAACACGTTGTTGGGATTGCAGATGATTTTTTCTTCATACAGAGCTAAATGCTCCAAATTTATTGTAACAAAATTATACTGAAGCCCAAATACACAGAGACTCTACTCCTGGACTGTTCAGTCTGTTCCAAAGATGTCAGTCCCCACTTGCACCAATATCACATTTTTATAAGTTACCTTTGTTGAATAATGTTTTTTTCTCCATGTAGGGCAAATTCTCTATTCCCCTTTTCTCCTCCTTTTCAAAAATTTACTGCCAATTCTCATTTGTTTATTCTTTCAAATAAACTTGCAAACTTTTTCTCTAAAGGGCCAGAGAGTAAATATTTTAGGCTGGTAAACTTCTATCACTTATTGTTTTGTTTTACTTTTTGAAATAAAAACCATTCTTGGGACTTCCCTGGTGGTGCAGCGGTTAAGAATCCACCTGCCAATGTAGGGGACACTGGTTCGATCTCTGGTCCGGGAAGATCCCACATGCCATGGAGCAACTAAGCCCATGCGCCACAACTACTGAGCCTGCACTCTAGATCCCGCGAGCCACAACTACTGAACCCGCGTGCCACAATGACTGAAGCCCACGCGCCTAGAGCCTGTGCTCTGAAACAAGAGAAGCCACTGCAATGAGAAGTCCGCGCACCGCAACGAAGAATAGCCCCCACCTGCCGCAACTAGACATAGCCCACGACCCAATGCAACCAAAATAAATTAAAAAAAAAAAAAAATCTTAGCTACTAGCAGGCCACACAAAAGCAGCCCTAAGGCCAGCTTGAGAACCCCAGCATAAAGTGTAGCTTCCCAATAAGAACCTGCTGCATAAAAAAATAAATTAAATTTAAAAATTCAAAACAATAAAAATAAAGCATAGCTTCCCACCCCACTGGCAAAGATTTTGGCATTTTGACTCAGTTTATACTGAATTTACACATAAAATTCGGAAAAATTAACATCTTTCCAACATTAACTCTTTCAAAATCAAATTATGTGATTAAGTGATTCTTCACTTATTAAAGTCCTCCACTGTAATTCTCAGAGTTGTACTGCTTTTATTTATGAATCCTGCAAACTAACTGTTAGGGTTTATAATTCCTGGGCACTTGAAGGCTCTGGCATTTGGGTATATGAATGCTGCAAAGAACTTGCTAGGTTTATTATTCCTGGCATTTTTTGCCTAAAGAAAAACACTAGAATGCAACAAAAAGTTACTTTTTAAGTGTGGTAATAAGTATTAGTTCTTTATTTCTTTTCTATTCAGTAATCCAGTAACTCTTAGGTTAAGAGGGAGGTGGGTTAAGCACTCAAGAGTGCGTGGCACATGATAGACACTCAAATGTTTCAATAAATAAATGGTTCTAATTCTTTTCCCTCTCAAAACCCCACTAAAACTATAGTAATTTACCAAAAAAAACAAAAAAACAAAAACCCACAACCATGGGAAGAGCAGCAAAAAAAGAAGAACTGGCATGTAGATGGAAAGGGCTAAGTAATCAATATACACCTTAAAGTCTCCTGGCAGCACCTTTAGGACTGGGAGTGAAGGAAGGGAGTAAATTAAAAAGAATCCAGTGAAAGATGTTTGGGAAATAACTAGATCCCTCCATCCCCTCCCCCTACTCCAAGTCCCTAGGATTGCTGCCATGAGTTCAAAAATAAAAAGAAAATAAGCAATTTGGAGGAAACAGACAGGCAGGGAATAGAAAATGCCTTTAAAAATATGTACCTATATATATCCTCAAAAGGATAAGTTAAGATTTTGCATGCACACAATTACAGGAAGCTATAAAAATGAAGATTCAGAAGACCAGAGAGAACATCTGGAAATTAAAATTATGAGACAGAAAAGGCTGGAAAATAAATTTCCCAGAAAACCAAACAAAAAGAGAAAATGAGAGCAAAATTTAAATGAGTGAGAGTGTATCAGAGCTCGCAGACACTAACGAACCACTGCAGTAGATCCAATATCTGAATAACTGTTTCAAAGAGAAACAGGGGAGAGGAAAATCACCAATAAGTCTCTCAGAAGTGACGGATAGGAGTTGCTATATTAAAGTCCAATAAGTACCCAGCACAATGGATGACAATACTCATACTAAAGCATGTCATTGTGAAATGGGGACAAGGAAAGACTCTATAAGTTTCTGGTGAGTAGAAGGGAAATGGTCACGTTAAAAAAATAAGAGTCATCGGAATAATTCCTCAGTTATCAACAGTTACAAGAGAAGATGACCATGGAACTTCAAAATTCTGAAGAAAAGAATTCTACACGCAGCCAAACTACAGATATGATATTGTCCAATAGGCATGGTCTCAAAAATCTTCAATAACCCTCATGTACCTTTTCTCAAAAAAGTTCTGGAAGATGTGATCCACCAAAGTGAAACAAGTAACCAAATAAAAGGAAAACAAGAGATACAGCAAACAGAGGGGTGCAACACAGAAGTCATATGAGAGCAAATAAGGAACACAGTCAAAAGAGATCCAAAAAAGATAGGTGTGCACCAGATATAGAGAGCCAACGGTCTAGATTGAAGCAATGTGATTCAGGCTACATTCATGTGCTGTCTGTTATGACCAAGAGGCTTACTATTCTACCTTTTATTAAAAAACGACTGCCATGTGTCTGGCCTGGACTTTTTTTTTTTTTTGGTATTTTTTTAATTGTAAATTTATTATTTTTAAAATTTATTTATCTATCTATGGCTGCATTGAGTCTTCGTGGTGGTGCGCGGGCTTCTCACTGCAGTGGCTTCTCTTGTTGCGGAGCATGGGCTCTAGGCGCACGGGCCTCAGTAGCTGTAGCTCGCGGGTCTCTAGAGCACAGGCTCAGTAGTTGTGGCGCACAGGCTTAGTTGCTCCGCAGCATGTGGGATCTTCCCGGACCAGGGCTCAAACCTGTGTCCCCTGCACTGGCAGGCGGATTCTTGACTACGGCACTACCAGGGAAGTCCCTGGCCTGAACATTTATGTACACGTAACTCAGCTTAAAAATATGTTAACAGGGCTTCCCTGGTGGCGCAGTGGTTGAGAATCTGCCTGCCAATGCAGGGGACACGGGTTCGAGCCCTGGTCTGGGAGGATCCCACATGCCGCGGAGCGACTAGGCCCGTGAGCCACAATTGCTGAGCCTGCGCGTCTGGAGCCTGTGCTCCGCACCAAGAGAGGCCACGATAGTGAGAGGCCCGCACACCGCGATGAAGAGTGGCCCCCACTTGCCGCAACTAGAGAAAGCCCTCGCACAGAAACGAAGACCCAACACAGCCATAAATTAAAAAAAAAAAAAAAAAAAAAAAAAAAGTTAACAAAGCTCCTTTTTCCTCTTTTGTGCCCTGCTCCCTGGAACAGCTCAGAATTTCACACCAGAATTAACCTATTCTTAAACAAGATATAGAGCAGCTCACTCCAAGAGACCACTCTCCTAACTGAAGGCTCTGCCTGGCCCATACCACAGCCCCAGCAGATAACCGTAGAGTCCTGTGTTTCCCAGAACATGTTCATGATCTTGTCCACTCGTTTTCCCAAGATGGGCTCCAGTAGAAATTCCAGGAAGCTGAAGCCAAACTATAACCCAGAAATGGTGTTCAGCTTATCTTAAGAACCTACCTGTAACAGTAGCAATACTGTGCTTTCCCTACACATCGTCTAAGTTTTTAGTTTTTCAAAACTAAAATACTTAGCTGAAAGATATACACACTGGAGATTAAACTCTAAAGATAATCATACTGTAAAAAAAAAAAAATTCAAGGGAACGACTAACATGAAAGTCAGGATAGTGAGTAGGGAAGGAGGCAAAGAAATGAAAATATGATCACAGAGTATAAGACTGAGGTACTGGGGCTTCCCTGGTGATGCAGTGGTTAAGAATCTGCCTGCCAATGCAGGGGATACGGGTTCGAGCCCTGGTCCGGGAAGATCCCACATGCCGCGGAGCAACTAAGCCCGTCGCCACAACTACTGAGCCTGCGCTCTAGAGCCCGTGCTCCGCAACAAGAGAAGCCACCGCAATGAGAAGCTCACGCACCGCAACAAAGAGTAGCCCCTGCTCCCCGCAACTAGAGAAAGCCCGCGCGCAGCAACAAAGACCCAACACATCCAAAAATAAATAAAAATTTAAAAAATTAAGAAAAAAAATTGAGGTACTGATGTTGTCTTATGTGATGGGTACATGGGTCTTCAGTTTATTACTCTAAAACTTATGTACAAATGTATTTCACATTTTCTACATATAAGCATCTCGCTATTAGAAAGGAGGGGATCTCTAAAAAAAAAAAAACAATTGTAGCCTGATGGACGACAGTCACAGAAGTGTTTTATTTGACCAGTAGAGTTTTTTAATTTTCAATTTGTTGCCAAAACATTGATCTTACAGATATACTACCCCATGTGTAGAATGACACAGGTAAAGGGTTATTCATCACAGCACTGAAATAGCAAATGGTTCCAAAGCAATTCCAAAGCAAGTTACATGGCTAAGCCCAGTGGGGGCGGGGGGACTGTAGACTACTCAAAGGTATGGATACAGGGAGGTATGATTCTTTAGGAGGCATAACTAACAATCTTCCACACCTGTGAATTTTCTATTGCCTTTCTCAAATAATAATAGTAGTTACCAATCTTTCTAATTGTTCAATTTATCACCTAGTCCTTGGCTCATCTGGTATGGATCACATAGCCACATCAATAAACACAAACGGTACTATAATTCATCCCTAAATTAACAATCACACTCCCTTTTACAATCTATACAGTAATATTATAAACTCCAATATACTTACATGCCTTAATTGAACCCTAGCAAATGTTCATCAGTATAGAAATAAAAATGTTTTAAGACCAAACCATGTAATACATACCATCAGAAAAAAAGTGAAAGCTTTGTGTTTATATGTAATGCTCTAAAAAATATATTAAGTGAAAAACACAATGTGCCAGAATAGTGTATAGAATTGGCTACCATTTATTTTTTTTATTTTTTATTTTTTTTCTGTTTTAATTGGTGTGAAGTGGGGTTGGGATCAGCAGTTTTTTTGTTTTTTGCTTTTTTTTTCACTGCACATTTTTAATTATTATTTTTTTAATTAATTTATTTATTTTTGGCTGTGTTGGGTCTTTGTTTCTGTGCGAGGGCTTTCTCTAGTTGTGGCAAGCGGGGGCCACTCCTCATTGTGGTGCGCGGGTCTCTCACTATTGCGGCCTCTCTTGTTGTGGAGCACAGGCTCCAGACGCGCAGGCTCAGTAGTTGTGGCTCACGGGCCTAGTTGCTCCGCGGCATGTGGGATCTTCCCAGACCAGGGCTGGAACCCGTGTCCCCTGCATTGGCAGGCAGATTCTCAACCACTGCGCCACCAGGGAAGCCCATATTTTTTTGAAAGAATATACAGTTGACCCTTGAACAACGTAGGGGTTAGGAGCACTGACCCTCTACACAGTCTTAAATCCACACATAACTTTACAGCCAGCCCTCCTCATCCAAGGTCCCACATTTGCAGATTCAAACAACCGCAGATCACGTAGTACTTTAGTACGTATTAAGTGAAAAAAATCCGTGTATGTATAAGTGGAGCCACGCAGTTCAAACCCATGTTGTTCAAGAGTCAACTGCACATCATATTTGCTTGTATATATAGTTGTCCCTCGACATCTGTGGGGGACTGGTTCTAGGATCCTCTCGGATACCAAAATCTATAGATGTTCAAGTCCCTTATATAAAATGGGATAGTACAGACAGCTCTCCAAAATTTGATCCACAGTTGGTTGAATCCTCAGATGGAAATCCGTGGATGGGGGGGGGGGGCAACTGAATACAAATCTCTACAGAAAGATATGAACTGACCATGGTGGTTGCCCCTAGAAGTGATCCACCTGGATGGGATCAGCTTGAGAAGACTTCATTGTATACTCTTTTGTACAAAATTTGAGTTGTGGACAATGTATATACAATGGGCTATTCACACACATTTTCTTAAACAGCAAACAAGGTCATAGGACAATTGTAATTTTAGGACAATTTCAATTGTCCATACAAGACCAAATAATTATCTTTGAAAGTTTAAAATATAGAGAGAAAAAAATTAAAAAATAAAATACAGAGAGACGTTTTCTAGAATAAAATTAAAAAATAACTTGCCCAACCAAACTGGTCTTTGTCATATTCAGTTGTACCTAACAAAGTTATAATACAACATGTGTTTGTATACACCAGGATATGTCTAGATTCTAGAGCCACACTGTCCAATTTGGTATCCACTAGTTACATATGGAATTAAATTTCAATTAATTAAAAATTACAATTAATTCAAGTTTAAAATTCATCTCCTGGGTTGGATCAGTCTTATTTCAAGTGCTCAATAGTGCCGCTAGTGGCTACCGTATTGGTCAGCATAAATATAGAACACTTCCATCATCACAGAAAGTTCTCTTGGACAGCCTTTTTTAAGAAGAATCCTCAAAAAAACTGGTTAACATTGGATGCTTTGGAGAGGAGAACTAGGTAGCTGGAGAAAATAGATAGGAGATAGGTTTTTCACACCAATGAGACAGGACTTTGCCTGTGCCAGGCAGCACCCTTAATGTTTCATGTTAACTCACTTAATCCTTACTGTACTTCAACATAATTAGTTTCCTTTGTAATCCTATGTATTTTATTTAATTTAAAAACATTATTCTGAAAATGAGGTCACAGGCTCCAGCTGTTTGCTAAAAGGATCCATTTGAATTTTGAACCATGAGCATTTATTACTCATCTTCAAGAAAAAAGCTATTTAAAAAAGCTAAAATACCATTATCTATAAACCAAAACCCAAGAGATTTTACTAAATATTATTTTAAAATACGTCACACAAGTTCAAAAGAAAAAATAAAATGTATTGCTCCTAATCCCATCATGCCACCACCCATAAACCATCTGATACATCCTTTCAGATATGATTTTATGTTTATTTGTGTATAACGATGACCTACGCATCAATTTTATCCATAAGGTAAGAGTTTTGCTGAAGGCAAAGAGTTGGACATTTTAGTTTTGGTTGAATTTTAGTTGTTTTTTTTTAAGTACAGTAATAAAGCTTGAAGATAGGACCTGGGTTGGAGTTCTCCCTCTCTCACTTAGGAACTATGTGACCTTGGTAGAAACTTTTATTTAATTTTAAATTTTAAAAAGTTTTAAAATTAAAAAAAAAATCAATTGAAATATGAATTTCTCACCTGTAAAAAGTACTTATCCCACAATATTAAGATTTTAAAAAAACTACAAGATATTTTATCTATTAAAATACTGACCTTAGTTAATACTTTAAGTTATCAGACTCTGTGGTTACATAAGCTGTTGCCCTAAGATGACCCATGTAAAACCCCGAAAGAATTTTTTATAGCAATACTAGTATCAGTTCACATAAATACTAAAACTTACTGTCACTGTAATAAGCAGAGCACAGAAAGGTTTCTGTAATTTCTAATTTCTCTATAGCATTTTGTATGAACACATTTAAAATATATAACTAAAGACATTTTAGTTTTAAAGGTTACTGCACGGCTTCCCTGGTGGTGCAGTGGTTAAGAATCCGCCTGCCAATGCAGGGGACACAGGTTCAAGCCCTGGTCCTGGAAGATCCCACACGCGGAGCAACTTAGCTTATGCGCCACAACTACTGGGCCTGCACTCTAGAGCCCGCGAGCCACAACTACTGAGCCTGCACACCTAGAGCCCGTGCTCTGCAACAGGAGAAGCCACCGCAATGAGAAGCCTGCCCACCACAACGAAGAGTAGCCCCGCTCGCTGCAACTAGAGAAAAACTGCGCACAGCAACAAAGACCCAACGCAGCCAAAAATAAGTAAATTTATAAAAATAAACAAAAGTAAAGATTACTGCAAAGACATGAGTTTCAGAGAAATCTTATGGTCTTATTACTTCTACCTTCCCCAAATAATTTAGCTTTTAAGACTAGCAACATACTACAACTGAAACTTTTTCAAAACAACTGCTTAACTCTTTGCCAGACCTTTCACCAAAATTACTAAAAGTATAAAGGTAGATGAGAGTAAATTCCACGTCTGCAAATTTTTTTTCAATTTCACTACACTGTTTTCACTAGCAAAATATTTTAACTGGCAAATCATATGAATTGACAGGTCTAGAAATCAAATGAGAAGAGGGAGAAGAAGAGTGACCATTCACTTTCTTTAGAAATCAAAGCACAAAGTTCTGGACCAGTTACTGAAGTATGACCAGTATAACTACTTATTTAGTCCTCAAATTTAGACACCAAGGTGACATTTTCTTAAGATTCTACACTTTGGATATCAGTTAGCAAACACTGTAGTACAACAGAAACTAAAAACAAATGTCCACATAATTTCTTTTAGAACTGTAGCAAAATATCTATTAAGTTTATCAAATTAATCTTTCCAAGTCACACAAGGAACACACATTACATGCCTATGGGAAAGACAGTGTCATGGTTAAGAACACACACTCTGGAACTTGGCTGCTTTAGTTTGAACTCCACCCCACCACTTATTAGCTCTGTGATCTTGGGCAAGTTAGTCACACAAACTTACTTAATCTCTCTGTGCCTTGGTTTCCTCATCTGTGAAATAAGAATAATACCTACCTCATCAGTTTGCTGTTAAAAATTAAATGAATATATGTAAAGCACTTAGTAAGGTGCCTGATACACAGTAAGTGCTTTGTGTTAGCCATTATTAAGTTATAAAAATCACCTACATTAAAAATCACTGTTACAGGCTGTGTTTAAAAGATCATTTTTATTCAGTTGCTTAGAACTCTAAATCTATAGCCCTGGAAATTCAATGCTGGGTAGATCTGTCATAATTCCATAGAAACTTGTTGAACACAGTGAGCCAAAACTACAGCTTCCTATTGTTTCTATGGAAGATGTATCAAAAGTTCCAACTGGGAAAGACGATCTTACTTTTCTGACCACATTCTCAGGTTCTAGAAGGGACTACTTAGTACTTAAGAGACAAAAGCCATCCTTTCTTTTTTCTCTAGACACGTATAGGGACTTTTAAAGAAACACTAGTGATTTTTACAGTAAGGAGTGGGAAGAGTATCTGTGGGTTATGGGTCATAAGCTTTGTATTTCTTAATAATGGCAAAGAAATGATAAAGTTGGCTATATAAATCTCCTAGCAAAGAGAGGAAAAGGTGAGTACAACTTTGCATGGATACACCTACATGCAGCACACCTATGGAATATTAACTTTATCTAGTTCTTTTTTTAAAAAATAAATTTATTTATTTATTTATTTTTGGCTGTGTTGGGTCTTCACTGCTGTGAGCGGGGCTACTCTTCATTGCGGTGCACTGGCTTCTCACTGAGGAGGCTTCTCTTGTTGCAGAGCACGTCTCTAGGCGCACGGCCTTCAGTAGTTGTGGTACGTGGGCTTCAGTAGTAGTGGCTCGCAGGCTCTAGAGTGCAGGCTCAGTAGTTGTGGCGCACGGGCTTAGTTGCTCCGCGGCATGTGGGATCTTCCCGGACCAGGGCTCTAACCCATGTCCCCTGCATTGGCAGGTGGATTCTTAACCACTGCGCCACCAGGGAAGTCCCCTATCTAGTTCTTCACAACTGACAAATTTTCATCCCTGAATAGTGCATTTGAAAATCAAAACCACTATATCTTATTCCCATTTTTCAGCTAGACTTAGAAATTTCAGTCTTCAAGGTCACACAGATATTAAAATTAGACTATAATTCAGACTCGTTTCCACTTCTCAAAATATTCTCTATGACAAAAATGGAGCAATTCACAGGTACCAGAAGAGCAAGGAAATTTCTAATAGTAGCAGAGAAGGAAAAGAAGAAATTACCATTGCTAGAACAACTACTTCATAGGCTCCTTGTTACATCCAGGACTGCTGGTACTTCTCCTATATTCTTAACCTTATATAAATTAAATAGAATACTTAAAAAAAATTTTTGCATAGAATTTTCTGTCCAAATTGGATTAAGGTTACATAATTCATTAAACATTTTATTCTCTGCAACTTTGGTGTATAAAACTACGTCTATTTCTAAACTGGACTTCTGTTAAGTCAAATAATTAGGCATAATTTTAATTCAGAGTAAAAAACAAGTAAAATCTAAAATATAAACACCAGAACTAAATTTGTTTGGTTTATGAATGAACTTTGATATACTGGGTTCTTTCTTAAAGCAAAAATATGCATATTAATTTGCAAGGTCTGCTAGTTAATCAATAGTCTTTGGTTAGCAAAAAACCATGGCATTATATAACAACATATTTGTCAACACGTATTTAAGACTTATTTACTTTTAATAAACTCTTTGCAATACAAAACATGTTTCTAAAGGATAAAAAAGGAAACATTAGATCAGCTGACCATCCAAGTTGATTCCATTTATGAAACTAATGTACAGTTTAAAAAATTCAAGAGATACAATGTAAAAACAAGTAAAATTATATACCTTCAATTTAACTAAAGAAACAAAATCTCTTACCTTTAAAAGAACTACAGGTCAAAAATACCCAATAATGAAGAATGCAGAATGAAGATAAAAGCTGCCAAAAACCACGACCCACTGGAGGCAAGATGGCCTGCCACCTTCGCCAACTAATATTAAATCTAACTTTGATCTACCCACAAAGTCTAATTTTGACCTAACCACAATTCAAATACCAACAGAATAATAGGAGAGTATTGTTTACCCCAATGTTCAAAACTTTGCCATATTGCCTGTTAAGAGGTAAAATGCTTCCTTTAATATACCTATCAAGCTTGTCAACAAGTTTAATATCTGTAAGCCACTTCTTTTATGTGTCTGTGTGTGTTTTGTTGTGGGGTTTTTTGGAAGTATAGTTGATTTACAATGCTGTGTTAGTTTCAGGTGTATTAGCAAAGTGATTCAGTTTTTTATATATATATGTATGTATATTCTTTTCCATTATAGGTTATTACAAGATACCTAATATAGTTCCCTGTGCTCTATAGTACGTCCCTGTTGTTCATCTATTTTATACAGTGTGTATCTGTTAATCCCAAACTCCTAATTTATCCCTTCCTCCTCCCTTTCCCCTATGTCTGTGAATCTATTCCTGTTTTGTAAATAAGTTCATTTGTATCATTTTTTTAGATTCCATGTAAGCCACTTCTTAACCTAAATGATCTCATACACGCACACTTGAGAAGCACACAATATCAAACTGAAAATGACTGATATTTTACTTAATTTCCGTAGATAAAAATTCCCTGAATGCCTACAAAGGTGGGACAAGCAGAAATAAACCCATGACTCCAGGTGCTTCTGATTATGCCCAGCAAAAAAGTAATAAGGAAACTCACAAGCTAGCTGAAATAGCAATGAACAAATATGCTTTTTGTAGGCTTTTACAGGGATACCTCAATTGCAGCAAATACTAACCAGCTGCTTAAAAAAAAAAAATCCCACTATTTAAAATTGTCAAAAAGAATTCTAAATGACTAACCTGTGGACAAAGGTGCATTAAAAGTACTTTAAAGTTGCATTTTTCACTAAAAATAAACACTTAAAATTATTTTACATGCATCCTCTGGTTATTATAGTTTCAATCTGGCTTTTGACTTTCAGACACTAAGTTTTTAGGTTCCCTACTCCCCAAATTTAAATGCAGTATTGAAATCTCCCTGGGGTCAGCACTAGAAGGAATGCTATACTGCATCATTGACCAGATCACTGGAAATTAAGCTCCTAAAATTTACACTGAACAAGGTATAAAATCACATTTTGTATAACTCTGTATCCTAAAGAACACTTGGTACAAGGTCCTAAACGTATCAGGAGCTATAAATATTTACTGACTCAAAACAGTCCTTCAACACTTTGTAGTTTTGTTCCCTATTGTTGAAACAAAACAGCATAGCCTGCAAAACCCAAAGGCCCTAAATGTTACTGAAACTTCACAGACTACATTATTGTTTTATTGTTTAGAGGTTTTAGCCTTGCCCTTATTACCAGCTGTAATGCTTTTACTGACGCTGGTACGGTGGGTAGGAGAGTTGATCCAGTCAGAAGTAATATCAGAGCCCATTAAAAGGTTTTAAGTTAAAGTTTTACATATTTATCTTTTATCTATTTAACATTAATGTTCTAAAAATCATTTAACTGTATCAGCAACTTAAGAAAGTTCTGTAGTCAATCTAATTTCCAGGAATATAGATAAACACTGGTACCAATAAAAGAATAAGCAACCAAGCAGAAAATCTGCCTTAAATTCTGGCAACAAGGTAAGGATAGTTTACGTCAATGTAATGAAAAATAAGCATTTTTGTATTCTATAGACCTTTTCATAACTAGTTTTTTAATAGTTATAAAAGTCTTTAAAAAGTCAAAGCAAATTGGGAAGCCATTATCAAAATCACAAACTACCATTAAAGATATATGAAAATATCTGGCAACCAAGGTCCAGAACTGGTTCCAGAGTATCAAAGGTTTTCTGGTTAATGTATTATGCCTCTAAAGTATCACTTAGAATGTGACATTCCTGAAACGGCAACACAGGCCTAGAAGTTTCAATGAGCCACTGCCGGCAAACCCAAACTATGACAAAGATACTCCCTCCTTTGTACGGTTAACAATCAACTTGGTGCTCTGGGATCAGCTTGCTTGAAAGAAGTTTAAGATGGTGCCCAAACTGGGAGGGAAACCAGCAGAACGGATAAAGAGACAATCAAATGGAAAATTAACTTTAAAAGTTAAGTTCCTATTTCCAATAAACTGTGCCTGAGGAACCTTCCAGACGAGAAAGACAGACTCGGAAGAACAGACGGATCTACACCCACTCGCATTCTCTGAGGCGTGCGCACTGCGCGGAAAGGATGAATGAATGGGAGACAGGCGCGTGTGAAATGCAGCAGGTCCGGCCGGCAACCAGACCGGCAGCAGCTATCCGTAGGCCTCGCTCCTCCCCCTTCCCTCCTCCATGACAGCCCAGCCTCCAGCATGGAGGGGCGAGGACAATGTGATCCCCCTGCTAACCACCACCACCACCCTTCATCCTACTCGCAGAGCTTTACCGCGTGACACGGGGTTCTCCTCCCCACTCCAAACCTTTCTCGCCTCCCCTGCCGCCCACCCCGGCAACTCTCGGACGCGCGGGCGTAACATGCGCTGGCCGCTCTCGGCTCCCCTCGGCGAGGTCGAAGCTCCTCCGCGCACGCCGCGGCACCACTCCCGCCCAACTCACCCTAGGGCTACGCGCGCCCACCGGCTCCACGGCCCACCGGTCTAAGGAGTCCCGGTGCGCGCCCGCACCCGAGCCCCTGGGCTAGAGCGAGGGAGGGAGACACGGAAAGGCTGCCCCGGGGCTCCCTCCATCTCATTCCAGGCCGGCTCGCCGCCCACCCTCCCTGCGGATCCGGGCGCCAGCTCGGAGACGGCCCAGCGCCGTCCTATCCCGAAGACACAATTCCCACACACCTAGCCCAGGGCCCAGGTCACCCTCCACCCTCGAACCCCCTCACGGCTCCGCCTGAGGCGCCCGCCCCTCCCCCACACCTCTCCGCGAGCTCTCGGGCCCCCACCAGAACGTGGGCTCTACACGCCGTCGCGGCCAACCTCCGGGGCGCCCCCAGTTGTCCGCGGGGAGGTCAGGCCCACGGAGAGGGGGAGGGGGCGGCAAGGGGTAGCGTGCGCGCCCGGGAACGCCGTCCCGCGGGGTCCCCGAGTCCGAAGGGAGACGGAGCGTGCGGGCCGGTGGGGGTGGGGGCCAAAAGCAATACTCACCGGTTCCACAGTCGCCATCTTAGATCGATCTGATCGCACAACCGCTCCTGAAGGGGGGGGTGAGAGGAAAAAAATGAGATTCAAACCGGATTGGCCGGCTACTGTTCACGTGAGGGACGTGTCCGTTTGGCCCTGGCGGCGCCTGCGCAAGACTGCGGCAGCGTGTTTCACAAGAGGCCTCTGGGAAGTGGAGTCTCTCTCCTTCTCTTTCTATTTCTCTCTCTATTTCTCTCTCTCTCTCTCTCTCTCTCTCTCTCTCTCTCTCTCTCTCTCTCTCTCTCTCTCTCTCTCTCTCTCTCTCTCTCTCTCTCTCTCTCTCTCTCTCTCTCTCTCTCTCTCTCTCTCTCTCTCTCTCTCTCTCTCTCTCTCTCTCTCGTTTTCGTTTTCGTTTTTTTTTCTTTTAGGCAAAGAAGTTTAAAAAAAAAAAGGACTGGGCACGTGGTCGGTGGGTACGGTGCGCGGTTCTCGGCGCGGAGGACACACGCGTGCTGGAGGGTGGTTTTCAGTCCTCTGCTCTTCCGCCTGGATAGCTGCTGTCGCACTTACTGCCAGGCATGCCTACTGTACCCTTTGTCGCCCTGTCCTCCCATCTTCCCCGAAAGGTTAGGAACCGAAGGCTCAGCACGCACAATAAGGCTTCATTTGCTTAGTTGAGGTCCTAGGACAAGTTGCCTGTGTGTTTATTTAATTTCTTTTGACTGCACACCGTTTTCTCTTAGTTTCATAAAGAGGCGGCGGTGGAGAATCGTTGTTTAAGCAGTCAACCCTCCCCGGTACCCCGGCTCCGCTAACGCTGGTGCTCACTCATGGCCATCACTGCCAAAGGGGGTGGCGGAGCCGCCCACAGTACCCACTTGCCACAGGTTGGGGGAGGGGGAGTGCACCCGACAGCGTTTCCTGTTCCAACTCCTGAGATTAAGACCTCAGGGCTAAGGCTTGCGTGGAAATAAAAATCATTTGCAAGTTGGGTCCTCTCGCTTCCACTGTTCTGCTTTAACGTGGTCGGAAATAGCCCAAGTCCGGTGCCAGCCAGGGAAGCCACTCCGGCCCCCGCTGACTAAGCCCTGGATTGACCGTCAGGAGTCGTTAGGCCGGGTCAACTATGACTCTTGACGTTGACTCATTCTCCTTAGGCGAGTGACTTAATCATTCAGTGCCCTAGCTTTTTCATTTATGAAGCACAGATGATAATACACTTAACCTCACAAGGGTGTGCTATGCTAATGATTGTAACTAGCTTTGAAAATGAATCGGACTCCCTAAATGCTTCATAATAGTCAAACTCGTGCCTTCCTAAGGATCAGCGGCTTCCCCTAATGTTTTTTTTTAAACAATGTTTAAAATTTTTCTTTTGTGTACTTTGTTACATTATCATGTACACCAATGCAATTTTAAAGTTTCAAAACAATTTTTTTTTTTTAACTGTAGCTACCCTCCATGGAGACTTTAATGTTCAGGAAAATAGTGTTATATTCACAATAATCACTGGTAATTAGAAATTTATCCCTACAGTGGCATCCTATATTTCGTTTCCCTGTAAGATGCTGTGCTGTCATTTCTCAAGACAGTGTTATTCTGCACAGTTATTAATACAAAAAACAGAGGTAAAGAAATCTAGTAGAGCGCTACTGTAAGGTTTTAATGAGGAAGACATATGATTACTATTTTCCATGCTTCTTAAGAATGTTAACACCAGAAAAATCAGTATAAGCAGGTTGCCTGTGCCTGCCTGCTTACAGTGTTGCTGATGTCCAGAGCTGTGTCATACCTATTACTGACTACATAATGGTCGCTTGAGTTGGCTAACACATAATTGAGGCTGTAATAAGAACTCAAAACCATTGCCTGATCATATGCTTTGGTTCACCTGGATGCCAGACACGATTAATAAAAGCTTTTGACCAGTCAACTCAGCTCTAGTAGGTTTAAAGTAGAAAGAATTCTGAAAACAAAATAAATGGATAAATGGATTTCTATTTACAGACTATCTACTCTTAGTTAACCTATCCAAAGTAATTACAGTCGATCTCAGTGATACTTTCTGTTGTTTAAAAGTAGTATCCTGTTATCTTCTTTGAAGAGCTAGTATAGATGTATTATTTTCCCAGTGCTGCTAGATAATAGAACAAAAGAGATTTAAAATTTAAAGAGATTTCAGTGGAACTGAAAACCAGTGATGTTCTTAAAACTTCCTTTTAATAATAGCTTCCATTTTTTTAACTTTTCTCTTGATCAAAACACACCTCACTTTTGTCAATCATCCTAGTACTTCTACTATACATATATAGTAGAAGTATATATATATACTCCTCTTCTTTGGAGCTTAATTTCTCTCCATTTTGTATGAGCTTTGTTGCATGTGTTTTATGACACATTCATGTGTCTTTTCCTAATATTACCATTAGACTCTACCATGTCAAAGACTTGGTGATTAGGTTTTTATCTATGTGTGTATATGGTTGTTTTGCTTTTGCCAATCTGAAATATCTTATTGTTTATTAATCTATTAATCCACAAAAAAGTACATTTGTTACATTACTACCATATTTGTGCTTGTTCTTAAAGAGTAATAAAAAAGATATTTGAAATGGGATATGGTATTGAAACACTATTCTACTTGTTGGAGTTATCTAGTTAATACATAATTTTTTTTTAAATTTATTTATTTATTTATATTTTTGGCTGTGTTAGGTCTTTGTTGCTGTGCGTGGACTTTCTAGTTGTGGCGAGCAGGCTCTAGAGCGCAGGCTCAGTAGTTGTGGCACAGGGGCTTAGTTGCTCTGCGGCATGTGGGATCTTCCTGGACCAGTGCTTGAACCCGTGTCCCCTGCATTGGCAGGCGGATTCTTAACCACTGCACCACCAGGGAAGCCCTAGTTAATACATAATTAATGGCCCAGCATAGTATCATGGTAACTATTATTTAAAATCCTGGAAAATAAATAAATAAATAAATGCCTGGAATGATTGGTTATCATTTAGCATCTGTAAATAGTCATGATCTTTTCTCTACATAATATAATCCTGAAGCTGGTATATTACTAGTCTTTATAGATCTAACTCATGGTAAAGAGACTTTAAATAATTTAATAGAACACATCATAATAAAAACAGCACATCATTTTTATCATGTATTTTGTCATTGGAATTTATTTAGGTTTTCTAGATAATCAAAGTCATTGTTTTGCTGGGCATTGTTCAACTATGGTTCAAACTGATCACATCTGCTATGATCAATCCCTCAAAAATATTACTGCTACACTGTCTAGGATTTAAAAAAGAAACAGGCCTTGGAATTTTAGACATTCTGTTTAAATTAGTTGCCTTTCTTAGACTTGGATTAGTACTAAGCAATCGTTTTTTCTTAAAATGAATAGGTTTTGAGACTGAAGATATGAAATCGCATAATAAAGTAAATGATCCTTAATATTTTAATTTTGGGTATTAACTTTAGATATAATCTAAACCAACCTCTAGTTAACATTAACTTTTTTAAAACCTTTTTCACTCTCTTTTTAAACTTGGTTATACTTTATACTCTATTTTTTTAATTGTTATTGTCACTTTCTACAGTGATGTTACTTTAGGAAAGACCTAAAATGATGGCTTCAAACAGGATAAATAATCCTTTAAATTACAATTATATAGTTTAGTATTTGAGAGCATGAGCTCCAATGTCAAATTTTCTTGGTTCATAATCCCAATTCTCCCCTTTACTGTAACCACATGCAGATTATTTAGTCTCTTTGTGTTTCATTTTGTCATGAGTTAGATAGGCACAATAACAGTACTTAGCTTGTATGGTTAGTGTGAGAAATGAGTTACTCCATGTAACTTAGAATAGTTCTTAGACTATAGTAAGCACTCAATGTTAACTATAATTACCATGATGTAATATTATATTAACATAAATTTATTATTTCTACTTTTTGTATAGTGTAATATGCTTAAGAATTCTTCTATGCAGAGAACCAACCCCCGCCCATTATCTTTAAGGATATTCCAAGCTTTCAGAGTCAACTATTGATTCTTATAACATACCACATATTTTTCACATCAATTAATTCATTTGACCTTTATAACAAATATGTGAATTAAACATTATCACCCCCATCTTACAGATAAAGAAACAGACTCAGTAAAGTCGGGGACACAGGCAAGTCCACACAGCCAATGGGTGAGTTGGAATTCAAACCCAATTCTCTTGACTCCAAGATTCTTTCTTCTATACCAAAGCTGCTTTCCTCTGATAGGGTCTTCCAAAATGCCTGTATCTCTTTGAAGGACTTCTAATACTAAGTTCATTTACAAAACTGACAATTCAAGAAGTACTAAGTAATGGGAAATGTGTAAAATTTGAAGGATATTTAGAGGACATGGGAAGCCCAGGCACTTCCTTTCTGGACTGTTAAATCTGTTTGGCATCCTAAGTCATAGATATATAAATAGTTCACTACCCATATAAAGAAGTGTGACTAAGAACAGAAAGGGTGCAGCTAACAAGCCAAAATAAGCACTCATACACCTAACGATTGACACAGTCACTTCGTTTCTTCCCTGGTTTCATTCAGATCTCTGTTCCAATGCCATCTCCTGAGGGAAGGCTTCCTTGACCACCCTATGTAAATTATCATGCTCCTTACTCTTTATCTCCTTACCCTGCTTTATTTTCTTCAGGCCACTTTATAACTCTAGCTCTAAACCCAGTATTATATTAAATATTATTTAATTAGTCATTGGTTGCCTCCACTAGCCAAATGTTAGGTCCTTGATGATTTGTAGGTAGAATGCCAACAAATATTTGGGAAAAACCAAAATTTTTAAAACTTCACAGAATTCTAGCCTTAGGACTAACAATGTAATAGGAAAATTACTATATACCAGGTATCATGTTAAGCAGTTTATGTGCATTGATAATACCTCATTTTATCTTCAAAACAACATTCTGAGATAGATAAGGAAACTGAGGTTAAATAACTTTCCCAAGAACACAGTTCTGTCTTCAGGGCTCTTAACACTATATAATATTGACTAGATTGTAATTGGACTGCCTAATAAGAAAGATAATTGTCTGAAATAATGAGAAATAATCTGCAAAGAGTATGTGAAAAATTCAGGTAAGGAGTATGCTGGGTCAACAATAAGATACTATAAATAAACGTAATTTACCTTTTAAAATTGAAATTAGAAAAAAATTTAAATGTAGTGGGATGAGATCAGTAGCTTTTAGAAATAACCCACAAGATTGTAAACACCCAAAATTCAGAGATTTGTGTGGAACTTCAGGGAAGCATGACTGGATTTTCATTGCTACATACATGAGTAAGTGCTTACATTGAACTTGTCTAAAGAAATATGTTAATGGGTGGG
The DNA here is from genome assembly GCF_028023285.1 of Balaenoptera ricei. Taxonomy (NCBI): domain Eukaryota; kingdom Metazoa; phylum Chordata; class Mammalia; order Artiodactyla; family Balaenopteridae; genus Balaenoptera; species Balaenoptera ricei. Next base: position 18,790,110 of record NC_082643.1, read on the forward strand.
AGCTGGTCTGCTTACCATCTATAAAAGAGGAATCCAGAATGACAATATTTGACCATCTAGTTTTGTTCTGGGGACAGAGTGCCCTGGTGCAAAAATACGGATCTCTGGTCCATTTGGCCCTCATTGGGAACGGTTTCTTGAGGACACCACAACGAATTCTCCTTGTTTTGGTTCCAGGTTTACCAAGCAACCATATGACGAACATATCTTCTGGTATTGATTTGTATATATGTAGGGCTGATATGGATGCATGAATGTCTAGACTAGGTGTATCGCTCAGAGTCCATCCTAACTGGCACTAAATTTTTTAGTTTGTTTTACTTACGCTCTATGAGCTTGGCTAAAAGAAAACTACCCCTGTGGACAGGATTTTCTCTGTGTCCTCAGATTGTGATGACTCTCTGAGGAAACACCCATCTACAGGAATGGTCTGGATGGCTACCTTCCCCAGGACTTGCCATGTGCCTTTCTACTCCAACAGCATCTTTGGAGACCTGTGAATTAGAAATTTTGGATTCACCTGCCTCTAAACTCTTATTTTAAGTTCAGAGTTTGAGAGATACCAATCCTCATTCAGGACATTGCTTAGAAACATGGCATGTACTAAAAATTCTCAGATATCACCTTATGTGTTTCAAGTAGCTAATGGAAAACTGTGATTATTGTTTTGTTAAAAATAAGTAATAAAATAATGGTAATAATACTCGCAAGAGAGCCATTTATATCTTTTGAAAAAAATGACAAATCACTATTAAAGACTTACTATTTGGGGAGAGCTTTTGTCAGGTCTGTGGATGCATGTAGTACAAATTGACCAACAGCATTCACAGCTCTGAAATGGAAAGTTAGGAAACAGGGGTCCATACTTTATCGTATCAGTGCCTGAGATTATCAGGTTTTAAGAAGGGGAAAAGGGTTTGATCTATGCTAATGCATATTAGCAGACTGGATGTACTTAGCTTATAAAAAGTGACTTCTGGAAAATGAAAAAAAATTACTATGCTGGGCAGATTTATGAAACAAACTGTTAGTTTAATTGCCAGGCAATTTATGGAAACAGAACCTTAAAAAAAAAATCTGACCTTGCTTAAAAGTTTTTCCATATAGGCTTATATGCTTTTCCCCCTTGAAAGGTAAGAGAATAGGTTCGCATGAGAGTTAAATACCTATTTTATTTTACAGTAAAATAAGGTGGCAAGATAAGTAAACACGATTTTATCCCTTTATTAGAGCTTAATTTTTACATTCTGAAAGAGATTTTGGCAATATATAGGAAAATGTCAGCAGTCATTGTTGAAATTTAAAAACTAAAGGGAAATTATTGTTTTGTTAGTTACAAAAAGGATTAGCTAAATGTAATTAATACTTGAGCAGAGTGATACTTGACTGAAAATATTTAAGTGAAAATATTTAAATATTTTCACTTATTAAGTTTTGTTTATTTTTTTGTCTTAAAAAGGAATGTTGGGCTTCCCTGGTGGCGCAGTGGTTGAGAATCTGCCTGCCTATGCAGGGGACATGGGTTTGAGCCCTGGTCCGGGAAGATCCCACATGCCGCGGAGCAACTAAGCCCGTGCGCCACAACTATTGAGCCTGTGCTCTAGAGCCCGCAAGCCACAACTACTGAAGTCCGCGCACCTAGAGCCGGTGCTCCGTAACAAGAGAAGCCACTGCAATGAGAAGCCCCGCAACGCAAGGAAGTAGCCCCCGCTCACCGCAACTAGAGAAAGCCCGCGTGCCGCAACAAAGACCCAACGCAGCCAAAAAAAAAGTTGACATTGCATGTCAACTGTACCACAATAAAACATTTTTTTCAAAGAGCTGAAAAAAGAAAGGGTTAAATATAGGAAATTCATGCTATTTTCTGAAACTGCCTAGGGGGTAAAAGTATTTAAAGTACTCATAAAGAAACTTGGAACTATGTTCTTATTTTGGGAGATTAAACCAGATATCTGATAGAAGATAGTATTACTTAAAAGCCTTGTGTTCAGCGCCATCAAAAGAAAAAAAAAAAAAAAATCACACCCACACCCAGAGGGGAATTTGTTATTTATTTGCTTTTTAACTTGGAGCTGGACTTTAGCAAAAGATTTCATGTTGATGGATGGGACAACAGCTTAAATTGGTTTGAATCTATAAATTAAACTTCCGTTTTTCAAAATGTAAGGAGGGAATTCCCTGGCATTCCAGTGGTTAGGATTCCACACTTTCACTACCAGGGGCCAGGGATGGATCCCTGGTCGGGGAAATAAGATCCTGCAAGCCGCGTGGCCAAAAAAAAAAAAAAAAAAAACCCGAAAAAACAAACAAACAAACAAACAAAAAATGTTTAAGGAAACTTGGAGTAGAATTGGAATTTTAAAAATTATTTGATTATTCTTATTGTTATTTTATACTGTTCTTCCCCTTGGTGATTTTTTTTCTTTTCTTTTTTTTTTTGTTTTTTGCCCCTTGGTGATTTTTTAAATGCATTTAATCTTATATAATGGTTTCATTTTAAACACAATATAACAAACAGCATTAAAGAAATTTCTTTTTTTAAAAAAGGAAAATCTTCCCTACTACCCTAATACATCGATATGCCAACATTTTATGCTCTTAGAATTATAGGTCACATACAGTTTTGAACTGTATTTTTCACATGATCTCTTATTGAGAATATTTTGGACATTGTTTGTAGACTGGATAATACTTTTTAAACATTTTATTTTGAAAAATTATCAAACTTACAGAATAGTTGCAATAGTAACTTTCACAAACCCTTCTAAACTAAACAATCGTTAACATGTTGCCTTGTCTCTCAATCTTTCATTAGTTCTGAGCCATTTGAGAGCAAGTTGCAGACATAGTGAGCTCTAAATACTTCAACATGTTCCTCCTAAGTATGAAAATATTTTCTTACAGAGCCATAACACAATTAAATCAGGAAATGTAATATTCAATACTTTTATCTAAAATATAATCATCGAATCAATATTCAAATTTTGCCAATTGTTCGAGTAATTAGTTTTATAAAAATTTTTTTTTCCAATCTAGGATCATGCGTTGCATTAGTTGTCATGTCTTTTCAGTTTAATCTGAAACAGTTCCTCAGCTTGTCTTTTGAGACACTGACACTCAAAAGTAAAGGACAGTTGTTTTGAAGAATATCCCTTAATTTGGTTTACCTGATTGTTTCCTATGACAGTTTAAAACTTGATGCTGTTAGGGTTACTGTGGACTTGTTATGTTGATACAACACTTTTAAACTTGTACATTTTTGGCAGAAATTCTATGTAAGTAATATTGTGTCCTTCCTAGAGCATCACATCAACATTGGTAGCATTAGCGGCCTCAGAATATTTCACTAAGTAGATATATTACAATACCTAATTCTCCATGGTTACATATTCAGGTTATTTCCAGTTTTCTCCTATTATGAATAATGCTCTAATGCATACATTCATGAGAAATTTATTTTCATATTTTAGATAATTACTTCAGGATAAATTTTCAGCAATGGAATTAAATGGTTTATAGAATACAACAAAACTTTCACTTTTTATACATATTGGAATTCATATTGCTCTCCAAAAATGTTGTATCAACTGAACAGGTTACAACAAACATCAGCATTTGGCCTTAAAGGAATTCAAATTTTTTTTATTATATTATATTATACGAATATATTGTTGGGAACTTCCCTGGTGGTCCAGTGGTTAAGACTCTGCACTTCCACTGCAGGGGGCACGCGTTTGATCCCTGGTCAGGGAACTAGGATCCTGTGTGCTGCACGGCATGGTCAAAAAAAAGAGATTCTAATATTGTAAAGGAAGAAAAATCCCATAAAACTAAAATATATATATATAGTTGATGATTTTTGTCACTAGTTTCTGTATTTATTTATTCATAGCCTTTACCTTTGTTCCCCTACTTTTATTTTGGAAATTTTAAAATCTACAAAATGTTGAAACAGTACACTAAACACCTGTAAACCTTCATCTAGATTCTCTAGTTGTTAATCTTTAAATCAGTAAGGATTGATAAGAATATGCATGATAATTGAAAAGTGTATAGCAGCCAATGGGAACTGTCCCTCAAAATTGTGGAAATAGGTAACAGGACATAAAGTCTCTAGGTGCAAAATAGACGGGTAGCCAACAAGGGTACTATTATACCATCAAAAAATCAATGATGGATGATAACGAAGCTGAAGGCAGTTGTGCCAATAAAACATCACAATCTTTTGCCCAATTCCTGGATCTGAGCCAGTTTTCAGACTCAAAATCCATAAGCTGAAGGAGTTGGGTGCCCAGGAGAAAGGGACTATGGCCAGTAATGGGGAAATAACTTTCCCAATTCTTTTCCAAATTAATCTCTGGTCATTTGTTTGGGTAATTGTATACTTTGGAAAAGGGCTACAGCATTGGAGACCTTGGCAGGACATATGTGCACCAGAGGGTGGAAGATAAATCCTACTAAGATTCAGGAGCCTGCCACAAAAATACAATTTTGGGGGGTCCAATAGTCAAGAGCATGTCAGGATATCCCATCCAAACTAAAGGACCAACTATTGCCTCTCACATACCCCACAGTGAAAAAGGAGGCCCAACATCAAATATGCCTCTTTAGGTTATAAAGGTAGCATATTCTACATCTGGGATCAAGTGATAAGAAAGGCTGCTAGCTTTGAGTAGGGCCCAGAGGAGAAAGGGCTTTGAAGTAGTATCAGATTGTGGTGCAATCTGACCCTTGGGCTGTATTACCTAGAAGATCTATGATGTTAGCGGTATCAATGGTGGTAAAAAATGCTATGTGGAATTTTTGTTAAACCCCAGTGGGATAATCACAATGCAGGTCTCTGGGGTTCTAGAGCAAGGCCATGACATTTGTAGCAGAGAGTTTTACTCTTGAAAAACAATTTCTGGCATGCTATTAGACCCCGGTAGAAGAAAAGTATGTGACCATTGGACACCAAGTAACCATATGGTGGTAACTACACCGATGAGGTGGGTTCTCTCAGACCTATTTCACCAAGTCACAAGGTTACGCAGCCTAGCAATGATTCGTTATGAGATGAAAGTGGTACATCTGGGATTCAGCGTAAGCAGGACCAGTGGGCACAAGCAGGTGGCATCAGCACCTCTCCTTCAATTTGCACTATGGCTATATGGGAAATTTCTCAGGAACACCTGATGGAAGAGAAAAGTTCAAGCTTGAATCATGGCTGGGTTACCTCAATATGTGGATGCAAGCTAAAAAGAGAAGAGTCACTACAGCCCCATACAGGTGTGGCCTTAAAAAAAAGCTGGTGAGTGGACTTCCCTGGTGGCGCAGTGGCTAAGAATTCGCCTGCCAATGCAGGGGACACGGGTTCGATCCCTGGTCCGGGAAGATCCCACATGCCGCTGGGCAACTAAGCCCGTGTGCCACAACTACTGAGGCTGCGCTCTAGAGCCTTTGAGCCACAACTACTGAGCCCACGTGCTGCAACTACTGCAGCCTGCGCACGTAGAGCCCATGCTCTGCAACAAGAGAAGCCACCACAATGAGAAGCCTGCGCACCACAACGAAGAGTAGCCCCTGCTTGCTGCAACTAGAGATAGCCCAAGCAGCAACGAAGACACAGTGCAGCCAAAAAAAAAAAAAAAAAGCTGGTTAGTGAATTTCCTCCCAAAGGGTACACTGTGCCCTGGGTCCTCCACTTTATGTGGAAAGATAAGTGGCCCAGGGTTAGAACATGTATAAACTCATGTCAGTGGTGAATGGCTTGGCCATCTGGACAGGGACCTGAAGGAAGATTACAAAATTAGAGTCAAATAGGTCTGGAGTAGAGTGGGTAAACAGATGAGTGTGAACACAAAATATTAGGATCTTTGTATCCCATGTTAATGTCCACCAGACAGCACTGATCTTGGAAGAAACATAAACAACCAAGAAAACAAAGTGACTTGGCCACTTGATGGTACCCAGCCTCTGTTATCAGCCACTTCAGTGCTTGACCAGTGGGTGCATGAATAGAATATCCATGGTGACTGCACATGGGCCCCAAAAGATGAACTTCACTTACCAAGGCTGATCGAGCTACTGTCATTGGCAACTTAGGAGACAAAGAGAGGAATCATCACTCTGTCAGAAATAAGTGACCCTCATATCCAGCCTTCTGGGAGGATATGCCTGATGCCCAGAAGATCCACTTGGGTACCTCTTGATACTTCTTGCCCAATTTTGATGGCAAATGGACAAGTATATAAACTATTAGGTACCAAAGAAGGGCATGGTACCCTGCGAATCAGACCTGTAGGTTAAGGACCTGGACCAAACCATGGGGCAAGCTACCAAGACCAGCAAAGGTGTTCTCTGAGGGTGATAAGAATCTTGAGTGTATAGTAGAGGGGGGACAAGATGAACTCAGCCACAGCCCTGTAATTCTTTTTTGTTTTTTTTAATATTTATTTATTTATTAATTTTGGCTGCGCCGGGTCTTAGTTGCGGCACGTGGGTTCTTCATTGCTGCATGCAGGATCTTCATTGCAACATGTGGGCTCTTAGTTGAGACATGAAGGCTCTAGCTCCCTGACCAGGGATCAAACCTGGGCCCCCTGCATTGGGAGTGCAGAGTCTTAACTGCTGGACCACCAGGGAAGTCCCAGGGCTGTAATTCTTTTCACTCATCTTCCACTTCTAAATTTCCCCTAGAAAGCAGGTCTACTGGATCTGGGAGGAGGTGTTCCAGAATGTATGTGAAGAAGTGGATCTGGGCTTCCCTGGTGGTGCAGTAGTTAAGAATCCGCCAGCCAATGCAGGGGACACGGGTTCGAGCCCTGATCCGGGAAGATCCCACATGCTGAGGAGCAACAAAGCCCGTGTGCCACAACTACTGAGCCTGTGCTCTAGAGCCCGTGAGCCACAACTACTGAAGCCCACACGCCTAGAGCCCGTGCTCCGCAACAAGAGAAGCCACCGCAATGAGAAGCCCATGCACCGAAACGAAGTGTAGCCCCCAGTCGCTGCAACTAGAGAAAGCCCGCACGCAGCAGCAAAGGCCCAACTCAGCCAAAAATAAATAAATAAATTTATTAAAAAAAAGAAAAGTGGATCTAAGCAGCACAAGGGGTAAACTGCTGTCAACACAATGGTGAGCCACCAAGGTTCTTTTTTTTTTAAATTTTTATTTTGTTTGTTTATTTTTTGGCTGTGTTGGGTCTTTGTTGCTGCACGCGGGCTTTCTCTAGTTGCGGCGAGCGGGGGCTACTCTTCGTTGCGGTGCGCGGGCTTCTCATTTTTTTTTTTTATAAATTTATTTATTTATATTTATTTTTGGCTGTGTTGGGTCTTCGTTTCTGTGCGAGGGCTTTCTCTAGTTGCGGTAAGCGGGGGCCACTCTTCATCGCGGTGCGCGGGCCTCTCACTATCGCGGCCTCTCTGGTTGCGGAGCACGAGCTCCAGACGCGCAGGCTCAGTAGCTGTGGCTCACGGGCCTAGTTGCTCCGCGGCATGTGGGATCTTCCCAGACCAGGGCTCGAACCCGTGTCCCCTGCATTGGCAGGCAGATTCTCAACCACTGCGCCACCAGGGAAGCCCCGCGGGCTTCTCATTGCGGTGGCTTCTCTTGTTGCGGAGCATGGGCTCTAGGTGCATGGGCTTCAGTAGTTGTGGCTCGCGGGCTCTAGAGCACAGGCTCAGTAGTTGTGGCACACGGGCTTAGTTGCTCTGTGGCATGTGGGATATTCCTGGACCAGGACTCGAACCCATGTTCCCTGCATTGGCAGGCTGATTCTTAACCACTGCACCACCAGGGAAACCCCCAAGGTTCATCTTTAATGAACGGCTTGTTGCTGCAAGCTCTGTGTCAGAGTGCTTCCCAGGGAACCCAACCAGTAACAATAAATATACAGTTTAAATTTTTGAATAATTATATTTCAATACATAGGTGTAGAAGAACACCTATATTTAGTATATTTTTTAAAAATTTAGAAGAATATGTACTAGCATTTGAACTGACCTGGAGAAGTTTATGATTTAAATTATAATTTATGAACAAATTAGAAAACATATAATGGCATAACTTGTCATAAAACTGAGTACATATATTAAGCTGAATATGTAAATCAAAGAATGAAAAATATTAAGTTGCAATATGACACATCTGGCAAGTTAAGCTGTGATTTACGTATTTTTTAAAAATTGCTATGTAAATAATTCATATGTCATGACCTAAAGGATTATTATCGCCATTTAGGATAATACAGTTTGAGAATGTGGCTGAATGTTATTATACTTAGATGGATAGCTTACTCATTTCTATATTTAGAAATGCTAAAATCCTGAAATGTTATTTCTAATGTCCCTGCTATTTTTGCTTGGATTGAGAACAGGTAAAAATTCAGCATTCAAACAAACTGACCTTATAGTCTCCAATCTCCAATACCAAATTCTAGCCCCTGGTTGTGAGGTCAAGACCTTCCCACTGAGTGACATTACGTGATTGTATTAGTCAGGGTTCTCCAGAGAAATAGAATCAACCAGAGACATAAATAAGATATATATATCGCTTATAGGAATTGGCTCACACAATTATGGAGGCCAAAAATACCCACAGTCTGTGGTCTGCAAGCTGAAAAACTAGGAAAGCCACTGGTGTAATTCAGTCTGAGTCTGAAGGCCTGAGAACCAGAGGAGCAAATGTTGGGTGTTCCAGTCCGTGTCCAAAGACCCAAGAATTGAGAAGCTGATGGTGTAAGTCCGGGTCTTGGTCCAAAGGCTGGAGAACCAGGAGCACCAATGTCCAAGGGCAGGAGAAGATGGATGTCCCAAACCAAGGAGAGAGCAAATTTACCCTTTCTCCATCTTTTTGTTCTATTCAGTCCCTCAATAATGATACCAACCCACATTGATGAGGGCTATCGTACTTCGTGTACCATTCAAATGTTAATCTCTTCCAGAAACACCCTCACAGAAATTCCAAGAAATAATGTTTTACCAGCTATCTGGGAATCCCTAAGCCTAGTCAAGTTGACACATATTTTTTTTTTAAATTGAAGTTTAGTTGATTTACAATGTTGTGCCAATCTCTGCTGTGCAGCAAAGTGACTCAGTTATAGGGATGTCCCTGGTGGTCCAATGGTTAGGACTCCTGCTTCCGCTGCAGGGAGCACAGTTTCGACCCCTGGTTGGGGAACAAAGATTCCTTGCAAGCTGTGTGGTGCAGCCAAAAAAAAAAAAAGTTACACACATGTATACATTCTTTGTTTTTTTAAAATATTCTTTCCCATTATGGTTTATCCCATGAGATTGGATATAGTTCCCTGTGCTATACAGTAGGACTTTGTTGTTTATCCAGTCTAAACATAATGTTTTGCATCTACTAATCCCAAACTCCCAGTCCATCCCTTTTCCTCCCCTCACTCCCTTGGCAACGACAAGTCTGTTCTCTACATCTGTGAGTCTGTTTCTCTCTTTTTTTTCTTTAAATTAATTAATTAATTAATTTTTGGCTGCACTGGGTCTTCATTGCTGCGTGTGGGCTTTTCTCCAGTTGTGGCGAGCAGGGGCTACTCTTCATTGCTTTGCTCAGGCTTCTCATTTTGGTGGCTTCTCTTGTTGCAGAGCACAGGCTCTAGGTACGCAGGCTTCAGTAGTTGTAGTTCGTGGGCTGTAGAGCACAGGCTCAGTAGTTGTGGCGCACGGGCTTAGTTGCTCCGTGGCATGTGGGATCTTCCCAAGCCAGGGCTCGAACCCGTGTCCTCTGCACTGGCAGGAGGATTCTTAACCACTGCGCAACCAGGAAAGTCCCTCTGTTTCTGTTTCATAGTTAGGTTCATTTGTGCCATATTTTAGATTTCACATGTAAGGGAAATCATACGGTATTCATCTTTCTCTTTCTGACTTACTTCACTTAGTATGATAATCTCTAGTTGCATACATGTTGCTGCAAATGGCATTATTTTGTTCTTTTTTATGGCTGAGTAGTATTCCATTGTATATATGTACCACATCTTCTTTATCCGTTCATCTTGATGGACATTTAGGTTGTTTCCATGTTTTGACTATTGTGATAGTGCTGCTATGAACATAGGGGTGCATGTATCTTTCTGAATTATAGCTTTGTCCAGATATATGCCCCATAGTGGGATTGTTGGATCATACGGTAATTCTATTTTTAGTTTTCTAAGGAACCTCCATACTGTTTTCCATAGTGGCTACACCAACTTAAATTCCCACCAACAGTGTAGGTGGGTTCCCTTTTTCTCCATACACTCTCCAGCATTTTTTATTTGTAGACTTTTTAATGATCACCATTCTGACCAGTGTGAGGTGGTATCTCATTGTAGTTTTGATTTGCATTTCTCTAATAATTAGTGATGTTGAGCATCTTCTCATGTGCCTACTGGTCATCTGTATGTTCCCTTTGGGGAAATGTCTATTAAGGTCTTCTGCCCAGGGACTTCCCTGGCAGTCCATTGGTTAACACTCTGCACTCGCAATGCGGGGGGCCCAGGTTCAATCTCTGTTTGGGGAACTAAGATCCCACATACTGCAACTAAGCCTGTGCACCGCAACTACTGAGCCAGTGTGCTCTAGAGCCCACATGCCACAACTAGAGAGAGCCCATGCACTGCAACTACAGAAGCCAGCGTGTCACAATGAAGAGCCAGCACAGCAAAAAAAAAAAAAAAAAAAAAAAAAGACTATAAAAAAAAAGGTCTTCTGCTCATTTTTCAATTGGGTTGGTTGGTTTTTTGCTGGTGAGTTGTATGAGCTGTTTGTATATTTTGGAGATTAAACCCTTGTCAATCTCATCATTTGCAAATATTTTCTTCCATTCCATACGTCATCTTCTTTTTTTAAATATTTTTTATAGTTTCCTTTGCTGTGCAAAAGCTTGTAAGTTTGATTAGGTCCCATTTGTTTATTTTTCTTTTTATTTCTATTGCCTTGACCTAAGAAAACATTGGTATGATTTCTGAGTTCACACATAAAATTAATCATCACAGTGACACTAGAATAGCGATCTAAAAGTAATATCTAGGACTCACCAGCTTAAGGTAGACTTAGAGTTTTACTCAAACAGTCTCTTCCAAAGTTAGTCAGATGTTTTAGTTTTTTAAATGAATAATTGTTAAAATTGAAATCATATCAAGTATCTTTTCTGACCACAACGTTGTGAGACTAGATATCAACTACAGGAAAAAATCTGTAAAAAATACAAGCACAGGGAGGCTAAACAATACACTAGTTAATAACCAAGAGATCACTGAAGAAATCAAAGAGGAAATCAAAACATACCTAGAAACAAATGACAATGAAAACACAACGACCCAAAACCTATGGGATGCAGCAAAAGCAGTTCTAAGAGGGAAGTTTATAGCAATACAATCCTACCTTAAGAAACAAGGAACATCTCAAATAAACAACCTAACCTTACACTTAAAGCAAATAGAGAAAGAAGAACAAAAAAACCCCAAAGTTAGTAGAAGGAAAGAAATCATAAAGATCAGATCAGAAATAAATGAAAAAGAAATGAAGGAAACAATAGCAAAGACCAATAAAACTAAAAGCTGGTTCTTTGAGAAGATAAACAAAATTGATAAACCATTAGCCAGACTCATCAAGAAAAAAAGGGAGAAGACTCAAATCAATAGAATTAGAAATAAAAAAGGAGAAGTAACAACTGACACTGAAGAAATACAAAGGATCATGAGAGATTACTACAAGCAACTATATGCCAATAAAATGGACAACCTAGAAGAAATGGACAAATTCTTAGAAATGCACAACCTTCTGAGACTGAACCAGGAAGAAATAGAAAATATAAACACACCAATCACAAGCACTGAAATTGAAACTGTGATTAAAAATCTTCCAACAAACAAAAGCCCAGGACCAGATGGCTTCACAGGTGAATTCTATCAAACATTTAGACAAGAGCTAACACCTATCCTTCTCAAACTCTTCCAAAATAAAGCAGAGGGAGGAACATTCCCAAACTCATTCTACGAGGTCACCATCACGCTGATAGCAAAACCAGACAAAGATGTCACAAAGAAAGAAAACTACAGGCCAATATCACTGATGAACATAGATGCAAAACTCCTCAACAAAATACTAGCAAACAGAATCCAACAGCACATTAAAAGGATCATACACCATGATCAAGTGGGATTTATCCCAGGAATGCAAGGATTCTTCAATATATGCAAATCAATCAATGTGATATATGATATTAACAAATTGAAGAATAAAAATCATATGATCATCTGAATAGATTCAGAAAAAGCTTTTGACAAAATTCAACAACCATTTATGATAAAAACCCTCCAGAAAGTAGGTATAGAGGGAACTTACCTCAACATAATAAAGGCCATATATGAGAAACCCACAGCCAACATCATCCTCAATGGTGAAAAACTGAAACCGTTTCCACTAAGATCAGGAAAAAGACAAGGTTGCCCACTCTCACCACTATTCTTCAACATTGGTTTGGAAGTTTTAGGCACAGCAATAAGAGAAGAAAAAGAAATAAAAGGAATCCAAATCGGGAAAGAGGAAGTAAAGCTGTCACAGTTTGCAGATGACATGATACTATACATAGAGAATCCTAAAGATGCTACCAGAAAACTACTAGAGCTAATCAATGGATTTGGTAAAGTAGCAGGATACAAAATTAATGCACAGAAATCTCTTGCATCTCTATACACTAACAACAAAAAATCTAAAAGAGAAATTAAGGAAACACTCCCATTTACCACTGCAACAAAAAGAATAAAATACCTAGGAATAAACCTATGTTAGGAGACAAAACACCTGTATGCAGAAAACTATAAGACACTGATGAAAGAAATTAAAGATGATACAAACAGATGGAGAGATATACCATGTTCTTGGATTGGAAGAATCAACATTGTGAAAATGGCTATACTACCCAAAACAATCTACAGGTTCAATGCAATCCCTATCAAACTACCACAGGCATTTTTCACAGAACTAGAACAAAAAATTTCACAGTTTGTATGGAAACACAAAAGACTCTGAATAGCCAAAGCAATCTTGAGAGAGAAAAGCGGAGCTGGAGGAGTCAGGCTCCCTGACTTCAGACTATACTACAAAGCTAAAGTAATCAAGACAGTATGGTACTGGCACAAAAACAGAAACATAGATCAATGGAACAAGATAGAAAGCCCAGAGGTAAACCCACACACCTATGGTCAACTAATCTATGACAAAGGAGGCAAGGATATACAATGGAGAAAAGACAGTCTCTTCAATAAGTGGTGCTGGGAAAACTGGACAGCTACATGTAAAAGAATGAAATTAGAATACTCCCTAACACCATACACAAAAATAAACTCAAAATGGATTCGAGACCTAAATATAAGACTGGACACTATAAAACTCATAGAGGAAAACATAGGAAGAACACTCTTTGACATAAATCACAGCAAGATCTTTTTTGATCCACCTCCTAGAGTAATGGAAATAAAAACAAAAATAAACAAGTGGGACCTAATGAAACTTCAAAGCTTTTGCACAGCAAAGGAAACCATAAACAAGACGAAAAGACAACCCTCAGAATGGGAGAAAATATTTGCAAATGAATCAACGGACAAAGGATTAATCTCCAAAATATATAAACAGCTCATTCAGCTCAATATTAAAGAAACAAACACCCCAATCCAAAAATGGGCAGAAGACCTAAATAGACATTTCTCCAAAGAAGACATACAGACGGCCACGAAGCACATGAAAAGATGCTCCACATCACTAATTATTAGAGAAATGCAAATCAAAACTACAATGAGGTATCACCTCACTCCTGTTAGAATGGGCATCATCAGAAAATCTACAAACAACAAATGCTGGAGAGGGTGTGGAGAAAAGGGAACCCTCTTGCACTGTTGGTGGGAATGTAAATTGATACAGCCACTATGGAGAACAATATGGAGGTTCCTTAAAAAACTAAAAATAGAATTACCATATGACCCAGCAATCCCACTACTGGGCATATACCCAGAGAAAACCGTAATTCAAAAAGACACATGCACCAGAATGTTCATTGCAGCACTATTTACAATAGCCAGGTCATGGAAACAACCTAAATGCCCATCAACAGACGAATGGATAAAGGAGATGTGGTACATATATACAATGGAATATTACTCAGCCATAAAAAGGAACGAAATTGAGTCATTTGTTGAGACGTGGATGGATCTAGAGGCTGTCATACAGAGTGAAGTAAGTCAGAAAGAGAAAAACAAATATCGTATATTAATGCATGTATGTGGAACCTAGAAAAATGGTACAGATGAGCCAGTTTGCAGGGCAGAAGTTGAGACACAGATGTAGAGAATGGACATATGGACACCAAGGGGGGAAAACTGCGGTGGGGTGGGGATGGTGGTGTGCTGAATTGGGCGATTGGGATTGACATGTATACACTGATGTGTATAAAAAAAAAAAAAAAAAGACTCTGAATAGCCAAAGCAACCTTGAGAGAGAAAAGCGGAGCTGGAGGAGTCAGGCTCCCTGACTTCAGACTATACTACAAAGCTAAAGTAATCAAGACAGTATGGTACTGGCACAAAAACAGAAACATAGATCAATGGAACAAGATAGAAAGCCCAGAGGTAAACCCACACACCTATGGTCAACTAATCTATGACAAAGGAGGCAAGGATATACAATGGAGAAAAGACAGTCTCTTCAATAAGTGGTGCTGGGAACACTGGACAGCTACATGTAAAAGAATGAAATTAGAACACTCCCTAACACCATACACAAAAATAAACTCAAAATGGATTCGAGACCTAAATATAAGACTGGACACTATAAAACTCATAGAGGAAAACATAGGAAGAACACTCTTTGACATAAATCACAGCAAGATCTTTTTTGATCCACCTCCTAGAGTAATGGAAATAAAAACAAAAATAAACAAATGGGACCTAATGAAACTTCAAAGCTTTTGCACAGCAAAGGAAACCATAAACAAGACGAAAAGTCAGCCCTCAGAATCGGAGAAAATATTTGCAAATAAATCAATGGACAAAGGATTAATCTCCAAAATATAGAAACAGCTCATGCAGCTCAATATTAAAAAAGCAAACAACCCAATCCAAAAATGGGCAGAAGACCTAAATAGACACTTCTCCAAAGAAGACATACAGATGGCCAAGAAGGACATGAAAAGCTGCTCCACATCACTAATTATTAGAGAAATGCAAATCAAAACTACAATGAGGTATCACCTCACACCAGTTAGAATGGGCATCATCAGAAAATCTACAAACAACAAATGCTGGAGAGGGTGTGGAGAAAAGGGAACCCTCTTGCACTGTTGGTGGGTATGTAAATTGATGCAGCCACTATGGAGAACAGTATGGAGGTTCCTTAAAAAACTAAACATAGAATTACCATATGATCCAGCAATCCCACTACTGGGCATATACCCAGGAAAACCATAATTCAAAAAGATGCATGCACCCCAGTGTTCACTGCAGCACTATTTACAATAGCCAGGTCATGGAAGCAACCTAAATGCCCATCGACAGATGAATGGATAAAGAAGATGTGTTACATATATACAATGGAATATTACTCAGCCATAAAAAGGAACGAAATTGGGTCAGTTTTTGAGACACGGATGGATCTAGAGTCTGTCATACAGAGTGAAGTAAGTCAGAAAGAGAAAAACAAATATCGTGTATTAACACATGTATGTGGACCCTAGAAAAATGGTACAGATGAACCGGTTTGCAGGGCAGAAATTGAGACACAGATGTAGAGAACAAACGTATGGACACCAAGGGGGAAAAGCCACGGGGGGGTGCGGTGGTGGTGGCATGAATTGGGCGATTGGGATTGACATGTATACACTGATGTGTATAAAATTGATGAGTAATAAGGACCTGCTGTATAAAAATTAAATTAAATTAAATTAAAAAAATTTTTTAAAAGATGTTATTAAAAAAATGAATAATTGTTGCAGATACTGTTGCAATGCCTTTTGTGTCCCTCCTAGATAACACTTCCCTCCAACCTCCCCCACAGTCCTAAAGCATCCTTCCTAAATATTGAACCTTTAAAAATATTTTTATAGGTGACTTCCCCTGTGGTACAGTGGTTAAGAATCCGCCTGCCAATGCAGGGGACATGGGTTCGATCCCTGGTCCGGGAAGATCTCACATGCCATGGAGCAACTAAGCCTGTGCGCCACAACTACTGAGCCTGTGCTCTAGAGCCCGCGAGCCACAACTACTGAGCCCATGCACCAGAACTACTGAAGCCCGCGTGCCTGGAGCCCGTGATCTGCAACAAGAGAAGCCACCATAATGAGAAGCCTGCACACCGCAACGAAGAGTAGCCCCTGCTCGCTGCAACTAGAGAAAGCCTGCGTGCAGCAACAAAGACCCAATGCAGCCAAAAAGAAAAAAATTTTTTATATATTGTTGTCATATGTTAATTTATAAGCGTTAGTAATATTTTCTGATTTAAAATGATTACTGTTTGCCAGCCTCAAGAAAATTTTCAAGAAATTAATGTTATGGTACTTTGTCAGAAACTGCCAAATGGAACTACTAGTTTGGATCCTAGTAATTAATATGACATGTAATCCATCAAGAGATTGTGAATAGAACTGATGAAGGATGTGCTTTAAACTATGAAAACTATAGTTGTATAAGAAGAGGAAATCTATTTGTGTGACTCTTACTTAAATAAGTCTTAGTGATTTCTAGCCCAAAGAACATAGTATGATCCTGATTGTGTATCTGCACAGGCATGTTGTCATTCATGCACTGGTAACAAGGAAAAAGTATTGGTAGTCAGTTCCAGTTGATTCTACATGGGTACTCCCTGAAGAAATAGCATCCTGTGCTTACAACTTTTGGGGATCCTATTAGTGAAAATAAAGAACAGCCTGTGTAATGTTAATGACATACCTCAAAATGTTTTGTTATCACCTAAACAAAGTAATATTTCAGAAATGGGAGGAATGAAATAAGAGTGTTTTTAAACTAAAGAGGATATGTTATTTAGGGACACAGCATAAACAAAAAAAAAGGGGGAATTACTTGTGAATCTGGTTTAATTAGAATAACTTGAAAACGACAAGAATGAAACTAGTTCTCAGGAATAAGGAACATGAATGGCTTCAAAACTTTGTCTCTTATTTGCTCTCTGTATGTTTGTTTTATTCCCTCTCACTGTAAACTTGTGTGAAATAAAATTCATATTTTATGGCAAGACAAGAAAACTTTGAACATAAAAAATGTTCTCTGCACTCTGGCCTCCTCTTTCCCCTCTGCTGTGTGTTGTGTATCTGCATGGCATCTACCAAACCTCCACCATCCACAGAAATACCTGCTCAACCATAAAAAGCAACATTCTCCTAGCATCAGTAAGACAACTCCTTAAAAGGTAACATTTCTTCTTGATCTTGTAAAGGGTCACGATGACCATCACTTTGTACTTGCAGATCCAGACTGTGTAAGCTGTCAATCATACATCATCTAATGTACAGCTTTTTGTCTCAAAAACCTTGTATAACTGTATTTTGGCTTCTAGTGGGTGGAACAGTTCTCGGAGCTTTCTGAGATGCTGTTCCCAAGTTACAACCCTCAGTTTGGCTTGGATGAAATTTTCCATTCTTTTTCTTAGATCAACTGATTAATTTTCTGTCAACACTTGCTTTCTCCAAATTCTAGGAAACATGACTGTCAAAAACTCTAACCCTCACTTACATATTACAGGCTTTGCCACCATAATAGTACTTACTGACTCCCATGATCCTATGTTCACGTAATCCCAGGGAAGGATGAGTTCTAAGTTAGGTGCCCACACCTGGACCAATCAACAAAGTTCAGCAATGGTGGGGTGTTATGATTGGCCTAATTTGGGTTATAAACTCACTCTTGGACCAGTCAACTCTGCCTGGGGGAAGGGGTAGCATTTGTAACAATGTAATGACTCGTGTGAGTCAGAGAATTGGAGGAGAGGGAAGAGCAGGTTACACAAAAGGAGAAGGAGTGATGCGCTACCAAGAAGGGAGTGTTTAGTATAGAAGAAAAACCAAGAAAAGAGCTAAATATCATACAAAGGTGAATAATTATCCAGATTGACCAACCTAGATGTTATAAAATGCATAATCTCTAACAATAGGGTAAAAACTAATGCATATTTTGAAAGAATGATAATTTGGAAGTATTCAGAGGGACACATATCAATATATTAACAATGGTTATCTCTGAGGAATGTGAAGGGGGAAGGGATCATGGGGGAGACTTTCACTTTCTACACGTCTACAGTGTTTGAAATTTTTTATATGCCTACATGTGTAGTGTACCAAAGTTTGTGAAGAAATAACAAAGATAGAAGACCCAAGATACCTTAAAAGTCTTTTAAGCAACAGAAATAGGGGAATGTTACATACTTGGAAACTAACAGAGGTATCGTGTGTGATAAAAAAATAAACCAGGACTTCCCTGGTGGCACAGTGTTTAAGAATCCGCCTGCCAATGCAGGGAACACGGGTTTGATCCCTGGTCCGGGAAGATCCCACATGCCCCCGAGCAACTAAGCCCGTGCGCCACAACTACTGAGCCTGCAATCTAGAGCCCACGAGCCACAAATACTGAGCCCGCGTGCCACAACTACTAAAGCCTGTGCGCCTAGAGCCCATGCTCCGCAAGAAAGAGAAGCCACCGCAATGAGAAGCTCGCGCACCGTAACGAAGAGTAGCCCCCGCTCGCTGCAAACAGAAATTCCGCATGCAGCAACGAAGACACAACGCAGCCAAAAATTAATTAATTAATTAAAAAAATAAACCGGATTCTATAGAATGTAACAGAAACTGATTCTGTAGATTTGAAATGAAGAAAGAATAGCTGTTTACTCTCTGGGAGAAGAATGACTGCAAGAGAAATAAAATCCAAGCTGATGAAACTGATAAGATACTAATAGGAGGTCACAAACTGCTTCGGAGTCTAGATAGGTAAGAAAGAAAAATAAATAATTAGAGGAATCTGAGGCAAGAGCAAGTTCTTTAGGCCTAATTCAAATAGTTCTAAGACCTAGGTAGTTGAGATAGATCTCTAACGAATAATTTAAAACATAGTAACAGGGCTTCCCTGGTGGCACAGTGGTTGAGAATCTGCCTGCCAATGCAGGGGACACGGGTTCAAGCCCTGGTCTGGGAAGATCCCACATGCCACGGAGCAACTGGGCCCGTGAGCCACAACTACTGAGCCTGCGCGTCTGGAGCCTGTGTTCCGCAACAAGAGAGGCCGCGATGGTGAGAGGCCCGCGCACCGCGATGAAGAGTGGTCCCCACTTGCCGCAACTAGAGAAAGCCCTCGCACAGAAACGAAGACTCAACACAGTCATAAATAAATAAATAAATAAATAAATAAATAAAAGAACGTGAATTTCTTTAAAAAAAAAACAAAAACATAGTAACAAAATGGGGTAGGGGGTTTAGGTGGTTCAAGGAGCTAAAGGCAAGGAATGATACAACGTGATGTGTACGATTCCCCAGTGAGAATGGAATAAGGAAGAGTAATGTGTTGCCTCCTTAGGTAGAACTTGACATTTTTTAAAAACAAATTTAAAAATTGGCCAGCTGCTACTCTATGTGGAGACAAAATTTCCGTTTAGAGCATATCTTTTTTCTGAGAAGAACCACTGGAATGGCTGCTCTTAGTTATGTAAATGTAAGAACACAGGCACTCCTTACCCTTTATTTTGTGGCTTGACAAAGCCTGCCCTTCCTAATGCCTCTTCATATGAAAATTTTCATAGAAAACAAGGAGCCTCCTGGGTAGAAAGGAACCAAGACCTTGACCTCTTCTCTTTTGATATTCCAATTTATTACAATCTATTTAATAGATTGAGCCAGTCCCAACTGATGCCCTAGTAGTGAAGGACACCAAAGGCACCAAGAATTAGCCATGAAGAAAGGGGACATGTGGGGATAGGGACCAAGCCCTATATGGCATAGCATGTGGATCACCAGGAAGTTTTCCCCCTCACCACCTCACCTCCTACTTGTCTTGGAGTGTATGTCCAAATATAAGTTAAAATGTTATAATTTGGGGGCCTACACTGAGGGTACTTGGCCCCAATTTGGACCAGCAAGAGTATCATTGTTACATTAGTAGACAAAATCATACCCCTGAACTACAGCTGTTAGTGAACTAGGCCAAGTATTTAATTCTTCTTCAGCAGCTAAGCAGTTTGGAATTAGAACAGGCCTCCTTGGGACTGAGGTGGGGTTGGGAGGGTAGGGGGGAGGGAGGGATAAATTAGGAGTTTGGGATTAACATATACACACTACTATATATAAATCAGATAAACAGCACTTCCCTGGTGGTCCAGTGGTTAAGACTCCGAGCTTCCACTTAAGAGGGAACAGGTTCAATCCCTGGTCGGGGAAGTTCCGCATGCTTCGTGGTGCAGCCAAAAACAAGTGTGTAAAACAGATAACCGACAAGGACCTACTGTATAGCACAGGGAACTGTACTCAATGTTTTGTAATAACTTATAAGGGAAAAGAATCTGAAAAAGAATATATATATGAATATACATATATATATGTAAAAATCTGAATCACTGTGATGTACACCTGAAACTAACACAGCATTGTAAATCAACTATACTTCAATAAAAAAACAAAGAAATAAATAGAACAATTCTGAAACAACAACAACAACAAAAAACCCCAAAAAGCAAAGAACAGGCCTCCTTGGACTCAGTAAGTTTCTAGGCTTTTTAATAAGTCAGAGGGAAATGCCAAAACAAAGCCTATCCCCACAATACTGAGTAGAAATTACCAAAATCAATAAAGATGACTTAGGTATAATTATAGAGAAGCACAATGGGATTGTGATTTTAACCAAGAAACTTAAAACCAAGTGGTTGCAATATATCCTGCCTGAACAACAACTGTGATTTAACAAAGAAGAGGGAGTTGGTGGTGGCCTCCCTGTGATCTTTAAAAGCAAAGTCCAGAAAGATAAATTTGGCTGGGTGTTGTCTGCATATTCAGGGCCCAGGAACAGAATAGGGTAGCTGACTTGCGGGCCAAGAATTACCGTGTATCAGACTAAAAAAATTGTTGACACATATTATTGAATAGGTTATAACACTCAAAAACAGCCCTATAGTGACTTCCCTGGTGGTCCAGTGGTAAAGAATCTGCCTTCCAATGCAGGGGTCGCGGGTTCGATCCCTGGCCGGTGAACTAAGATCTCACATGCCACGGGGCAACTAAGCCTGCGCGTGGCAACTAGAGAGCCCGTGTGCCGCAAACTACAGAGCCCACATGTTCTGGAGCCTGTGTGCCGCAACAAAGAGCCCGCACACCACAACGTAGAGCCCACACGCTACAATGAAGATCCCGCGTGCCGCAACTAAGACCCTACACAGCCAAAAATAAATATTTTTTAAAAGCCCTATAAAATTGATCCTGATAATTGTTTCCAGACAAATGCCAATGAAGGCAAGTGGAGTCTAAAACAGTTCCTTCTGCCTCACCAAACATGTTTCTTTTCCTGAATTCTTTATCCTGGTTAACAATAAAATCACTTTCTAGTCACTCTTTTTCTACAAATTTTGTCATCATCCCTCCAATGAGTCTCTCTCACATTTTTCACATCTAGAAAATCATCAGGCATTAACAGTTCTTTTAATATTCTGAAATATTCACTCTCATCATCATTTTCACTCTCTTAGTGTAGTGGACACCTTTACATTTTATTTTATTTTTTTAATTTTAATTTTTAATTTTTTAAATTGAAATATAGTTGATTTATAATGTTGTGTTAGTTTCAGGTGTACAGCAAAGTGATTCAGATAAACATACATATGTATCTATTTTTTTCCGGATTCTTTTCCCTTATAGGTTATTATAAAATATTGAGTATAGTTCCCTGTGCTATACAGTAGGTCCTTGTTGGTTATCTATTTTATTTTATTTTATTAATATTTATTTTATTTATTTATTTGGTTGCACTGGGTCTTAGTTGCAGCCGGCAGGCTCCTCAGTTGCAGCTCGCCAGCTCCTTAGTTGCAGCATGCATGTGGGATCTAGTTCCCTGACCAGGGATTGAACACAGGCCCCCTGAATTGGGAGCTCAGAGTCTTAACCACTGCACCACCAGGGAAGTCCCAGTTATCTATTTTATATATAGTAGTGTGTATATGTTAATTCCCAACTCCTAATTTATCCCTCCTCCCCCCAACACTTCCCCTTTGGTAACCATAAGTTTGTTTTCTATGTCTGTGGGTCTATTTCTGTTTTGTACAATATCAAAGAAACCCCAAACCACCCAATCAAAAAATGGGCAGAAGACCTAAATAGACATTTCACCAAAGAAGACATACAGATGGCCAAAATGCACATGAAAGAATGTTCAATATCGCTAATTATTAGAGAAATGCAAATCGAAACCACAATGAGGTATCACCTCACACCAGTCAGAATGGCCACATCATCAAAATGTCTACAAGTAATAAATGCCGGAGAAGGTGTGGAGAAAAGGGAACCCTCCTACACTGTTGGTAGGAATGTAAATTGGTACAGCCACTGTGTAGAACAGCATGGAGTTTCCTTAAAAAACTAAAAATAGAGCTACCGTATGACCCAGCAATCCCACTCCTGGCCATATATCCAGAGAAAACCGTAATTCAAAAGGATACATGCACACCAATGTTCATTCGGCACTATTTACAATAGTCAAGGCATGGAAGCAACCTAAATGTCCATCAACAGATGAATGGATAAAGAAGATGTGGTATATTTATACAATAGACTATTACTCAGCCATAAAAAAGAATGAAATAATGCCATCTGCAGCAACGAGGATGGACCAAGAGATTATCATACTAACTGAAGTAAGACAAATATCATATGATAACACTTATATGTGGAATCAGAAAAAAATGATACTAGTGGACACCTTTAGATCTATAAACCTATAGCTCAGCTTTCTCTTTCTTCTGGTAACAGCAATTCTCTTCTTTTGGTGACCTACTCCTCTCCTACTCTAACCATATGGTCCTACTGCGGCCTCTGCCATATATTCCCTTACTCCAGCCACAGGTGGAGGCATATGACCCAGAGTAGGAAGCAAAAAGGGGAGAAATAACTGAAAGGATATGCTCAGAAACTTAACCTTATGCAAGTTGAGGTGACTGTAGTGGTCATGGTACATGACTGTCCAACAGTGCTCCCTCCCAAGTGACTAGTCTAAGTCAGTCAATCTCCATACTATTGACATTTGGGGTCAGATAATTCTGTTTTATGGACATATAATTGACATAGTTTTGTATAATTTTAGTTGCACAGCATAATGACACATATATTGTAAAATGACTACCACAGTAAGTTTAGTTAACATCTATCACCTCATATAGTTACAAAAGAAACATTTTTTTTTCCTTGTGATGAGAATTTTAGGATGTACTCTCTCGGTAACTTTCAAATATACCACGCAGCAGTGTTAACTAGTCATAATGTTCTACATTACCTTCCCAGCACTTATTTATATTATAACTGGAAGTTTGTACCTTCGATCACTTTCTACCAGTTTCCCCAATTCCCCTACCCCTCTGGTACCACCTCTGGTAACCACAAATCTCATCTCCTTTTCTATGCTATGAGTTTGGGGTTTTTTGGTTCATTTTGTGGGCTGTTTTTTTGTTGTTGTTGTTGTTTTTAGATTCTACATATAAGTGAAATCATACAGTATTTGTCTTTCTCTGTCTTTTATTTCCCTTAGCATAATACCCTCAAGACCCATACACGTGGTCATAAATGACAGGATTTCCTTTTAGTGGCTGAATATTATTCCACTATATATATATATATATATATATATATATATATATATATATAGTATTCTTCTCTATATATATCTCACATTTTCTTTATCCATTCCTCTGTTGATAACCATTTTGGTTGTTTCTCTGTCTTGGTTATTGTAAATAATGTTGCACTCAACATAGGGGTGCAAATATCTTTTGACAGTGATTTCTTTTCCTTCGGACATATGTCCAGAAGTGGAGTTGCTGCATCTATTTTTATTTTTATTTTATTATTATTATTTTGTTTAATTTTTTAAAAAAATTTATTTTATTTACTTATTTTTGGTTGTATTGGGTCTTCATTGCTGCACATGGGCTTTCTCTAGTTGCGGCGAGCAGGGGCTACTTTTTGTTGTGGTGCGTGGGCTTCTCATTGTGGTGGCTTCTCTTGTGGCACAGCATGGGCTACAGGTGTGCAGGCTTCAGTAGTTGTGGCACGTGGGCTCAGTAGTTGTGGCTCGCGGGATCTAGAGCACAGGCTCAGTAGTTGTGGCACACGGGCTTAGTTGCTCCGTGGCATGTGGGATCTTCCCAGACCAGGGCTCAAACTTGTGTCCCCTGCATTGGCAGGCAGATTCTTAACCACTGCACCACCAGGGAAGCCTGCTGCATCTATTTTTAATTTGTTGAGGAAACTCCATATTGTTTTCCATAGTGGCTGTACCAATTTACATTCCCACCAGTAGTGCACAAGGGTTGGGGTCAGATAATTCTTGGTTGTGCGTGGCTGTTCAGTGTGTCCTAGGATGTTTAGCAGTGTGCCTTGCAATGTCCCATTAGGTGCCAGTAGCACCCTTCCCCCAAGTTGTGACTAAAATGTCTCCAGATATTGCCAAATGCCCTCTGGAGGGCAAAATTACTGCAGGTTGAGAACCACTAGTCTAAGCTATTTATTTTCCAGTGTTAGGTTTCGGACTGGGCAGGTTTTCCTAACCTGGCCAATGTGGCATTAAGGCTTGTCCACTAGAGGGCTTCTAGGAAGGTTTCCTCACTCCCAGAAAAGTGAACCCAAAAAGAGTCTTTCTTGCTGGAAGTTGTGTCCGCATGTAAGTACTTAAATGGCTGCAACCGTCCCGTGACCACAAGGGAACAAGCTTTAGGATGAAGCCAATATGAAGGGAGAAATGTAGGAATGTAGAGAAATGCAAGAAATTTGATCCTTCAGTGCTGAGCTGATGATTTCCCTGCATGAACCTATGGCAATCTTATCTCTGGACTACCACTTATTTTTGAGCATATACATACTCATTTGGGTATGTGTATATATTTTGAATATATATAATAAACAGCAGTATATATAATGTACTAATTTACTCTCACTTGTGTGTGTGTATTTTTTCACATAATACTTTTTTTAACATAATATTTGTAGGAGATGCTGCCATATAAGTACACTGTATATAGAACTGTTTCATTCTTTTCACTGACTGAAAATTATTCCATTTTATAGATAAAACAAAATTTATTTAACCAGTATCCTGGAGGCTTTTACTTGTTTTTTGAAAAACATTTTTCTAATGCAAAGAATGGTTCAATAAACGTCCTCATACATAAGTCATTTCACATGTGAGTATGTGTATGGGATAGATTACAGAAGATAATTGTTAGGTGAAAGTGTATTTGAATATGTGATTTTAATGGATATTTTAAATGTTCTGGGCAGAAGATAAACTAAATAGCATTCATTAGCAGTATAGGACAGTTCCTGCTGTCCCACACCTTCATGAATAAAGTAAGTTATCAAAGTTTTTGTGCTTTAGTGATTTCGTGAAATATGGTATTGTAATGTCATTTTAGTTTGTATGTCTCTTCTAATGAATGAAGTTCTATATTTGAGAAGGAAATATAGGAAGTGCTTTTTCCTATATTTAAGAACTATGTGTAATTTCCAGTTTTACGAAATGTCTATTCATATCTTAGCCCATTTGACCTATTGTTAGGTCATTTTATTATTGACTTTAGGAGCTCTTTACATATTAAGGAAATCATCTGTTTATGATGTGAACTGCAAGTGTTTTTCCCAGTTTATGGTTTGTAATTTTTCATAACTTTTGATGGCTTTCTCTATTCAAGAATTTAAAAAAATTTTATATGATTCATTTTATCATTCCTATCTTTTATGGTTTCTGGATTTATTTCATACTTAGGAAACTCTAACCTACTCTAAGAGTATTTTCTAAAAATCTCTCTTTTATGCAGTTTTTATATCTTAAGTTTAAAATTTTCAACTATTACAAATTTTTTTAGTGTAATGTGTTAAGAATCCAACTTTATTTTCTCAGACACATTATCCAATTGTACCATATATTCTTTTCTTTCTTTTAGTTTGTGTGTTTATTCATGGTTGTGATTTTTTTCCACAGTTGTGCCTATGAGCAGTTTTATCCATGTCTGTGTTTTGCCTAAAATCATTGCTGATGAATTCTCCTTGACTACTCACTCTCCCTTTACTTGGGAACAGTTAAAGTGTCCCATAACATTAGAGATGGGTGCATTCTCTTTGTTATAACAACCACTACACCTTACTGTGATACGTGATATATATGAACCCAGCTTCTGGTGCCACAAAAATGTCAGGTTGTATCTGCTGCTTACTAGCTGTGTGCCTTTGGCATCTTAATGTCTCATTGACTCAGTTACCTTACCTGTAATAAATGAGGTTATTGTGAGGATTAAATGATTTCACACTTTAACATATTTAAAATGGTTTCTGAGAGAAAACCATAATTCAAAATGACACATGCACCCCAATGTTCATAGCAGCACTATTTACAATAGCCCGGAGATGAAGCAACCTAAATGTGCATCAGCAGAGAATGGATAAAGAAGTTGTGGTACATACATACAATGGAATATTACTCAGCCATAAAAAGGAAAGAAATTGAGTCATTTGCAGAGATGTGGATGGACCTAGAGAGTGTCACACAGAGTGAAGTAATCAGAAAGAGAAAAACAAATATCGTATATTAATGCATATATGTTGAATCTAGAAAAATGATATAGATGATCTTATTTGCAAAGCAGAAATAGAGACACAGACATAGAGAACAAACATATGGATACCAAGGGGGAAAGGTGGGGGTGGGAGGAATTGGGAGATTGGGATTGACATATATACACTATTGATACTGTGTATAAAATAGACAACTAGTGAGAACATACTGTAGAGCACAGGGAACTCTACTTAATGCACTGTGGTGACCTAAATGGGAAGGAAATCCAAAAAAGAGGGGATATATGTTTATGTATAGCTGATTCATTTTGCTGTACAGTAGAAACTAACACAACATCATAAAGCAACTATACTCCAATAAAAATTAATTTTAAAAAATGGTTTCTGGTGCATAGTCAAGGCTCTGTAAGTGTTTGCTGTTATAATTATTATACTTCTGTGGTTTGGGAGAAAGAGGAAGAGAACTGAGTCATGGGCAGCTTGAAGACTGTGGATCTTAGACTTCTGATTCAGAAGTGAACTCAGTCTTGTTCAGAGATTGTGTTTTTTGTTTGTTTGTTTCTTTTTGTTTTTGTTGAAGTACAATTGACTTAAAATACTATGTTAGTTCCAGGTGTACAACATAGTGGTTCAATATTTCTATACAACACAAAGTGATCACCACCACAAGTCTAGTTACCATCTGTCACCATACAAAGTTATTACAATATTACTGACTATATTCCCCATGCTGTATATATTATCCCCATGACTCATTTATTTTGTAATTGGAAGTTTGTACCTCTTACTCTCTCTCACCTATTTCACTCATTCCCCCACCCTCTCCCCTTTGGCAACCACCTGTTTTTTCTCTGTATCTATAACTCTGTTTCTGTTTTATGTTGGTTCATTTGTTTTATTTTTTAGATTCCACACATAAGTGAAATCATACAGTATCTGTCTTTTTCTGTTTCACTTATTTCACTTAGCATAATACTGTCTAGGTCTGATCATGTTGCTGCAAATGGCAATATTTCATTTTTTAAAAAATATTTATTTATTTATTTATTTATTTATTTGGCTGTGCCAGGTCTTAGTTGTGGCATGTGGGATCTTTGTTGCCACATGAGGGATCTTTAGTTACAGCATGTGGGCTCTTATTTGCAGCATGTGGGATCTAGTTCCTTGATCAGGGATCGAACCTGGGCCCCCTGTGTTGGGAGCACAGAGTCTTAGTCACTGGACCACCAGGGAAGTCCCAAGATTTCATTATTTTTATGACTGAGTAATATTCCGTTGTAGTTATGTATATAACGTCTTTTTTATCCATTCATCTGTTGATGGATATTTAGGTTGCTTCCCTATCTTGGCTACTGTAAACAATATTGCTATGAATACAGGGGTGCACACATATTTTTGAATTAGTGTTTTTGTTTTCTTAGGAAAAGTACCCAGAAATGGAATTGTTGGAACTTATGGTAGCTCTATTTTTAATTTTTTGAAGAACCTCAAACAATTTTCCATAGTTGCTGTACCAATTTACATTCCTACCAACAGTGCAGGATTGTTCCATTTTCAGAGATTGTGTTCTTAACCGCTAATTTTTATGCCTCTCTCTAATTTTTCTTCCATTTGGTGCAAATCCTTCTGTATTTGAAAGACATTTTTCATATTAAAAAAAAAGCATTATAGTCAGCCTTTCATATTCATGGGTTCTGCATGTGCAGATTCAACAAACCACTGATCGAAAATATTGGGGAAAAAATTCCAGAAAGTTCCAGAAGTCAAAACTTGAATTTGCTACATGCCTGAAACTATTTACATCACATTTACATTGTATTAGATATAAGTAATCTAGAAATGATTTAAAGTATACAAGAGGATGTGCATAGATACAGAATATGCAAATTCTATGCCTTTTATATGAAGGACTTGAGCATCTCTGGATTTTGGTATCTGTGTGGGGTCCTGGAACCAACCCCCTGTGCATACTGAGGGATGACTGTACTTTAATTGTTTTGCATTTTAATTTTTTAATGTGGAAAATTCCAAACATACACAAAAGTAGTAAGAATAATAACAAATCTCATTTACCCATAACCCAACTTTAATTGTTATCAATTTATGGCTTTCAAAGTTCTTGGTATGAACCTTTCCCTGGTTTCTACACAAATGAGAATATTGTTTTAGCACTTAGGAAAAGGAGGATCCGTGGGTCTGTACCTATCTATCTAGATTTTCTGAAAGTCTTAAATACTTGTGCTATTCTGATTTAACTGCTTTTTCTTGCAACTATAACAGCCTTATCAGGCTGTTACATCTGTCCCATTTTCTTTGTTTCTACTCTAATTGCCTTACTTTGGACCATCATCACTTTTCCCCCCTAAATTATTGCAGTAACAGCCCAACTGATCTTCCTGTATTCAGGCTTCTATATTCAGTCTACCCTCCACTCTGTTGAAAGATTATTGTTATATCACAAGCCTAATTATGGCACTCTATTTAGAAGCCCAAGAATTGCTCTCAGTTGCCTACAAAATAAAATTCAAATTTTCTTTTTTCCACAAGAATCTGAAGCGGGTCTTTTCAGCCTTTCCTGAGAATATCTTTCACTACGTACTACAGTTCTTCTATTCTAAGATACCATTGATTATGATACATCATTGATGTAATAACAGCTTTTAGGTATGAGTCCAAGGGGCATGGTGGACC
The DNA here is from genome assembly GCF_028023285.1 of Balaenoptera ricei. Taxonomy (NCBI): domain Eukaryota; kingdom Metazoa; phylum Chordata; class Mammalia; order Artiodactyla; family Balaenopteridae; genus Balaenoptera; species Balaenoptera ricei. The sequence continues at coordinate 18,819,595 of NC_082643.1, forward strand.
TTATACGTCATGGATAAGATATGTCATGATTTCACAATTATTAAAATGTGAAGACATTTAATGATTCCTTAATCATAGATACAGTATCAAGGTAACAGCAAAAAATGGATGGCATACACTTTTTTTTTTTTACAGATGTGTGGCATACACTTTTATTCAACATAGTTTTGAAAATCCCAGACATAGTAATCACAGAAGAAAAAGAAATAAAAGGAATCTAATTTGGAAAGGAAGTATAACTGTTACTGTTTGCAGATGGCACGATACTATACACAGAAAATTCTAAAGACACCACCAGAAAACTAGTAGAGCTCATCAGTGAATTTGGTAAAGTTGCAGGATACAAAATTAATATACAGAAATCTGTTGCATTTCTATACACTAAAAACGAACTGTCAGAAAGACAAATTAAGGAAACAGTGCCATGTACCACTGCATCAAAAAGAATAAAATACCTAGGAATAAACCTACCTAAGTAGGTAAAAGACGTGTACTTGGAAAACTATAAGATACTGGTGAAAGAAACTGAAGACAACCCTGGAAAGATATACCATGTTCTTGGGTTGGAAGAATCAATATTGTTGAAATGACCATACTACCCAAGGCGATCTACAGATTCAATGCAATCCCTATCAAAATACCAATAGCATTTTTCACAGAACTAGAAAAAATAATTTTAAAATTTGTATGGAAATACAAAAGACCCCAGATAGCCGATACAATCTTGAGAAAGAAGAACAGAGCTGGAGGAATCACGCTCCCTGACTTCAGACTGTAGTACAAAGCTATAGTAAACAGTATGGTACAGGCACAAAAACAGAAATACAGGTCAGTGGAACTGGATAGACAGCCCAGAAATAAACCCACGCCCTTATGGTCAATTAATCTATGACAAAGGAGACAAGAATATACAATGGAGAAAAGATAGTCTCTTTAATAAGTGGTGCTGGGAAAACTGGACAGCTAATGGAAAAGAATGAAATTAGAACATTTCTCTAATACCATATACAAAAATAAACTTAAAATGGATTAAAGACCTAATTGTAAGACTGGATACTATAAAACTCCTAGAGGAAAACATAGGCAGAACACTCCTTGACATAAATTGCAGCAATACTTTTGTGGATCCATCTCCTAAAGCAAAGGAAATAAAAGCAAAAATAAATGCAATCTAATTACACTTAAAAGTTTTTGCGGAGCAAAGGAAACCATCGACAAAATGAAAAGACAACCTACTGAATGGGAGAAAATATTTGAAAATGATATGACTGATAAGTGATTAATATCCAACATATATAAACAGCTCATACAACTCAACATCAAAAAAACAAACAACCTGATTATATAATGGGCAGAAGAACTGAATAGATATTTTTCCAAAGAGGACATGAAAGATGGCCAACAGGCACATGAAAACATACTCAACATCACTAATCATTAGGGAAATGCAAATCAAAACCACAAAGAGATATCACCTCACACCGGTCAGAATGGCTATCATCAAAAAACAAAACAAAACAAAAGAAAAAAACACCCCACAAATAACAAATGTTGCCAAGGATGTGGAGAAAAGGGAACTCTTGTATACTGTTGGTGGGAATGTAAATTGGTGTAGCCGCTGTGGAAAACAGTATGGAGGTTTCTCAAAAAACTAAAAATAGAACTAACATATGACCCAGCAATTCCACTCCTGGGTATATTTCCGAAAAAAATAGAAACACTAATTTGAAAAGATACATGCACCCCAACGTTCATAGCAGCATTATTTACAATTGCTGAGGAATGGAAGCAACTTAAGTGTCTATTAACAGACGAATGGATAAAGAAGATATGGTATACATATACAATGGAATACTACTCAGCCACAAAAAAGAATGACATTTTGCCATTTGAAGCAACATGGATGGACTTGGAGGGCATCACGCTAAGTGAAATAAGTCAGAAAGACAGATACTGTATGATATTAGGTATATGTGGAATTTTAAAAATATAACAAACTAGTGAACATAACAAAAAAGAAGCAGATTCACAGATATAGAGGTATAAAATAAGCTACAAGGATATACTGTACAACACGAGGAATATAGCCAATATTTTATAATAACTATAAATGGAGTATAACCTTTAAAAATTGTAAATTACTATATTGTACACCTGTAACTTATATTGTACAGCAACTATACTTCAATTAAAAAAATACACAGCATATTAAACTGGGTAATTCAAGGAGAGTTTAGTAAGGGAATTATTTACAAGACATGGGCAAAGTTTAGGGAGCCACCGGAACGTGGTGCAGTACCCGAAGGATAGCTTTGCGATGGGATTGGGGACTGTTACAACCTCTAGGTCTGAAGGAGCAAGGGGAAGGAGCATTACCGGTATCTAGAGAGGGAAGTGTATGGAGCTGGACTCTAAACAAGATTCGTGCCTTCAGCAGAGGGAGCCATGGAAACTTGGCAAGGAAGGGGTCAGGAACAGGTATTCCTACTTCAGTCTTCCCCTACCCTCTTATTTTCAGGTTAGCTGAACCCAACTGGAAGCCAGAGGAAAAGCAAGTCTACCAATGCAAGTAAACTTCCCAAGGCATAGGGCGTGAGGACTCAAGGTGGAGCACAGTGAAGAGGGGACCCAAAGGAACAAGTGCAAGTTATCTGACACACCTCCCATCCCATCTACATTCCCTCTTAAATCACAGATTAAATCTCCACACATCTGTAGATCTGCACATTTTGCTGTTATCTAGTCTTCAAGCCCAGCTTAATTTCCACCTTTTCCATGAGGCCTTCTTTGCCTTCTTTAGTCAATTTGTTCTCCCATGTGTGCTCATAAAATTCCATTTAAAAGATTTAACTTTTATACTTCAAGAGGTGTCTATATATTTGTCCTCTCTGATATAAACACTTTGATGGTAAGGAATATTTTACAATCATTTTGTCTTACGCTTTCCCCCTGAAAATGCACAAACCCACCTGTCACACTGTCCTCTACCCAGAATCAAATATTTCAGAGCTGGAAAAAAGTCCTAGAAACAACTACTCCAACTATCTTATTTTACAGTTGAAGAAACTAGATCTCAAATCAATGTTGGTAACAGCCCAATAAATGCCAGTTGAAGTGAAAGTGAAGTTTCATCCAAAAAGGTCAATGGTGTCTTCAAGAGCACTTTGAAAACAAGTGGGAAAAAAATTACCTTTTTGTGGAAAATCTATGGTACCTTGTCACCTGGAAGACGGTTGATGATTTTGATTTTCACTCAAGGCTCCCTGCCCTTATAAGAAGATTGAATTAAGTTAATTCATATAGTCTTAGCAGAGAACCTGGCACATGGTAAACTTAAATAAAAGTGGGTATTTGCTCTGGGGACATTCTGGTGGGATAACTTTCAAGAATTTCAAAATAAGGGAAATAAGGTTTTCCTCTGATACTTCAACCATAAAATTAAACACAAATAAATGTGGAACATTCATACTGTGTAATAATACATACCTGTTAAAATGATGACATACATTTGTAGTTACTGACATGGAAAAATGTCTATAGCACATTGTTGAGTAAAAAAGTAGGTTATAAAAAGGCATGTATAATGTGATACTTTTTTCATTTTAATTGAGGGTGATCTGGAAGGATGTTTACCAAAATGTTAACAGTGGTTTTAACTGGCTAGTGGTTCTCTGGTCAATTTTACATTCTTTATGCTATTCTGGAATATCTGGAATATTTAAATGTTTTATAACGAGCTTGTATTGTTTTTAAAATCAGAAAATAAATGTTATTTTCATGTTAAAAGCAAAACCCAATAATAGGTAAAGTCACCTTAAATAGAGTGGCTTCTAGACCAACCAAACTGGACTGTAAAGATAGAAAGCATTAACATGTCTAAAGGAAGAATGTGTGAATGTGTCAGACAGCAGGGGTCTGGTCTGTTATCAAAATGCTGAATGAGAAGAGTCAGGGAAACAAATTTAGACAGTACCCATCCAAGCACTGTCCAAGAGAGGGAGAATCATGGCCAGTGGAGAGGATTTATTGACAAGACCATTCCTGTTGTAAGATGAGTACCTCAGGCACTCTCAGCCCGATTACACTAAATTATAACGAAAGAGAGAAAAATAAACATACTGTTAGAAACAAGAAAGGGAATGTAACCAAAAATCTGGGAGAGATTTTTAAAAATTACATGAATATGTTATATACAACTTATTGCAAGAAAAAAAAAAAGAAAAATTAAAGAATTTAGCCCAGAGGAGTCATGGCTAAATACAATAGTAACAACAGAAGAAATTGAGAAGATGTCAAACTGTTAACTCTCCCCAAAACAAAAGGCCCAAATGGTTTAACTGATAAATTATATCAGATTTCAGAGAACAGATACTACATATCATATTTAGATATTTTGGAACAAATATAAAAAGTGGAAATTTCTCAGTTCATTTTAAGAGGTTAACCTGATTCTGACATAAAATACAGACAAAGAACAAAAATTAAAAATTAAATCTACAGAAATAATCACTTAAAAATAGAGGAAAAAGTGGGGTGGGAAGTGCTGAAATGGGTGAGGGGGGTCAAAGGTACAAAGTTTCAGTTATACAATAAAACATGGTGATGTAGTACACAGAATGGTGACTACAGTTGAGGCAGGAGATAGATGGGCCCCAAGCTGAACAGTTTCTCCCCTGTGAATAGAAACTCCATAAAAGCAGTATGATGGAGGAGGCTGGGCCCTACCCAGATAAAAGACCACATATTCCTCATTCTCGAAATCAAGGAGCCCTTCCCAACTACACATGCGCAGAAAGGCTCCTTGGAGATCAAAAAGGGAGGAGGCGCCACCCCATAGTAAGTGATGTCAACTACCCATAGGCCTCTTCGCTAGAATCCATCTTGGCTAAGAGATGCGCAGGCACAAAGGGGAGGACCCTGAAATATACCAGATACGGACTCAGAACCAGGCAAAGCAAGATGATTGGCCAAAGGAAACCCGGAAGACATGCCCCATAAAAGTGATTCAAACTACCAAGAGGACGCGACTCTCTCTCTGAGCCCACCTCTGTGACTATCCACACATACTGTACTCTTTCAACTCCGAATAAACACTTCACTTGGTTCACTACTTTCCGTCTCTATGTGGAAATACATTTCTACACAGCTGACGGGCCAGGGTGTTGTCACTGGCCACTGGCCCCTGGTGGTCTGGTGGCTAGGATTCAGCGCTCTCACTGCCGCTGCCCGACCTCAGTCTCTGGCAGGGAACAGAAATCCTGCTTCAAGCCGCTGCAGGCTGAGGCCACCCGAGATCATAGTTAATAATACAGTATTGCGTATTTGAAAGTTGCTAAGAGAGTAGATCTTAAAAGTTCTCATCATAAGAAAACACATTTTGTAACTATGTATGGTGAGGGATGTTAACTAGACTTATTGTGGTGATCATTTGGCAATATATACAAATATTGAATCATTATATTGTACACCTGAAACTAACACAATATTACATGTCAGTCATATCTCAATTAAAAAAAATAGAGAAAAAAAATTTCAGATAAAATATTAGAAAAATATACCAACTGTGTCAATATGAATCATGGCAAAGTAAGATTTGTTCCAGCAATGCAAAATAATGCATTTATTAAAAGCCTATCATACGTATGTATGTTGTATACAAAACTGATGACAATAAACAGTTAAAAAGGACTTCCCTGGTGGTCCAGTGGTAAAGAATCCGTCTTCCAATGCAGTGGACGCGGGTTAGATCGCTGGTGGGGGAACTAAGATCCCACATGCCGCGGGGCAACTAAGCTGGCGTGCCACAATTACTGAGCTCGTGCGCCTCAACGAGAGAGGCTGCGTGCTGCAAACTACAGAGCCCACACACCCTAGAGCCCGAGCGCCACAACTAGAGAGAAACACAAGCAGACCACGCGCCGTAACGAAAAGATCCCGCATGCCTCAACGAAGATCCCGTGTGCCGCAACTAAGACCCGACCTAGCCAAAAAAAAAAAAAAAAAAGGAAATATATACAAAAAAAAGAAATAAACAGTTAAAGGAGAAAGTATGCAAACTCATCTAGATAAATATTAAAAATTTGTTTAAAAAATACTGAATTTTAAAAAATAAAATTTCAGTACTCACCTTAGATTCAAACTAAAATTGCAGTCTACTCCCTTCTTATCATAGTAATTACTTATCTGAAACAAATAACCAATGCCATTCTTAACAATAAAATACTACAGGCATACATCTGAAGCCAGTCCTGGATATTTCCACTCTTTTTGAAATCTTTACCAAGTTAATAGCTGGTACGACTTTCTATAAGGTTCGACATAAGCAAAGCTTCTGAACATAGCCCACAAACTCAAATACCTACCAGGCAGGGCAGCTTGCAAAAATGCATGAAACAGCCAGGGTAAAATAAAATACTTTTTGCTGCAAAAAAGAATAATGCTATCTTCTTTTTTAAAGAAATATAAAACCCAGGTTTTATTTTCCTCTGAATTTTAGTACAAGAAACACAGCAATGCAAATATAGTGATAAATGTCAATTGACAACAGCATTAAAGTGGGGGAAGCTCTACAGAGTAACAGCAACTATGCAGGTACTTGCCAGCCGAGCAGGCGCCTGCATCTTCAGGCATGATGCTAAAGCAGGAGCAGAAAGACATACACACACAAGGTGAGCTGGAGGTGGGACTCTATTAGTTTGAGTCTTAACTTGCATGTAACTGGGAACCCCATCTGTGGAACAAATCAGAGATGGGCCTCAGGGATGTGACCATAGGTCTCTTTACACTGTCCATTTATGAAATGGAATAAATCATTCCATAGGGAAGAAATTCCTCAAAGACTGAGGAAATCTTTTAAGATCACGTTCATATGGTGAGCAGACCTGCGGTGTGTCTACTGGTAATATTTATTTTGGTTTTCTTTAGTCTTTTTGTGATTTGGGACCTCTCACCTCTGCTTCTGCCTTGCCCATCAGTACTATCTCTTGCCACTAGGATTTTCCCCAAACCTCAGAATTCTCTTACTTCATGGTCACGTCTCCTGAGTATCTGTTTCTCTTCAGCAAGCATGACATTTTCTATCCTGCAGAGTTCTTAAGGTTTAGTCTTCACCTTATCTAAAATAAATTAATTACAGATAGTTTTGAAAGTTCATAATTCTTTAAAGTTTCTTTTTCTTTTTTACTTAAAATGGAGTATTCATATGTGTTAAAGGAATAATAATGGAAATCACTTATGCTTTATCACGTGTCAGGCAATGTTCTAAGGACTTTACACATGAAATTGCATCTAATCCTCACCACACCCTATGAGACAGGCACTATTATTATTCCCATTTTCAAATGAGGAAACTGAGGCACAGAGATGTTAAGCGCATTGTACAGGTTCACACTGCTGACAGATGCAGAGTCAGAATGTCAACCCAGACTGTTTGGCTCTGGTGTGGGTCCTAGTCACTCTGACATGCTGCTGCAAGAAGGCAAGCCAAAATATTTAAGGGAAATATTCCTTCTTTTATACATGCCAGTCATTCATTTGCTCCTTCATTTATCATACCATTTGGAGTGCATACTATGAAAAAAAAATGCTCTCTGGGAATGGTACAGACATTAAAAACCAAACAAATAAATAACCAACAGGTACTACAGAAATTGAAGAATGTTTAAAATCAGTATGAAATAAAATAGTTCAATCCATTATATTAGTGATTTATAATCAGACTTGCAATTAACTTTCGAGTTCATGGTAAATTGTTCTTGAATCTGTTATGAATGCTTTTGGCATTTCTCAACAAAATTAGCTCAAAACTTCATTTTATTTTCTTTATTTAATTCTGTTTAATTTAGACAAAAAAAGTTGCTCTAAGCAAAGCTAAAATAGGCTATCATGATAGATTCGGTCTTTATTTTCTTTGTTTTTCAGTCCCATGAATTACTGACAGCTTTCTTAATTATTCTGAGATTCTGGATTTCAATGATTCATTATTTGTGTAATAATTTCTGCAAAACTGCTGAAAGCTGGCAAGTCTATAATTAATTACATATATTAGACTAGGCAGTTGGCTATGACATGAACTGGGTTTGTTTTTCTCATCTTTACAGTATTTTCTGTCACTGTGTTAGCACTTGCTAATGCCTATAGGGATGTCTTGGTTTTCTTTTAGTGGTGCATAAGTATTTATGCATAAGTATTTATGCACATTACCTGAAGATCTCATTTTAATCTGGCAGATAGAACTGGGGAAGAAAAATACACCAAATAGTACTGAAGCATAGCAGGGAGTCCCAAGTTGAAATGAGGTAAGTTTCAGGTAAGAGCAGGAATGTCTGGCAAACTGGTAAGGTGGGCCCAACAGGAACCATTTAGATGAGGACAAAATTGCCTCTTGGGAGAAATCACCTTGAAGAAAGACCAAGTCAGAAACAATGGACTTGAGTTTGTAAGAGAGCCTTAGTAGGAGAATAGTGATCTTGGCAGCCTGATGGCTATCATTAAGCACATTCTCATTTACAAGTCCCCTGAGTGGGTGTCTGGGACCTAGGGAGAAAGAGGGCTCTAAGTAAAAACTGAAAGTGCTGTTTCACTGAAGACTGTAAGATACCGACACTGCTGGTTTGGATTCCCCCTATGAGAAGTGACAGGGAGAAGCATTTTCCTTTAGTGCCTTTGGGTGGTGCTTGGTCAGAGACACTGCCAGGCAGAGCAGTGGCTGAGACCAGCAAGAATTGCCATGCCTGTTGGAGTAGAGCAGAAGCTGAGATGCCCTGTGGAACCAGAGCAATGTCTGCAGGGAACTTCGTGCCAGCAGGGGCCATCATGTGATCCAGAAGCCTCCCTGAACATCAGCGGAACCCAGCAGAAATTACCATGCCAGCAGAGCAGGACCAGATCCTGCCAGGGAAACTCGTTGCTGGTGGAAGAGCTCCAGGTTCCAGCGAGCGAATGTGATACCTGGTGGGCGGCTGCTGAATCAGGGTGTGTTTGTGCGCATATGTGAGACACCCGCTGAAGATGCCTAAAACACTTCAAGAAAGTGAGATTTCAAAAGGGGACTGAAGTCCTGCGTTATGCAGGGGATGACATCAGTTGCTCACTAGTTGGTTGTTCCTCTTAACATGACCTATTTGCATCTATAAGCTAGTGGGAGCTGGGCAAATGGCTATATAAAATAATCTAGAGATCAGAACTATTGGGGATATTTTAAAGGGGCCACTTGGGAACTTGTATTATAAAAATTTAGAGACAAATAGAAAGTGTAATCCCATTTTGTAGTCACAGGCTACCGCATTGTATAAGGTCTTATTTAAGACTAAATAACCCAGTCTATGGGAAATATACTAATTTGGACTCTGGTCATTGTCTCATAGAGATCATGGAGCAAAACCATGTCTGCATGTGTCAGGGTGGGGTTTTATCCCCAAAGGGAAAGGATATAGTTTCATATTCTGAGAGAAATATTTGCCTTATTTACCCTACCTTTAATTAATGGTAATACTGAACAAGCTGAGTTTTAGGTTATCTGTCTGCCCACAGCCCCTTCTAAGAGGTTCTTCTCTCTAGTCCTCTTCCAGAGTTTATTTCTGCATAGAATTCTCTCCTTGTATGAAAGTACCCTGATACCTTAGCCACAACTGACATGAACAAGGGCAGTTACCAGATCCAAGAAAAGTCAATAACCCACTTAGTCAATAATAACCTATGAGTTGAGACCCTTTTACGGAGTTTCCATGTGGGGAAACCGGTTTCCACATGGGCTCCTCAGACCACCATGCTGGGCCCCAAGTTCCACAAGGACAAACGCTCCTTTGTTTGGGACCTTGCCCTACGTATTTCTTCATCTGGCTGTTAATTAGTATCCTTTAATATCCTTTTATAATAAATTAGTAACCTAGTGAGAAAAAAAATTATGAGTTGATCTATCACGAAAACCCAACTGGGAATAATTGCAGCTGATTAATCTGATAAACATCATCTTTCTTTGAGAGGTGTTCAAATGGTAGCAAAGGCAAAAACTGAAAGACCAAGATTGAGAAAAGGTAACTAGTAGAAGTCTTTAAGTAGGAGAAGTCAACAATAAGGAGAAGCTAAAATAAATAAATGCCATTATGTTGAGAGAAAGAAGATGGTCAGTTAATTGGTGGCATCTAGAGCAGGACAATCAGACACAGAGAGTAACTGAGTCTCTGTTATGGTCGAGCAGACAATGAAGGCCATTGGAAGCTTACTGAGTCACTAGAACTGCTGGACATCATGAGGGACCTTGCCATATTCTTCCCAGGTCATATTCTGTCTTCTTGAGTTCTGGTAGCTTGAGTATGTCTCTATTACTGTAACCTGCTAGACCGTAGCTACACTCCACACTGTTGCAATGAATTTTATTTGTTTAAAAAAAATCAGGGCTTCCCTGGTGGCGCAGTGGTTGAGAGTCTGCCTGCCAATGCAGGGGACACGGGTTCGAGCCCTGGTCTGGGAGGATCCCACATGCCGCGGAGCAACTGGGCCCGTGAGCCACAATTACTGAGCCTGCGCGTCTGGAGCCTGTGCTCCGCAACAAGAGAGGCCGCGATAGTGAGAGGCCCGCGCACCGCGATGAGGAGTGGCCCCCGCTTGCCACAACCTGAGAAAGCCCTCGCACAGCAACAAAGACCCAACACAGCCATAAATAAATAAATAAATAAAAATTTAAAAAAAATCAATGTGGGGATTTAAATAGGTAGGTAAATGTATTTGTTTACAAGGTATACCAAATAATAAAATGAGAATGAACAACCTGAAATCAGAATATAAGAAAAATAAACTAGTAAATATCCTCATTCCAAGGGTCTATAATTGTTACGTGTACTAACCATAAAATTTGAACCTGAGCTTCCAGGTATCTATGGCAAAAAGAAATAAAGGAAGAACAAAATATTTTGAGATATTTAACTTTTACCTCTTTTTTTTCCCCCTTCCTTGTCCTCTCATATAAGTAGGTGGCCAGGTCTGTGCTTTCTTCATCAAGATGAAGTGTGTGTAGTAAGGATGGAAATAGAAGTCGCCTGGAAAACTTTCTGGCTTTTATTTCAAAAGGCTAAGTCTCTGTAGAAGAGAGAAAGTGCAGGTAGGGACAAAATGGCTTGGAGAAAGTTGAAGTAAAAGAACTTCTCTCTGTTAAGAAAAAAAGATTCTTGGGACCTCCCTGGTGGTCCAGTGGTTAAGACTCTGTGCTCCCAATGCAGGGGACCCGGGTTCCATCCCTGGTCAGGGAACTAGATCTCACATGCCGCAAGTAAGAGCCTGCACGCCGCAACTAAAAGATCCCGCATGCCACAACGAAGATCCCACATGCTGCAACTAAGACCCGGCGCAGCCAAATAAATAAATAAATATTTTTTAAAAAGACAAGAAAAGAAAAGGAAAAAAGATTCTTTAGGCTCAATAAGGGCCAGAGGACTTGGGTTTTGGACATGGGAATCTGGATCATACTTTCGGGTAGTATTGCTAGGGAGGGAGCAAGACGGACCCTAGAAAGGAACAACTGCAGGGTGCATGAGTCCCCAAGCATGGAATTCTCAACCTTGGTAAAAATATCCGTGCTGCAAACTCGGTGCAGAAGCAGCTCAGAGCTGTTGGACCTGAAGGGATGATGTGGACAGAGCGTGGTCAAGGGCTGTGAAGAGATGACCAACCTGCTGGATGCCTTGGCACTGCATTAGACTCCAGAACTGTGAACAATCCTGGCTAAGCTGGGGTCAAGCTCTAAGAATGAACAAGGTTAAATTTCCACACACCAGTGGAAGGGGGTGGTGGGGCTCAGAATCAGGAAGCACCTTGCGTTAGAACGTATTTTGTACACCTGTATCTGTGAACTGAGATTCACAGCCACTAATACTTGTATTATCAGAAAAGAGAAGAGTACCAAGATCACTTCTAAGTTTCAAATTAATCACAGTGGCTATGCTGACAGTTAGGCTCTTTCAAATCCCAAGCCAAAATGACATGCTAGGAAATCTTAAGTGATGGGGCTGTAAAATAAGGAAGACAAATGTCTGTCTTACAGTCAGACCCTCCTCCCACTGGAATGCATCTGGAAGGTCGTTTGGGATATTAGCAGTTCATGCCATTGTGTTCTCATGATGCCACGGGTCCCTGTTGCAGTCCTATACCATTCTGGTGACTCAGCTACTCTCTGCAGCCTCTATTCCCGCCACTCCATTCTCTCCATTGTCTTTCCTAGCTTTTCCCATTCATGGTGTCTGACAACTCTTGGCTTTTATTGTCTCATGGCTTCTGATCATTGCCTTTTCTCCGGGTGTTTGGTTTTGTTCTTTTCATTTTTTGAATTCCACTCCTGTAATAAACTGCTGACTTACTCTGTGTGTTAAACACTCAGCCTTTGCAAGAGAGAATATTGGTCCATTCATTCAGTCATGGCCACCTCTGTTGGGCAGAGTTCTCCCACCTGGGTCATCTCTGCTGCACTTAGGGCTATGGGTTCTTGAAACTTTCTGAGCCTATCTCACAAAGAGTGTGGTGGGGACAGACTCATGTAAGTAATAATAATAGGTAACATTTACAGAGTGCTATGGGCCAGGCATTATTCCAAGCGCTTTACAGTTAGTCAGGTCAAACCTCTGAATAAAATCCCCATTTTACAGATGAGAAAGCTGAGGTGGTTAGAAGTGAGCAGTATTTCCAAGGTCACACAGCCAATAAGCAGCAGAGCCAGGATTCTAGCTGGGCAGCCTGGCTTTTAGCCACCACATTTGCAATGCAACTGAATTTGAAGAAACCTACATTGGAGTTGCTGTGCATAGCAGAGGGGGCTAGCTGACCCCTAAAGATTCAAATTCTGTGTTCATAGTGGAGAGTTGTTATTGGGAAGCAGCTGTCCAGCCAAAGATGATATTTTCCAGTCTCTCTGAATCTAAGTAGGAGCATATGACTGGTTCTAGCCAATGTGAACAGAAGTGATGTGCTTTCACATTCAGGTCAAGGAAGTAAATATCTGGAGTGCCTTCTGCATGTTCTATTCCCCTCCCACGGAAACCTTGGGACCCATCTATTTAAGATGGTAGTGCTATAAGATGGAAAGTGCCCAGTTCTCTGAGTAAGCACTTGGAGAAAAATTGCCTAGGAGAGCTGCACAATCAGGAACACCGACTAGACTTTGTATGAAGGAGAAATAAACTTTAATGTGCTGAGATGTGAGGGTTGTTTGTTACAGCAGTTAGCCTATTCTGACAAATACATCATATAAACACCCACTTCTTGGATAAAACTTATAAATTTGTTGATAAATACATGGTTGAGATGCTCTAACCAAACAGATGTTTTGGACACTGATATTAAGTGAGATGATGTAAACAATTTTGACAAAGGTTCTGGGAAGAAAATGTTGTAACTCTTTACTGATCTTTATGAAAAATTAAAACATAACAGCAGTAACTAACTCTTCTCTTCTGAATGTGTGACCATGTTTGCAAATATTGTAAGCTACTGTTGTATGCTGAAGATGTTGAGGCATCTTCTCCTGGGTCTTCTAGCATTATCATGTGAATAATCAAGATCATACATTTGGAAATACTGTGAACTGCTTCCACATTTCCTGGATCTAGATTCTGACACATCCAGGATAGCATATTTCCCAATGTTATCAGCTGAATTGTGCCCCCTCGAAATCATTTATTGAAATTCTAACCCCCAGCACCTCAGAATGTGACTGTTTGGAGACAGGACCTTTAAAGAGGTAATTAAGGTAAAATGAGACCATGTGGATGGGCCCTAATCTAGTATGACTGGTATTCTTATATTAGGACAGAGACAACACAGACCAAGGGATGACCATGTGTGGACACGGCAAGAAGGTGGACATGTACAAGCCAAGGAGAGTGGCCTCAGAAGGAACCAAATGTGTCGACAACTTGATCTTGGGCGTCTAGCCTCCAGAATTGTGAGAAAATAAGCTGTTGTTTAAGCCACGCAGTATGGTATTTTGTTATGGTGGCCCTAGCAAACTCATACACCCCAAAAGGCCCTACGACCTCAGAATCAGCATTCTGCTTCTTCAAATCTCCTAAGTCCTCACAAGTGTAATCTTGTACGGTGTGGGCAGGATTCTTTATACATGAGCCAATCTTTAAATTTGTAAAACAAACAGTTTTTACTTTGCTAATTCCATAGGCAAGAGTTCTCTTCTTGCATCCTATGAACCCCCTGTATATTAGAAGCTGATCCTTCATTTTCTGAGTTTAGACAAATAATCCAGCTCTTCAGATAAGTAGAAATATCCCCACTAAGCTGCTGATTGCATTTCAATCTTTGAATATCACTGTTAGATTCTTTCAACAATCTCCATCAAAATCTTTCATCCTAAGTGAAATAGAAGAGAGAGATCTTTTTGTAAAAAAAATATTTCTTTATTTAGGCTGCATCGGGTCTTAGTTGCGCATGTGGGATCTTTAGTTGTGGTATGCGGACTTCTTAGTTGTGGCATGCATGCGGGATCCAGTTCCCTGACCAGGGATCGAACCCGGGCCCCCCTGCATTGGCAGCATGGAGTCTTATCCACTGGACCACCAGGGAAGTCCCGAAGAGAGAGAGATCTTATGGCAAATATGTTTTCCTTCAATATTTGGGACTTTCAGGAACATAACATGATTTTGTTGGGGACCTCTATTTTTATTTTAAAAGAGGATGGAAGCCTTAAAAGTGCAGGCTCACTAATATCAGACTTTTCAGAGAACCCTCCAAAAGTACTTTATGGTCATGTCTTATTCAGTTTTTATAAATTATAGAATCAAGTACTTACAGATAATATCAATGCTTTAAATAAGATGAAATGACATAAGGCATTGAAAACATATCCTCTTCATCTTTGTAAAATATATCAGAATACATGGGTAAAACAGTAATGATTATAAAATTACTTGAGATTCCTTAGAGATGCATTACTAATATTCTTGCTGTAAAGACTATTATTATTATTATAATTATGTTTGTATAGCCAAGATGGTAAGGCATACTTTCTTTCTATTTATTTATTTATTTTATTATTTATTTATTTAGTTGAACTGGGTCTTAGTTGCAGCAGGCAGGCTCCTTAGTTGAGGCTCGTGAGCTCCTCAGTTGCAGCTCCAGGGCTCCTTAGTTGTGGCTCGTGGGCTTCCTTAGTTGCAGCTCACCAGCTCCTTAGTTGCAGCATGCAGGCTCCTTAATTGTGGCATGTGAACTCTTAGTTGAAGCATGCATGTGGGATCCAGTTCCCTGACCAGGGCTAGAACCCGGGCCCCCTGCATTGGGAGTGCAGAGTCTTATCCAGTGGACCAGGGAAGTCCCTGTAAATACTATTATTGAAACAAAAAACTTGCCTAAATGTACCAAGTACTTGAGAAGAAATAATGGTTTAACTGTAAGATAGGGAAAGAGTGAATTGCATCATTCAGTTGCATTATTCATTTTGATGCTGATGACATTGGAATGAAGCAAAGTAGATAGATTATGCAATCCCAGGTTGCACATTGACACTTTTGAATTATCAAGAGATAATTAAGTAGCATCACACAGTTACACTGGTTATTCTCACAACAGCAGCTATACTCACAGCTAGATGAAGTAGCTTTCCCACAAAAACATTCTGACCTTGGTAGCATGTCTGACCTCTCCTTTGAGCCTTTCCTGCTAGCCCCTGTAGATCTCACTTCTTGCACTGCTTTCAGACATGCCCAGAATAGAGCTGAAATGGGAGTCCTGCCATAAATCAAGATCCATGAATGGATGCTATAAATTTCCTAATTTATATGCTACATGGTATGTGTTCCTTTGAGAGTCACAAAGCTATGCAAATAGAGTAACTTGGAAAGCACTGATAGAAAAGGACCATTTTGCTAAGAAAGGAAGCCATAGGAATCAGTAAGCTCATTTCTTGTGAGTGTACCACCAAGCAGTGCAAAATGGCAGCTGTAGAGGGCCTCTTAAGAAGCTGGGCTGAGCTACCAGAAAAGAAGCTGATAAATTTGTAAAACAAACAGATGCTTGTCTTTCATTTCTAAACTGGTTTGGTGTACTACAGTTGTCTTTCCCGCCATCTATTGGAAAGCAAACAAACCATTCTGTGTAATTTGAGTTTAAAGGGAAAGATATAAAAGAATTGTACTTCACTTTGCTTCTTTCCTGGGGCTCTCTCTTTCCTAAAAGGGTTGCTGTGAACATAAACAGAATATGAAAGGCTATTTTCCTGCATATAAATGTTATGTTCTTTGGTAATCAAGTTTTCATCTTTTAGATCTTGCTAGCCTGTAGATGATGCATTATTTTCACAGTTCATATGAGAAATAAAGTTCAGAATCTGCAATGTGGCTTTGGTGTTAATGTCAAATGTTCCACAATTTATGGATAGTTGTCTAACTCTAATTACTCAAATATTTCACTTCTTTTAAATTTATCATAAGCACTCAAAACAGAAAACCAGAATGGTGCTTATTTTACACCATATCTCTATACCCACTGGAAAAAAAAATTAACTTTTACTTCAACTTGTATGTGTAATCAATCTTAGAACAGTCTTGTAACACATTGTAGAATATTTCAGCAGAGATAAATTCAACAAACTCTTCAATATCTCTTGCTGCCTCAAAGGGGATGATGCCACTTGCCATCTTAATTTGATAAACAGTACGGAGGGAGATCAGATTGTAATGTGGAACACATATTTCAAATTAAACTTTGTAGTGTTTGGTTGATATTTATCTGAGGCACTGCATTTTAAAGTTGTATTAGCAAAGAATTTAACTCAATTAATTCTGAGGCTGAACTGTAAATGAAACGTGTTTTCTATGGAATGTAGAGAAGATGGTGCAGGGGTTTCTTACGCTTGTGAGAATTCTTTCTTAAACACTATTTTTAAGAAATGCATGTTGAAAACTCCCCATCTTTATAAATGAACTGAAATCCAGAACTTGTAATGAATTAAAAAGAAATAGGAGATCTTGTACAAATAATGTGGGTTTCATATTATTATAAATAGCATAGTATGTAAGTTAAAGAAATAATGTTTCTTCATTTTAAAATACTGTTTCCCCCATTTTCCTTATTTTAAGAAAGCACACATTCATTAGGCATACTGGGAAATATATAAAAGTAAATAGTAAAAAACCCTATTTGTCATTGTCCACCATCCTAAGGTAAGTATTGTCCATATTTGGATATGTTTCTTCTATACGTTTCTTTTTTTTGAATTCTGAATTTTATTTATTTTTTATACAGCAGGTTCTTATTAGTTATCTATTTGATACATATTAGTGTATACATGTCAATCCCAATCTCCCAATTCATCCCACCACCACCACCACCCCACCACTTTCCCCCCTTGGTGTCCATACGTTTGTTCTCTACATCTATGTCTCTATTTCTGCCCTGCAAACCAGTTCATCTGTACCATTTTTCTAGGTTCCACATAGATGCGTTAAAATATGATATTTGTTTTTCCCTTTCTGACTTCACCCTGAATGACAGTCTCTAGATCCATCCATGTCGCTACAAATGACCCAATTCTGTTCCTTTTTATGGCTGAGTAATATTCCATTGTATATATGTACCACTTCTGTATCCATTCGTCTGTCGATGGGCATTTAGGTTGCTTCCAACCTGGCTATTGTAAATAGTGCTGCAATGAACATTGGGGTGCATGTGTCTTTTTAATTTTATTTATTTATTTATTTATTTATGGCTGTGTTGGGTCTTCGTTTCTGTGCCAGGGCTTTCTATAGTTGCGGCAAGCGGGGGCCATTCTTCATCGCGGTGTGCGGGCCTCTCACTATCGTGGCCTCTCTTGTTGCGGAGCACAGGCTCCAGACGCGCAGGCTCAGTAATTGTGGCTCACAGGCCCAGCTGCTCCGCGGCATGTGGGATCTTCCCAGACCAGGGCGTGAACCCGTGTCCCCTGCAGTGGCAGGCAGATTCTCAACCACTGCACCACCAGGGAAGCCCCGCATGTGTCTTTTTGAATTACGGTTTTCTCTGGGTATATGCTGAGTAGTGGGATTACTGGGTCATATGGTAGTTCTATTTTTAGTTTTTTTAAGGAACCTCCATACTGTTCTCCATAGTGGCAGTATCAATTTACATTCCCACCAACAGGGCAAGAGGGTTCCCTTTTCACCACACCCTCTCCAGGTTTTGTTGTTTGTAGACTTTCTGATGATGCCCATTCTAGCTGGTGTGAGATGATACCTCAATGTAGTTTTGATTTGCATTTCTCTAATAATTAGTGATGTTGAGCAGCTTTTCATGTGCTTCTTGGCCATTTGTTTGTCTTCTTTGGAGAAATGTCTATTTAGATCTTCCCCCCAGTTTTTGATTGGGTTGTTTGTTTTTTTAGTATTGAGCTGCATGAGTTGTTTATATATTTTGGAGATTAATCCTTTGTCTGTTGATTCATTTCCAAATATTTTCTCCCATTCTGAGGGTTGTCTTTTCGTCTTGTTTGTAGTTTCCCTTCCTTTGCAAAAGTTTTCAGTTTCATTAGGTCCCATTGGCTTATTTTTGTTTTTATTTCCATTACTCTAGGAGGTGGATCAAAAAAGATCTTGCTGTGATTTATGTCAAAGAGTGTTCTTCCTATTTTCCTCTAAGAGTTTTATAGCATCCAGTCTTACATTTAGGTCTCGAACCCATTTTGAGTTTATTTTTGTGTATGGTGTTAGGGAGTGTACTAATTTCATTCTTTTACATGTAGTTGTCCAGTTTTCCCAGCACCATTTATTGAAGAGACTGTCATTTCTCCGTTGTATATCCTTGCCTCCTTTAGATTAGTTGACCATAGATTAGTTGACCATAGGTGTGTGGGTTTATCTCTGGGCTTTCTATCCTGTTCCATTGATCTATATTTCTGTTTTTGTGCCAGTACCATGTTGTCTTGATTACTGTAGCTTTGTAATATAGTCTGAAGTCAGGGAGTCTGATTCCTCCAGCTCCATTTTTTTCCCTCAAGACTGCTTTGGCTATTCAGGGTCTTTTTTGTCTCCATACAAATTTTAAGCTTTTTTGTTCTAGTTATGTAAAAAATGCCACTGGTAATTTGATAGGGATTGCATTGAATCGGTAGATTGTTTTGGGTAGTATAGTCATTTTCACAACATTGATTCTTCCAATCCAAGAACATGGTGGATCTCTCCATCTGTTTGTGTCATCTTTTTTTTTTTTTTAAAAGGATATTCTTTTTTTTTTTAATTTTTTATTTTATTTATTTATTTATGGCTGTGTTGGGTCTCCGTTTCTGTGCGAGGGCTTTCTCTAATTGCAGCAAGTGGGGGCCACTCTTCATTGCGGCGTGCGGGCCTCTCACTATCGCGGCCTCTCTTGTTGTGGAGCACAGGCTCCAGACGCGCAGGCTCAGTAATTGTGGCTCACGGGCCTATTTGCTCCGCGGTATGTGGGATCTTCCCAGACCAGGGCTCGAACCCGTGTCCTCTGCGTTGGCAGGCAGATTCTCAACCACTGCGCCACCAGGGAAGCCTGTTTGTGTCATCTTTGATTTCTTTCATCAGTGTCTTATAGTTTCCTGAGTACAGGTCTTTTACCTCCTTAGGTAAGTTTATTTGTAGGTATTTTATTCTTTTTTTTGCAATGGTGAATGGAATTGTTTCCTTAATTTCTCTTTCTGATCTTTTGTTGTTAGTGTATAGGAATGCAAGAGATTTCTGTGCATTAATTTTGTATCCTGCCACTTTACCAAATTCATTGATTAGCTCTAGTAGTTTTCTGGTGGCATCTTTAGGATTCTCTATGTATAAGTATCATGTCATTTGCAAACAGTGACAGATTTACTTCTTCTTTTCCAATTTGTATTCCTTTTATTTCTTTTTCTTCTCTGATTGCCATGGCTAGGACTTCCAAAACTATGTTGAATAATAGTGGTGAGAGTGGACATCCTTATCTTGTTCCTGATCTTAGAGGAAATGATTTCAGTTTTTCACCATTGAGAATGATGTTTGCTGTGGATTTGTCATATATGGCCTTTATTATGTTGAGGTAGGTTCCCTCTATGCCCACTTTCTGGAGAGTTTTTATCATAAATGGGTGTTGAATTTTGTCAAAAGCTTTTTCTGCATCTATTGAGATGATCATATGGTTTTAATTCTTCAATTTGTTAATACGGTGTATCACATTGATTGATTTGTGTATATTGAAGAATCCTTGCATCCCTGGGATAAATCCCACTTCATCATGGTGTATGATTCTTTTAATGTGGTGTTGGATTCTGTTTACTAGTATTTTGTTGAGGATTTTTGCATCTATATTCCTCAGTGATATTGGTCTGTAATTTTCTTTTTTTGAGGTACCTTTGTCTGGTTTTGGTATCAGGGTGATGGTGGCCTCATAGAATGAGTTTGGGAGTGTTTCTTCCTCTGCAATTTTTTGGAAGAGTTTGAGAAGGATAGGTGTTAGCTCTTCTCTAAATGTTTGATAGAATTCAACTGTGAAGCCATATGGTCCTGTGCTTTTGTTTGTTGGAAAATTTTAAATCACAGTCTCAATTTCATTACTTGTGATTGGTCTGTTCATATTTTCTATTTCTTTCTGGTTCAGTCTTAGAATGTTCTTTTCTAAGAATTTGTCCATTTCTTCCAGGTTGTCCATTTTATTGGCATAGAGTTTCTTGTAGTAGTCTCTTATCATGCTTTGTATTTCTGCGGTGTCTGTTGAAACTTCTCCTTTTTCATTTCTAAGTTTATTGATTTGAGTCCTCTCCCTCTTCTTCTTGATGAGTTTGGCTAAAGGTTTATCAATTTTGTTTATCTTCTCAAAGAACCAGCTTTTAGTTTTATTGATCTTTGCTATTGTTTTCTTTTCAGTTATTTCATTTATTTCTGCTCTGATCTTTATGATTTCTTTCCTTCTACTAACTTTGGTGTAAAGTTAGATTAGGTGTAGGTCCTTTAGGTGTAAGGTTAGATTATTTATTTGAGATTTTTCTTGTTTCTTGAGGTAGGATTCTATTGCTATAAACTTCCCTCTTAGAACTGCTTTTGCTGCATCCCATAGGTTTTGTATGGTCGTGTTTTCGTTGCAATTTGTCTCTAGGTATTTTTTGATTTCCTTTTTGATTTCTTCAGTGATCTCTTGGTTATTTAGTAACGTATTGTTTAGCCTCCATGTGTTTGTAGTCTTTATGTTTTTCTCCCTGTAATTGATTTCTAATCTCATAGCGTTGTGGTCGGAAAAGATGCTTGATATGATTTCAATTCTCTTACATTTACCAAAGCTAGATTTTTGACACAAGATGTGATCTATCCTGGAGAATGTTCTGTGCGCACTTGAGAAGAAAGGGTAATCTGCTGTTTTTGGATGGAATGTCCTGTAAATATCAATTAAATCTATCTGGTCTATTGTGTCATTTAAAGCTTCTGTTTCCTTATTAGTTTTCTGTATGGATAATCTGCCCATTGGTGTAAGTGAGGTGTTAAAGTCCCCCACTATTATTGTGTTACTGTTGATTTCCTCTTTTATAGCTGTTAGCAGTTGCCTTATGTATTAAGGTGCTCCTATGTTGGGTGCGTATATATTTATAATTGTTATATCTTCTTCTTGGATTGATCCCTTGATCATTATGTAGTGTCCTTCCTTGTCTCTTTTAACATTCTTTATTTTAAAGTCTATTTTATCTGATATGAGTATTGCTACTCCAAGTTTTCTTTTGATTTCGATTTGCATGGAATATCGTTTTCCACCCCCTCACTTTCAGTCTGTATGTGTCCCTAGGTCTGAAGTGGGTCTCTTGTAGACAGCATATATATGGGTCTTGTTTTTGTATCCATTCAGGGAGCCTGTGTCTTTTGGTTGGAGCATTTAATCCATTCACGTTTAAGGTAATTTTCGGTATGTATGTTCCTATTCCCATTTTCTTAATTGTTTTGGGTTTGTTTTTGTAGGTCCTTTTCTTCTCTTGTGTTTCCCACATAGAGAAGTTCCTTTAGCATTTGTTGCAGAGCTGGCTTGGTGGTGCTGAATTCTCTTAGCTTTTGCTTGTCTATAAAATTTTTGATTTCTCCATTGAATCTGAATGAGATCCTTGCAGGGTAGAGTAATCTTGGTTGTAGGTTCTTCCCTTTCATCACTTTAAGTATATCATGCAGCTCCCTTCTGGCTTGTAGAGTTTCTGTTGAGAAATCAGCTGTTAACCTTATGGGCATTCCCTCGTATGTTATTTGTCATTTTTCCCTTGCTGCTTTCAATAATTTTTCTTTGTCTTTAATTTTTGCCAATTTGATTACTATGTGTCTCAGCGTGTTTCTCCTTGGGTTTATCCTGTATGGGACTCTCTGTGCTTCCTGGACTTGGGTGGCTATTTCCTTTCCCATGTTAGGGAAGTTTTCGACTACAGTCTCTTCAAATATTTTCTCTGGTCCTTTCTCTCTTCTCCTTCTGGGACCCCTCTAATGCGAATGTTGTTGCGTTTAATGTTGTCCCAGAGGTGTCTTAGGCTGTCTTCATTTCTTTTCATTCTTTTTTCTTTATTGTGTTCCGCAGCAGTGAATTCCACCATTCTGTCTTCCAGGTCACTTATCCATTCTTCTGTCTCAGTTATTCTGCTATGGATTCCTTCTCGTGTAGTTTTCATTTCAGTTATTGTATTGTTCATCTCTGTTTTTTTGTTCTTTAATTCTTCTAGGTGTTTGTTCTTTAATTCTTCTGGGTCTTTGTTAAATATTTTTTGCATCTTCTCGATCTTTGCCTCCATTCTTTTTCCAAGGTCCTGGATCATCTTCACTATCATTATTCTGAATTCTTTTTCTGGAAGGTTGCCTATCTCCAGTTCATTTAGTTGTTCTTCTGGGGTTTCATCTTGTTCCTTCATCTGGTACAAAGTCTTCTGCCTTTTCATTTTGTCTATCTTTCTGTGAATGTGGTTTTCCTTCTATAGGCTGCAGAATTGTAGTTCTTTTTTTAAAAATTTTATTTATTTATTTATTTATTTATTTTTGGCTGCTTTGGGTCTTCATTGCTGAGTGCGGGCTCTCTCTAGTTGCAGTGAGCAGGCGCTACTCTTCGTTGCCGTGCATGGGCTTCTCATTGTGGTGGCTTCTCTTGTTGCGGAGCATGGGCTCTAGGTGTACGAGCTTCAGTAGTTGTGGCACAAGGGCTTCAGTAGTTGTGACTTGTGGGCTCTAGAATGCAGGCTCAGTAGTTGTGGCACACGGGCTTAGTTGCTCTGCGGCATATGGGATCTTCCCGGACCAGGGCTTGAACCCGTGTCCCCTGCATTGGCAGGCAGATTCTTAACTGTTGCGCCACCAGGGAAGCCCAGAATTGTAGTTCTTCTTGCTTCTGCTTTCTGCCCTCTGTTTCTTCTATAGTTTTTTTTACGTTTCTGTTTTTTTTTTTTTAATAAATTTATTTATTTATTTTTGGCTGTGTTGGGTGTTCATTGCTGTGTGCGGGCTTTCTCTAGTTGCAGTGAGAGGGGGCTACTCTTCATTGTGGTGTGTAGGCTTGTCATTGAGGTGGCTTCTCTTGTTGTAGAGCACGGGCTCTAAGCGCGCAGGCTTCAGTAGTTGTGGCACACGGGCTTCAGCAGTTGTGGCTCACGGGCTGTAGAGTGCAGGCTCAGTAGTTGTGGTGCACGGGCTTAGTTGCTCTGTGGCATGTGGGATCTTCCCGGCCCAGGGTTCGAACCCGTGTCCCCTGCATTGGTAGGCGGATTCTTAACTACTGTGCCACCAGGGAAGTCCCTATGCTTCTGTTTTGAGTTGTGTTTGTTTCTGTAAATTTTTAAAAAATTCTGTCCTTTTCATTTAACATAATGTAATAGCATTTATCTATGTTAACACGTATCTTTACAAACAATTGTAAAGGGCTGTACAATTTCCTATTAAATGTAGACTCCATGATTTATTTATCTAGTACCAGATCATTAGATATTTAGGTTAATCTAAATTTTAACTTTCATTAAGTATGCTACTGTGAATATCATTCTGCATAGAAAATATTCTTAATTTTGAATTTTAGGTGATTTATTTAGGTTTTCTTCTCAGAAGAGAGATCAGATTTAAAGACCTTTTTTATAAAGGACATTAGAAATCTATTAGAATGCTTTGTTTTATGACACTCTTGCCAGCACTGAATAGTACTGTACATATGACTTCCTGTTAAACATGGCAGTGACCATTTATTTTTTCTTCTACTCAAAGTTTCATTAAAGAGGCAGTAAAAGAATAAAATATATATCAAAACCCACAATATCAAAGAAAATGGGAATGAAAACATGAGATTTGCACAAGAAGAAGCTGTGCCTCCAGGTGCTGACTGGGAGAAAAAAGTGAAAATATGCATATACGGTAGAAAGTAACACAACATTGTAAAGCAATTATACTCCAGTAAAGATGTTAAAAAAAATTGAAAATATGAAGACTCTTTCCTGGGTGTTGAGGCAGTCACATATACACACCTCTTTGGCAGGAGATAGGAGGACAATTTTCTTGAATGATTTAAGATCAGGAGAAAAAAACACCAAATAATAACATATTGGGTTCCTAGCAGAAGGGTTGGCTTGTATTCAGAAAGAAAGTTGGAGAACAGGAAGAATAGAAAATATTAAAAAGAGTGTAAGAATCATATGGGACACTGATAAAGAAACTGAATATATGCACAACTGAAATTTACTTTTAACATATGTGTAATGAGATACTAAGAATTTTCAAAATCCAACAAGAGATATCAAGCCGTACAGTCAATAAACTCTAGACTCTAGCAAATACAAAGAAAACCATGTCTGGCACATCATAGCAAAGCTAATGAACACCAAAGACAAAGAGGGAAACCTTAAAAGCATTCACAGGGAAAAAAAATCACTTTCAAAAGAACAACGATAAGACTATCACCACTAATTCCAGAACATTTTCATCACCTGAAAAGAAACCCTCAGTCACTCCCCATTCTCTCTTGTCCCTGTCCCCTGGAAACCACTAACTTAATTTCTGTCTCTATGGTTTTGCCTATTCTGGACATTTCATATAAATGAAATCATACAATATGTGGCTTTTTGTGTTTGGCTTCTTTCACTTAGCAGAATGCTTTTGAGGCTTACCCATGTTGTAGCATGTACTTCATTCTTTTTATGGCTGAATACTATCCCATTATACAGATACAACACATTAAAAAATTCATTCAGCAGTAAGTGGACATTTGTGTGGTTTCCAACTTTTTGGAAGATAAATGTATGGTTTTTTTTCTGGACTCTCAATTCTATTCCACTGATTTATACATCTGTCTATAAGCCAGTAACCACACAGTTCTTTATTTTTCTTGAAAGAAGTTATCTATCCTTGATATTTATTTGATTCTTTCTGGAATCTTCAAGAATACAAACTCTGTGTTGTCTGTTGTTTACTGATCCAGCCTGAGATTCTATAATAATGCTTAGGATATGGTAGGTGCTCAATAAGTACATGATAAAGTTGAATTTGGACTTAGTCTTCTTTTTTAAATAATTTCTAAACACAGACTTAGAAAATCTTTCAGAGGTTTTCTAAATATCCAATTTTGTTTCTTTCAGTTATTCTTTGGCTAATTTTATTACCTTTAATTTTTTACTTTTGTTCTTTATTTTATTATTATTATTTTATAATTTTATTTTTGGCTGTGTTAGTTCTTCGTTGCTGCGTGCGGGTTTTTCTCTAGTTGTGGCGAGTGGGGGCTACTCTTTGCTGTGGGGCGCGGACTTCTCATTGTGGTGGCTTCTCTTGCTGTGGAGCACAGGCTCTAGGTGTGTGGGCTTCAGTAGTTGTGGCACGTGGGCTCAGTAGCTGTGGCTCGTGGGCTCTAGAGCACAGGCTCAGTAGTTGTGGCTCACGGGCTTAGTTGCTCCACGGCATGTGGGATCTTCCTGGACCATGGCTCGAACCCGTGTCCCCTGCATTGGCAGGCGGAT
The DNA here is from genome assembly GCF_028023285.1 of Balaenoptera ricei. Taxonomy (NCBI): domain Eukaryota; kingdom Metazoa; phylum Chordata; class Mammalia; order Artiodactyla; family Balaenopteridae; genus Balaenoptera; species Balaenoptera ricei. The sequence goes on from NC_082643.1 coordinate 18,845,501, forward strand.
TCTTAACCACTGTGCCACCAGGGAAACCCTTTGCTTTTGTTCTTCATTTATCATTAAAATTTTTTTTTTCCAAATTGCCACCTAATTTTCCTTAGATTATTTAGTCAAACATTCTTCCCCTTTATATTGATTTGTAATACTTTCATCATACATCATATGTGAATAAATTCTCTTATGTAGAAGGCAGGCAAGGAGAAACTAACTAGAAAGGGGATTAATCAGAATTTGAACTCAGTTATTCTTATTTTTTGGACTCTATCATTCTGCTTTCTAGACTATTTTGTCCCATGGGACTATATTATTATACTGGTACCATATGTTGTTTTATATATGGTAAAATTAGGCTTCCCTTTTAATTTATTATTTCTCTTCCATAATCTTGTGCCTATCCTTGACTGTTTTAAAAAAATAAATAAAATTAAAAATCATTTCAACAATTAAGGAAACAGTAATAACATCTCACTGATTTTAACTGTAATGATAACTAACTTATATAGTAACTTGGGATAAACTGACATTTTAAAAAAAAGTTTGTACACTTGAAACTAACACAAATTGTAAATCAACTATACGTCAATTAAAAACAAGTTTGTCTTCCTATATATAAATATTGTCTTTATATTTATTTAAGTCTGTCAATAAAATTTTCTAAATTTCCTCCTCTTGATATTAACACATTTCTCAGTAAGCTACTTGTTGGTAGCTTTAAAACTGGGTTTATAAAAGAAATATTTTTGTTATATTTTCTAGTTTATCTCTAGTAGATGTTTATTGATAAAGTGAGAAAAACACTCTCTTAAAAGTACTAACAAATATTTATCAAGTAATATTTGTGTCTATTTAAAATACGGTTTTAAATACAAATGTCTCATTTTAAATATTTTAAAAGCATCTGTATTTATGTACAAGGTAGGTGTGGGAATTTTTCCCCCATCCTGATTGGTTGCAAATCAGGACCAACAGAAATTTTGTTATTCATACTCATAATTTAATCAAAGCATCTATTAAAATGCATTGGGTGCTTTACAATTTAATAAGAAGGAAAAGATGTCATTGCTTAGAATTGTAAACAGCCTGTTATAATCTGGTTATTTATAAATTGAAAAAGAATATTGCAGAAAAGCTATCTACAGCAACACAGTAAAGAATATACTGACTTTTAGAGAGGTTTTTAGCAAAACATGCTAATTCTATTTCATTTCATGAGTAAAAATTATTACTGGAGATATAATTTACAATATCATCTGATGAACATATACATATTGTATAGAAGCACACAGGGACATGTTTTATGTGGTTCATGGCTGAAATGTGAAATTGTGTAACCTTGCCCTTCTGTTATTTTGCTATTCTGTGTACATATACACATAAAAACACACACAAGTGTGTACAATGTTAATATTAATTGTAGAAACCACTTTCTAGTAGAATTAAAATGTGTACATGTTAAAATTAAAGCATTTTAATAAAGGTCAAGCTGTCTCCTCAAAATAGGTCAGGCAATTTTTGCAATACCTGTAGGTCAAGCACTGGCTCTGCCTATAACTAAAAAAAAAATTTATCATACTATGCATTAGAAAAATTAACTAGCAAAGCTACAGTAATCAAAACAGCATGGTACTGGCACAAAAACAGACACATAGATCAATGGAACAGATCTATGAACACATAGATCAAAGCCCAGAAAAAAACCCACACACTTATGGTCAATCTACAAAAATTAGGCAAGAATACACACTGGAGAAAAGACAGTCTCTTCAATAAGTGGTACTGGTGACTGCCCTGGTGGTCCAGTGGTTAAGAATCTGCGCTTCCACTGCATGGGGCATGGGTTTTTTTTTTTTAAATTTATTTATTTATTTATTTATGGCTGTGTTGGGTCTTCATTTCTGCGCGAGGGCTCTCTCCAGTTGTGGCAAGCGGGGGCCACTCTTCATCACGGTGCGCGGGCCTCTCACTATCGCGGCCTCTCTTGTTTTGGAGCACAGGCTCCAGACGCACAGGCTCAGTAATTGTGGCTCATGGGCCTAGCCGCTCTGCGGCATGTGGGATCTTCCCAGACCAGGGCTCAAACCCGTGTCCCTGGGGCATGGGTTTGATCCCTTGTCAGGGAACTAAGATCCCGCATGCTGTACGGCAAAAAAAAAAAGGTGGTGCTGGGAAAACAGGACAGCTACACGTAAAAGAATGAAATTAGAACATTTTCTAACACTATATACAAAAATAAGCTCAAAATGGATTAAAGACCTAAATGTAAGACCGTATACTATAAAACTCCAGAGGAAAACATAGGCAGAACACTCTTTGATATAAATAGAAGCAATATTTTTTTAGATCCATCTCCTAGAATAATGGAAGTAAAAGCAAAAATAAACAAATGGGACCTAATTAAACTTAAAAGCTTTTGCACAGCAAAGGAAACCATAAACAAAACAAAAAGACAACTTAGGGACTGGGAGAAATTATTTGCCAACAATGCGACCAAAAAGGGTGTAATTTCCAAAATATACAAACAGCTCATAGAGCTCAGTATTAAAACAAACAAACAAACAAACAAAACCAAACAACCCAATCAGAAAATGGACAGCAGACCCAAATAGATATTTTTCCAAAGAGGAAATTGAGATGGGCAACAGGCACATGAAAAGATGCTCAACATCTCTAATCATCAGGGAAATGCAAATCAAAACTACAATGACATTTCACCTCACACCTGTCAGAATGGCCATCATAAAAAGTCTACAAATAACAAATGCTGGAGAGGGTGTGGAGAGAAGGGAACCCTCCTACATTGTTGGTGGGGATGTAAATTGGTGCAGCCACTATGGAGAACAGTATGGAGGTTTCTTGAAAAACTAAAAATAGAACTACCATATGATCCAGCAATCCCACTCCTGGGCATAGATCCGAAAAAGATGAAAACTCTAATTTGAAAAGATACATGCACCCCAATGTTCAATAGCAGCACTATTTACAATTGCCAAGACACAGAAGCAACCTAAACGCCCACCAACAGGTGAACGGATAAAGAAGATATATACAATGAAATACTACTCAACCATAAAAGAATGAAATAATGCCATTTGCTGCAACATGGATGGACCTAGAGATTATCATCCTAGGTGAAGTAAGTCAGACAGAGAAAGACAAACATACGATATCACATATGTGGAATCTAAAAAAATGATACAAGTGAACTTATTTACAAAACAGAAACAGACTCACAGACATAGAAAACAAATTTATGGTTACCAAAGGGGAAAGGGGTTGGGGGAGGGATAAATTAGGAGTTTGGGATTAACAGATATACACTACTATACATAAAATAGATAAAAAACAAGGACCTACTGTATAGCACAGGGAACTATATTCAATACCTTGTAATAACCTATAATGGAAAAGAATCTGAAAAAAGAATATATATATGTGTATATATGTGTGTGTGTGTATATATATACACACACATATATATATATGAATCACTTTGCTGTACACCTGAACTAACAACATTGTTAATCAGCTATACTTCAATTAAAAAAAATTAAGCCATTACTGAGAAGTTAAAAAACAAAAGTGGATCTTAGGCTGCATTCATTTGTATATATTTCATTAATCTTTCATGTATTTATTCTACAGATATCTAGTGAAAGTCATAGCAATGACTGGCTAGATGCTGATCAAGCTCATTTTCTCTTACTTTGAAGCTACAGGTAAACTATGCTTTTTAGCATCCCTTGGATGTGGCCAGTGACTGACTTCTGGCCAATGGGATGGGCTAAAGTGAACTACACCACTCCCAGCAGTGGCCTGTTAAATCTCATGCACAGGAAAGCTCCTGTGCCAGCCTATCCTTGGGTAAGGATTTCAAGGACCTAGGATGTGGTAGAGATAAATGATTGATCCGGAATCTCTGACTGACTGAGAGAGCAAGGCTTCCCTGACTGACCTACAACTGATGCTGACATAGGGAGATATAAATTCTGATTTTCTTAAGCCACTGAGTGTTTTGGGATTGTCTGTTACAGCAGTTAGCCTTCCCTGATTAATACTAATGCAATGCCTATACTGTGCCAGCCCCCATTCTGGGTACTAGGGACACAGTAGCAAACAAACAAGAGAGACAAGGTTCTTGCTCTTACAGGATATGTTATATATAAAAGGGGGACAGACATACAACGATCGTTTACTTTCATTGGTGCTTTCCAGTTTATAAAATGATTTCATAGGCACCAATTCATTTGATTTTCATAACAATGTTCTACAGATGAGGAAACAAAAGCTGAAAGATTTTAATTGCTTTGCACGAGACAAAGGGTTTGGAACTAGACACATGGATCAGAGTTTTCTGACTCCCAGCCCATTGATAATACCATGATGCTTCTCAAGTATAAAACTATGACAGAGCAAGGAAAGTGTTAGTCCTTTTCAGAAAATTCTTTTGTTCAATTTTATTTAAAAAAATAACATATTATGCAGAAGTCTAAGAATCTTTATGGCAGCACTGTAGGAGAGGAAGTAGAGGGATGTGACTGGAGAGGGGTACACTGAGGACTTCAACCGTATTGGCCGTATTCCATTTCTAAAGCGAGGTGGTAGGTACAACATTATTCTGGGTGATCTTCCATTTGCCCCTCTGGATCCATTTTCCACCCTTCTCAGTCTGGCCCTCTGACCTTTGAGGCTGACTTGTATGGTTCACTGTAGATCAATGGGCTCCTTATCCTTGTAGCTTTTAGAGGATTAAAGGGAGGAAGAGAATGAGGTCCCAGATTCCTGATTTTGGGGTGGCTTTGGGTTGGCTAGGTCTCTTAACCAAAAGTCACAGCTCCTGCTAGGAGGCCCTCTCCTCTCAGCTGACTCCCGGTTTTGCATTTATTTGCATTTATTGTGTAGTGTACTGGAAGTATCCAATAAGTTACTACCCAGGAGTCTCCACTGAATCCTGAACATCAGTTTCCATTCCTCGGGCCCCATGTAGGGTAGCAGACAGAACCAAAAAACTATTTTGCTGAATGTTAATAAACTTCTCACTTTTGGTCAGAAATATTTCTTCAGCAGGCACAAAGCATTCTTTAGCATCCATCAATAAAAATGCTACTCCAGAAAGAGGAAATATAGTTGATCCATTTTCCACTGAATCTGAATACGGAAACTTGTGGCTTTGATTTTCTAGGGCAGTTGCAACTTACTGTCCATTCCCCTTATTCCTTCAGACCAAGAAATGTAAATATTGCCTCATTGTTAACTCTCAGTTATTGTACTATTTCTTTTGGTTTTCCAAGACACTGTCCATGCCTTAGTATACAGTCTGTCTCTTTTTTGGGCAGTGCCTTGCGGCTTGTGAAACTTCCCTGACCAGGGATTGAACCTGCGCCTCCTGCAGTGGAAGCTCGGAGTCTTAACCACTGGGCCACCAGGGAAGTCCCTAGTTCCTTTATTAAATTCTTCACTCTTCTCAAATTACCCAGCTTGAGAGTGTCTTCTGCTTCTTTCTGCGTTCTGATAGAACAGGTATTCTCCCCATCACCCCCAGCTCTCTCTCTCTTTCAATCAACACGTACATATATCTTTCTTCTTTTTTGAACATTTGACATAATTCATATTTGTAAAAAACTTAAGAAGGAAAAACATTTACTGAGCACTTATATGTCAAGAATTGTGATAGGGTTAATGGCTGGGAATAGAGAGAAAAATAAGATATAAACCCTCTTGTCACAGAAAGTTACAGTCTAGTAGGAGAGACAGGTGAAAGATTAAAGGTAATGAGCACAGTGGTTAAGAGCATGCGATTTGTAGTCAGACAGACTTGAACTCAAGTCCAGGCTCAGCCACTTACTGGTTATGTGAACTTGGGCTAGAGGGATAAAAATGAGATTAGTACTAGTACCTTCCTCATAGGGTCCTTATGTGGATTAAAAGTAAACCCATTAGTATCTATACTTACTTATACATATGATCATATGCGTAGCATATAGTAAGTTCTTAATAAATGTTACTTAAAATTATCCTTAATGGCAACAATAGCAACTTGTACCTGGTTTAGAGGTAGCACAGTGGAAGCCACTGATTAACTAGAGCTGTGGAGGTCAGCAAAAATTTAATGGGTAAAGTGATATCTGAGCTGGATCTTGAAGAAATAGAATTATAATTTCACCAAGAGATCAAATAGGGATCAAATATAACCCATTTCCTTTACAGCAAAAACATTTTTTTTCTTTTGGTCCAAGATCCAACCCAGTTTCAAGTGTTACATTTAATTGTTATGTCTCTTTAGTCTCTTTTGATCTGGAATAGTTCCTCAAATCTTTCCCTGTTGGGTCATTGGCATTTTGAAGAGTACAGGTCAATTATACAGGTTGATTGTCTTCTGTTTGGGTTTGTCTTATGTTTCCTCATGATTAGAATCAATTATGCATTTCTGGCAAGAACACCACAAACGATATACCATGTTCTCAGTGTTTCATATTAGGAGGTGCACAAAGTTGATTTGTCCTCTTCCTGGTGATTTTAACTTTGATAACATAGTTAAGAAAACACCGGGTTTCCCTGGTGGCGCAGTGGTTGAGAATCCGCCTGCCAATGCAGGGGACACGGGTTCGAGCCCTGGTCTGGGAGGATCCCACATGCCGCGGAGCAACTGGGCCCGTGAGCCACAATTACTGAGCCTGCGCGTCTGGAGCCTGTGCTCCGCAACAAGAGAGGCTGCGATAGTGAGAGGCCCGTGCACCGCGATGAAGAGTGGCCCCTGCTTGCCGCAACTAGAGAAAGCCCTCGCACAGAAACGAAGACCCAACACAGCCATAAATAAATAAATTAATTAATTCAAAAAAAAAAAAAAGCAAGCACCTGCAAAGTTTCTCAGCTGTGAAGTTACCATTTTGCCTTTTTAAATGATAAATATTTTGTAGGGAGTTACACTGAGGCTATGTAAATATCCTGTTCCTTAACAAATTCTCCCCCAATCGTTTTAGCACCCACTGATGGCTCCTGCCTAAAAAGTATTACTATAATGGTTGCCGAATGGTGATTTTCTAATGATTTCATTTCTTCCACACTTATTATCTGACATTCTATTATAAAGAAGTGCTTACTTTTGCCCCTCATTTGTATGTCTATTTATGTGTTTTTATCAGTATGGGCTCATGCACGACCATTTTTAAAATGGGTTATAATCTGATACTATCATTATTTATTCTGATGTTCAGATTGTCTTCAGTTTGGCCAGTGGGAGCTCCTTCAAATTGGCTACTTTTTATACTTTCCATCATTTATTTATTTTTATTTATTAAAAAAAAATCTGTTTATTTATATTTTTGGCTGCATCGGGTCTTAGTCACACGGGTCTCCATTATTTTTGAGCTTTACTCTATGTTCTGGTACAACGAGACTTTACAGACTTATCTTGTACTTCCCCTGCTCTTGGAATGAGCCAGTTCTCCAAGGAGCTCTTATTACTTTTAGTGGGCAATGGTATTTAGAAACCAAGATCTGGACATCTGATGCGCTCATTGCCATTAGGCCCTCTCAGTGGGCAAAGCGTTACTTACACAAACACACACACACACGTCTATATTATCTATCAAAATTTGAGTTCACACTGATACTTCTAATTCCAATACAACACTATATGATTCATTCTAGCCTTCAGCCTTTCCATATTTTAAACTCCCTCCTTAGTGAAAAATTTGACTCTGAGTATCTTTAATTTAATTACTTATTTTCTTATTTCCCCTTTATGTACCAAGCCCCTGATCCTTGATTATCTCCTTAGCTTTGGCCTTGGTGGTCCCACAGATCCCCTTAGCTCTGTTTCATTGGCCCCAATTCTGCGAGCTCTGGTCACCTCTTTGACCCTGGCTTCAGCTCCATAGGCCCCATATTAGTGAAAGATATTAAGCAGTGGAAAGGCATGATCAGATTTGTCTCTTAGAACAATCAGTTTGATGGCAGGGATCAGATTCAATGGAATTAGAGGTAGTTAAGAGGCTACTGTAAAGCTTAGGCTTAAAACGGCCTCAACTAAAACTAAAGCCAGAGTATAGAGAGAACACATAAAACAAATATTTAGAAGATAAAACCTATAGGATTGAGTAATTAATTTGATGTAGGGGCATACGGAAGAAGAGAGAGCCTAATTTTTTTTTTTTTTGGCCACACTGCATGGCTTGCAGGATCTCAGTTCCCCAACCAGGGATTGAACCCAGGCCATGGCAGTGAAAGTACCAAATCCTAACCACTAGACCACCAGGGAACTCCTGAGAGAGCCTGATTTTTAACTTGGGGGATAACAGTAGAAAGGATGTCACGAAACAAAATAGGAAATTCAGGAGAAAAAGCAGATTTAAAGGGGGTGGCAAAAGTGCCAAATAGAGGACAATTGTTTATTTTTGACCATGTTGAATGTGAACTGTCTGTGGACACTTGAAGCAGAATAGCAAGTTGGGCAGATGGCTTTGGGCATGTGCTTAGACACTACCTGAAAAATGCTTTTCTCTGTGCAAAAGTCCAGGGAAACAAGTGCCTCCAGGGCCAAAGGACTCTCAGAAATGGCAAATTCTCATCTGAGACTCTGAAGTCCATTCTTCTGCCTGGAAGTGGGTTTGCTGAACTTTGCCCAAGGTAATTAAAACAGAAACCGATGTCCAATGGGGATTTTGACTTAAAAATCTCAGAAGGAAGAGAAGAATAAAACAGGACTATGTCTGACATAATTTTATAAAAATCTATGTTTTGTCACTTTTTCATGCTTAAACAAAAGCATAAAATTGCTTATCTTAAGAATAGCCAGGGACTTCCCTGGTGGCACAGTGTTTAAGAATCCACCTGCCAATGCAGGGGACAACGGGTTTGAGCCCTGGTCCGGGAAGATCCCACATGCCACGGAGCAACTAAGTCCGTGCGCCACAACTACTGAGCCTGTGCTCTAGAGCCCACGAGCCACAACTACTGAGCCCATGTGCCACAACTACTGAAGCCGTGTGCCTAGAGCCCGTGCTCCTCAACAAGAGAAGCCACCGCAATGAGAAGCCCGCGCACCACAACAAAGAGTAGCCCCCGCTCACCACAACTAGAGAAAGCCCGCGCGCAGCAAAGAGACCCAATGCAGCCAAAAAAACTCAAAAAAAAGAACCCCAAAACCAAAACCAGCCATACAGGTGGTCTTAAGAAGTTTATGTCACTCAATAGGTTGTCTTGTGGGGGTGAAGGGGACCTAAGAAAGAGGAGCTGATGGCAAGGCTAACTAGTATTGATAATAACTATAACTTATCGGTCTCTTAAGCACTTCACAAAGTCTTTCCAAATTAATTATGACAAAACTCTATGAGGTAGGTACTCTAATCTGTATTTTTCTGATATGGAAAATGAGGTTAAACAAGTGGCCCACGGAAACATGACTAAGGGAGGGGGTATGTAGGTAGAGGTTTCAACCCAGGTGTGCTTATCTTAATACAACATCTGGGCTCTTAACTGCCCCAAGCACTGCTTTCCTAAAGATGCAAGGAAGCAGCAGCCTCCAGAGGAGATGGCCAGCAAGAGCAGGAGAGTTTCTAGTCTCCCTGTGCCTGCGAAGAACCCTGAGGGTCTTTTGAACTAGAATTTTCAGAAATTCCTGTTCCTCTATTTGATTAGCTCAGTCCTGGACACAACCCATCAGAGGTCAACAAACTGGAATTCCTCCAGAGTAGATAGACAAAGATTAAAAGGGATCTAAACATACTATAAAATACAAGGGAATATTGTAAGAACTGACAAACCATAAGACATGATAGTACCAAATACATAAAGAGCTATCATATAGAAAAGGAATGGGACTTACTGTTTCTCTAAATCTAAGAGTAATCCATGGCATAGTGCTATGTGAAAATGCAGAGCAAAATATTCCATCAATGACTGCAAATATGTAAACATTTAATATGCAAGTGAATAAGGATTGAAGGTAACTAGGACAGATGAAACACTGATGTGTTTAGGTGATGGTACTGTGGTCAATTTGTGTCGACTCTTTTTTTAGTATTGTTCTGCAAAAAAGAAATTTTAACAAATAAAAGCAAACACATAAAAGAAGAAATGGAAGTGCTATAATCATAGAAAAATGTTCAGCCTTACTATAATCTAATAACAAATAGATTTACATATTTATCAAAATGAAAAACATTAAAAATAGATAATACCTAGCACTAGTAAGGTCTCAGGAAATAAGATCTCTAATACAGTTCTGACCAGAGTGTAAATTTGTACACACTTTCTGAGGAAAAATTTGGCAAACTATATAAAAAAGAATAAACAACAGTGACAATCCTTTGATGCAGCAATTCCACTTTTAAGACTATATCCTAAGTAAGTAAGGATTTATGTAAGGTTCGAACTAAAAAGGTACTCACAGAAGCCTTGTTTATAATCCATAACAATTAAAAATAACCTAAATGTCTATTATTACTTAATTTGGCTCAGTAAATTATACAATAGAATATTATGCAGGCATTAAAATTATGTGCAAAAAGTACATATATATATTTTTTTTTTTTGATTGCACTGCGCAGCATATGGAGTCTTAGTTCCCCTACCAGGGATCAAACTGTGACCCCTGCAGTGGAAGTGTGGAGTCCTAACCACTGGACCACCAGGGAATTCCCTGGAAAAAAGTATAACTGATGGCAATAAATGAAGTTCACAACTTGAACAAAACAGGTAACTACATACTCTGCATAGTACGGTCAAGTTTTTGTTTAAAAATATTCTCTATATATGTACTATATGTGCATATACACATAGCATATACACATACATATACATATATACATATATTTGGTGCTTGATTTCTTTTTTGCTTATGTGTATATAACATTTTAAAATTTATTATTTCATTTTATTACATTATTTTATTGCTTATATAACAAAACAAAGCAATTAAAAATAAAATATGTGGGCTTCCCTGGTGGCGCACTGGTTAAGAATCCGCCTGCCAATGCAGGGGACACGGGTTCGAGCCCTGGTCCGGGAAGATCCCACATGCCGCGGAGCAACTAAACCCGTGTGCCACAACTACTGAGCCTGCGCTCTACAGCCCACGAGCTACAACTACTGAGCCCACGTGCCACAACTACTGAAGCCCACGCGCCTAGAGCCCGTACTCTGCAACAAGAGAAGCCACGACAATGAGAAGCCCGCGCACCGCAACGAAGAGCAGCTCCCGCTCACCGCAACTAGAGAAAGCCTGCGCACAGCAACGAAGACCCAACACAGCCAAAAAAAAAAAAAAAAGAGCTTTTCTCATCTATCAAATATGGAAAGTTTTAAAAAAATATGGATTCGATAACACAAAGTTCACAGCACTTAGTTTGTAATGGAGCAGGACCCTATGGGGCCTTCCCGGGACAGGCCTTTTCTCATATCCTCTGCTTTAGTTCCTCTCTGAAGTATCTAGATAACAGCATTTCATGCACATTTCCGGAGTTGTTTTACAGATGTGAAAATCCCCCACTGAAAGGAAGGTATTAACTACTCGATGACCATGAGCACATAGCCCCAGGCCTCCCCATAGCCTAAGGACTGACAATGTTAATCCCTGTGACACCTCCCTGTTGCCTGCACCTTCAGCCAATCAGAGAACTGTGCATGAGCTGATCACATACCTTGCAAGTCCTCCCCCCCCTCCCCACACACTCACCTGGCTTTTAAAATAATGCTTTGCTGAAACCCTTCAAGGAGTCTGGGGTGTTTTTTTAGAGCAATGAGTCACCTGTCTCCTTAGTGGCCCTGCAATAAACCTTTCTCTGCTCCAAACGCCCACGTTTTGGTTTCTTTGCTCTCACTGTGCGTTGGGCAGACGAACTTGCGCTAGCAAGTTGATGATCAATAAATACTTCCTAAATGGGAAGGAAATCTAAAAAAGAGTGGATATATGTATACGTATAACTGATTCATTTTACGGTACAGTTGAAACTAACAAAACATTGTAAAGCAACTAAACTTCAATAAAAATTATTAAAAAAAATTATCAGAAAAAAAAATACTAGTTCTTCTCTCTTCCCTGGTGACAGGAGGTATTCAAGCACAAATTAGAAAATGGCAGATCTGGGATGTAGTTGAAGAGATTTAGGCAAGAGGTTTCATTAGATGAACTCTAAAGCTCCTTTCAACTCTGACATTTCATGATCAACACAATTTTCCCCTATTTCACCTCTTAAACTATCAACTGGGATAATACAAAAAACTACGGTTTGTATTGACTATTTAGTAGCTGTGTTACCATCAGTAGCACTATACATTGTGAATGGAGGGTCGGTGGTGTGAAAAAAAATCCGGCAGGAGGGAAGCCAGACGCAAGTCCCAGCCCACCTCTCCACTGACAGTTCCCTGGCTTCCTTTTTTTGTGAATGAATGGTGGTCCTCAGGCCTCACATCAGACACTATCCTCGAGAAACAGAACTTTAAAAAGGGAATTACTTTCCTTTTCCAAGGAGTTGCCGGGTGGACCAACACAGAGGAATGGAGCGCCCTTTTCCAACCGCCCGAAAGTCTGGGAGACGTTCAAGACCCTGGGATCCAGTCAGTAAGGGACGACTGGGGAGCTCTCTCTAGACACTGAGAGGGCCTCTCCCAGTTGGCCGCACCGGGCCTTCTCCGCCGGGCGCCGGGAGGTCGCGCTGGCCGCGGCTACAAGAAGGACAGCGCGGAGGAGCCGAACGCTCTGCCAGGTACCCCTACGGCCCCCACGTGCACGCCGGCCGCGAAAAGGCTGGGGCCTCGGGCGGGGGCGGGGCCAAGGCCGCGGGGCGGGGCTCCAGCTGCGCGCGCGGGGCGGGGGCGGGGCGCGCAGCGTGGTCTGGGCAGGCCCGGCGCTCCTCCTCCTCCCGCGCCCAGGCCTGGCGGGCCGAGCTCCTCCCCCGGCTCGGCCTCTCTCCCCACCCCTGCCCTCCTTCTGCCCAGCAGTTCCTCCTTCCCTCCTCCCCCTCTTCCTCGGTGAGGTGCTCCTCCATCAGCCAGCCAGCATGGCGGCCGTGGAGACGCGTGTGTGCGAGACGGACGGTTGCAGCAGTGAGGCCAAGCTCCAGTGTCCCACCTGCATCAAGCTGGGCATACAGGGCTCGTACTTCTGCTCGCAGGTAGACTCCCGCTCCCCAGCGGCGCCGCTGCCGCCCCCCCTCCCCTCTCCGCCTGACCTCGCGGCCGGTCGGGACACGCTCCTCCTCTTCCCCCCGCGGCCGCGCCGGTCGCGCTTCCTCCTCCCCACAGTGTGAAGCGCCGCCGCCCCCTCTCTCCTCCGGGGGATCTGGGGCCCCACCGGACCCCGGCCTCGCGGGGCGCACGCTGGGTAGGGGCGCGGGCGGCCGCGGCCATGTGGGCTGGGGGCGGAAGCGGACTTGCCTTGGGTCGCTCGGCCGCGCTGGGGCCCCGCGTTGCGGGGCCGGTTCTCACCGCGCATCCTCTGCCCGGGCTGGGGCTGCCAGGTGTGCGGGCTACCCGGGACAGGTGGGGACGCCGGGGGAAGGGGGCAGCCCCAGCTGTGCGAGTCGTCACAGCTGCACCTCCCGGCAGGGCTCTGGTCTTGGTCGCTGAGGGGTGCGGGGCCGGGTAGTCACTCTGGTCCCTACGGGACTGGGGGTCGGAAGAGACCCGCTGGCCTTTGACGAGTGAGTTACCTGGGACGGTGGGGGTCGCAGAGAGGAGGTATACTAGCTCCAGCCCCACCCACCTCTGTCAGTAGGCTTTACTGCTGCGCATTGACACTTCGGCAACTTTGGGGTTGGGGATGGAGAGGGATCTGTGTAATTCATTCCTTTCCTTTGGCATCCAGAATTATTAATTTACAAAACCATAAGTTAACAGTATGAGTCACCTCTGATTTACTGAATTTCCCACTGAGTGAAAAAGACAGTTCCATTAAGAGTTATGCTTTAAAGCCGTAGTGTATTTTAACAAGTTTTGTGCGGTGGAGCAAAGCCAGCACTGAATGGGGTCCGGACTGAAACGTGTGCTGGTGTTTATGTTTACTGAAGAGCACTAGTGTTCCGGCTGCGTTTAGACGCTCGGAGCATTGGCCCGGCGGCATTGGTATGGCTTTTAGTTACAGTCCGGATTTGTTGAAGAGAGGCACGTGAATATTCAGGTACTAAATCGGTAGTGTCCCGCGGGGCGGAGAGCATGAACAAAGAGTCTGAAGGCACGGTCAGGGCCCTGCCCTTGCCGTTGACTGTGAGATCTTGAACTAGTCAAGTTACTTAATCTTTCTGAGCACCTCTGTACAGAGGGGGAAGATGATACTTTTACTTGCATATTTCACAAGGTTGTTCTGAGGCCCAAATTATCCAGTGAATGTGAAATCTTGGTAAAACCTAAGGAGGTTCTTTTTAAAGGCCGTCAGTACACTGTAGCACTGTTACATATAAAAATATAAATGAATAGAAGGAAAACAAATATATAAGAGCAATAATATAAATATTTCAAATATAAAATGTGTAAACATAAAGATGTATGTAAAATTAACGTATAAATAAAATCCTTAAGGTCCAACACTTGTAGATAAGCCGTTGTAAGAGATCCTAGCTGTGTTGTACAGGTGTTGTTTTCAGATAGGATATGGTCCTTGACCTTGTTAGTATCATTTGGAAAAAGTTGCATATGGAGAAGTGTTGCTCATTTTAAAAATAGCATTGGGACTACTCAACATGCTAAAACTGGTCTGAGTCCTTTTGTTTCTTTAAAATAATTTTCAAATTCTATAATTTGTTGAGGCCTGTGTGGGACCTGGACTTAATAAAACAGTAGTTTATCTTTGGAAATTGTGTACCGCATGAATAGACTAATGTGGTTTATGTTGTGCTTAAATTTAGTTGGCATTTGGTAATGTTAAGTGAATTAATATGTACACAGACTTACCTGCTGGGATTTTAAAAAGATACTATGCAGCCGTATTCATCAGGGATGGGTGATATTCTCTTAGGCATGGTATTATTCAGTAGAAAGAACATTGGCTCATTGGGGTTTATGGAAAAATGCCACAACATTTGTGAAAACATGCAGGGTTTATTCAGTACGGTAGGTATTTCATGTTGGATTCTGCAGGTATATTTCTAGTCCCATTGTTATACCTGTAGTCAAACATATCCTGACTGGTGCTCGAAGCTGTCTCTGTCTTCATTTCTGTTACTACCTCCTTTAGTCAGTTTTTAAAATTTCTCACCAGTTTCTCTTAGTTCATTTCCCTGTTGTAGTTTCCCACCTTGCAAATAAACACCCACCAAAAAAAAAGAAAAAGAAAAATCAAAGGAAGAAAACCTTTTGTACAGAAGTTATTTCTCCCCTAGCACAGCACAGTCTGACTATGCTTACCGCCACCTATAACAAATAGAGTTACCATTGCTTGCAGGATTCTAGCCCCATAGTCAGGGCACCTCTTCTGAGTCCACCTTTATTCTCTTGCTCTAACCAGAGGCTGTATTTATACTCTTTCCCTTACCCAGAATGTCACCTGTCTTCTGAAATCACAGCTATTCTTTCAGTCCCAGCTTGAGACCTTGATCAATCATTAACTTTTCCTAAGCCAGTTTCCACATTTGTGATGAAACTAGGGCTTCGTGCCACTTCTCTGATCATCTTCACTAGCAGTGGTCTGTCTTTTCTCTTCTCCTTGCTCCTCTGGTCCCCAGCCTGGCTATCTGGCCAGCTTGTCTTTGGGAACAAACCGAACTAAACTACAAGAGCCGTAACAGAAGTAAGCCTTTCCCGGTTACCCTGTCACACCACCTTATTCCCTTTATAACATTTTATACAATCTGTAATTATTTCATTTTTGTTCTTGTTTATCTGTCTTTTAATCAGAAGGTGAGGTCATGAAGAAGATATCTTGTTCACTTCCCTATCCTCATTTCTCAACACAACGCTCTATGCAATAGGTGGTCAATAAATGCTTGAGTCATTGTATCAGAAGGCAGAATAAAGAGGTAGACTACTGCATTTGAATCACAGCTCCATTACTTACTAGCTGTGTGCTTTAGGTAGATAACCTTTGTTTTTTGTTATAGCCTTTTAAAATGGGTCTATGAATAGTACCAACCTCAGGGTTGGTACTAAATACTGAAGACTAAATACTAAGTGTATGTAAAACACTTAGCATAGCAGTGCATTTCATCAGTGTTAGCTCTTTTTATCGTTATACTGAGTTTACGCTTAAGAAGATAGAAATATTTTTATTTAGGATGCTTAATTTTAAGAAAAATTTTGGTCCTTTAATGAGTAAAACCTGTTTTACTTGAAATCGAGCTTTTCAGGAGTTCCTGATGTTTGATGATATTTCTTTATAGATTTATCCATCTTATTCAATAGTAGTTGACCAATTTTAATAGTAGTTTAGTAGTTTACTTGTAGTTCCTAACAGTTTCTAAGAGCTTTTTGAGGATGGAGGCTGTGCTGTACTCATTTTTGTATTTCTTTTAAGTGCCTTGTACACAGTAGGCACTCAGTTCATTAAATGAAAGAAGAAAGGTCATTGGGCCTGAGAAGGAAAAGCAAAGATCAATCAAGCCCTTAGTGAACACCCCAGGGCAGATGCTATCTTGTCCTTAGTTGAAGGATCTGCTGAGAAGGACCTGAGTGATTTGCAGCCCTTCATAAGGCATAAGAACTTAAAAGGTAGTATAGTATAAGTGGAAGGAGCCTGCCTGGGTTTGGAGTCTGACCTGGGTTTAAAATTTTTGTGACAATGTCCTTGGGTAAGTCGTCTCCTATTTTATGAGAGGGCTAATGGTACACCCTCTTTATGGGGCTGAGGTGAAGGTGAATAAGAGCATGCAAAGTGCCTCACACAGTGTTCAGTAAATAGTTTTATTACACATATAGCCTTATGTCTAATACTATTACAGTCAGATATAAGGAAGGTTTAAAAATGTTTACGGACTCCTAGAGTAATGAAAATAAAAACAAAAATAAACAAATGGGCCCTAATTAAACTTAAAAGCTTTTGCACAGCAAAGGAAATCATAAACAAGATGAAAAGACAACCCTCAGAATGGGAGAAAATATTTGCAAATGAAACATCAGAAAAAGGATTAATCTCCAAAATACACAAACCGCTCATGGAGCTCAATATCAAAAAAAATAAACAACCCAATCAAAAAATGGGCAGAAGACCTAAATAGACATTTCACCAAAGAAGACATACAGATGGCCAAGAGACACATGAAAAGATGCTCGACATCACTAATTATTAGAGAAATGCAAATCAAAACTACAATGAGGGGGGCTTCCCTGGTGGCGCAGTGGTTGAGAGTCTGCCTGCCAATGCAGGGGACACGGGTTCGAGCCCTGGTCTGGGAAGATCCCACATGCCGTGGAGCAACTAAGCCCGTGAGCCACAATTGCTGAGCCTGCACGTCTGGAGCTTGTGCTCCGCAACAAGAGAGGCCGCGATAGTGAGAGGCCTGTGCACTGTGATGAAGAGTGGCCCCCACTTGCTGCAACTAGGGAAAGCCCTCGCACAGAAACGAAGACCCAACACAGCCAAAAATAAAAAAAAAAAAAAAAAAAAAAAAAAACTACAATGAGGTATCAGCTCACACTGGTCAGAATGGCCATTATCAAAAAATCTAGAAACAATAAATGCTGGAAAGGGTGTGGTGGAATGCTGCACTCTTGGTGGGAATGTAAAGTGATACAACCACTATGGAGAACAGTATGGAGGTTCCTTAAAAAACCAAAAATAGAAGTGCCATATGACCCAGCAATCCCACTACTGGGCATATACCCTGAGAAAACCATAATTCAAAAAGAGACATGTACCACAATGTTCATTGCAGCACTATTTACAATAGCCAGGACATGGAAGCAACCTAAATGTCCATCAACAGATGAATGGATAATGATGTGGCACAAATATACAATGGAATATTACTCAGCCATAAAAAGAAACGAAATTGAATTATTTGTAGTGAGGTGGATAGACCTAGAGTCTGTCATGCAGAGGGAAGTAAGTCAGAAAGAAAAACAAATACCGTATGCTAACGCATATATATGGAATCTAAAAAAAAATAGAAATGGTACTGATGAACCTCGTGGCAGGGCAGGAATAAAGACGTAGACATAGAGAATGGACTTGACACAGTGTGGGGAGAGGGGGAAGCTGGGAGACAGTGAGAGTAGCATTGACATATATACACCACCAAATGTAGAATAGATAGCTAGTGGGAAGCAACAGCATAGCACAGGGAGATCAGCTCTTTGCTCTGCAACCACCTAGAGAGGTAGGATAGGGAGGGTGGGAGGAGGGCTCAAGAGGGAGGGGATATGGGGATATATGTATGCATATGGCTGATTCACTTTGTTTTACAACAGAAACTAACCCAACATTGTGAAGCAATTATACTCCAATAAAGATGTATTTAAAAAAAATAAAAATATAAGCAGTAAATAAACATATTCTATGACATACAGAAAAAGTGTTTAAGGAGAAGCATTGTTTGTTATGAACATTTTGAACAAATTCTTGCAATAGGTTCTTTCAAGGAAGCAGTGGCAATGTAAGGTGACTGATTGGGTCTTCAGTAAGAAAGTGAGTGGGTGGGCATCTTGTATGTTGGAGTTGGAAAGTGAGGAAGGAATTGCCCTTCCAACATGTAGCATCTTTGAAATGCAGACCTGCCCTCTAGAACTCTTTCTCCTTTGGTAACAAAGTTCCTGAGAATGCGGAGTGTTTCTGGAACTCATCTTCATCCTCATTGGAGGTATTACCATATTATACTTTTTATTTCTAGGGATTTTCTTTAAATTCCTCACATTACCTCACACTATGCCTAGATATTGCTGTAAGATAGGTGTTTGGGTACAACTGTCTTAGCTTCTTATTAAAAAATGAATAGAATGAAGGTCTAGAGAGGTTGTGATTTTTTTTTAAACAAAAATAACTTTCGCTGTAGAAAAAATTAGAAAATGCAGGTGAAAAGTTACCCAGTGATTATTTCTGTGAGTTTTTTGATGGGTATTCTTACAAACACATTTATATATTCTTATATACATTTATGTGCATATACTTGTATGTGTTTTTGTCAGAATGGTACCATAATATACATAATCTTAGGGGATTTGTTTAGTTTTATGTCTTAACTAATACATTGGGAATGTCCGTAATAGCTACATTTACATTATCCTTTGTAGTGGCTGGACTAATATACAACGTGATAGATGTACCATCCTTTATTTACTCACTTATGGTTGAATTTACTTTCTTTTCAATTTTTTTAGCTACTGTTTAACTGCTCTTCAATAAATGTTCTTGTGAAATTTAAATCATTTTGATTTACTCGGGAGTATAGGATAATAGTAGGACTGGTACAGGAACCCAGGAACCAAGGATTGAACCACCCCAAGCTGCTGGTAGTTCTCACAGTGTAGTCAATGGATTGTTACTAGTTTGAGAAACTTCTGGTGGTGAATGGAGATCTCCTTTTATTGACATGTTTGTATTATAAATGCTTGTCATGAATTATACTTTTATTCCAGTAGAACTTGTGAAAAGCAAAAGCATCATTTGGTTGGTAGATAATCAAAAGTTGAACAAGTCTTTAACTCTGAGTTACTGTTTTAGAGATTGAAGGGCTATTGGAAGTAGATGTGATCTTATACTAATCATATAGCTTGTGGTAGAAGTTTTAGTCACTTTTTTTTTTTTTTCTTTTGGGTGAGTCTGTTTCGGATTTGGCATACTTACAACATTTTTAGTTTGGTCTTAGTAAATTTGGTGGGGATGACAGACACATAAGCCCATTGCTAAACACATACCCAGCTCTAGACAGGAGGGAGAAGCTTTAGCATGGTAGTTCTTTCTCTGTAAATGAGGAATTGTCTTTGGTATTAATAGCAAATCCACTTAGTTGATGTAATATAGGCAGGAATACTCTATAGAGCAACCATTGGGATTCTCTCCATATTAAAGTTTTAATGTAACCAAATATAAATATAATTATCCTTTCTGCTTGATCCTGAACCTCTCTTGACCTCACAGTTTTAACATGAAGCATTTGCTTATTCATGCTTGGGCAGCTCAACAATTATAAATCTTTTTTTTTCTTTGATTGATATCAGTCTCGGATCTGGCTTTGAATAAAGAACAATTCAACACACCCTGTAAGCTAGGCCTGCCTTTCTCAATGTGTGTATTTAGCAGCTATAGTTGAACCTAGGAAAGGGGGCCCTCTGAAAATTCCCCTCAATTATTCATTGCAAATGAGTTTTCTCTTTGTGCACCATTCACAATAGCTAAGTTGTGGAAACAACCTACATATCCATGGATGGATGAATGAATAAACAAAATGTGGTATAAACATATAATAGAATACTATTCAATTTTAACAAAGAAGGGAATTTTGCAATGTGCCACAACATGGATGCATCTGGAGGACATTGTGCAGCGTGAAATAAGTCAGTCACAGAAAGACAAATACTGTGTGATTCCACTTACAAAAGGTACCTGAAATAGTCAAAATCAGACACTCAAAGAGTGGTTGCCAGGGGTTGGGTGAAGGGGGAAATGGGGAGTTACTAACCAATAGACATAAAATTTCAGTCAAATAAGATGGATAAGCTCTAGAGATCTGCTCTTTACCATTGTACCCACAACAATGTAAATTATATATATATAAATTTTTTGGCTGTGCCCTGCGGCATGTGGGATCTTAGTTCCCTGACCAGGGATTGAACCCGTGTCCCCTCCATTGGAAGTGTGGAACCTTAACCACTGGACTGCCAGGGAAGTCCCAATGTAAATTATTATTGACACTTACAATTGTTAAGAGGGTAGATCTCATGTTAAAGTCTTCTTACCATTAAGAAAAAAAAGTTCGGGCTTCCCTGGTGGTGCAGTGGTTGAGAGTCTGCCTGCCAATGCAGGGGACACGGGTTCGAGCGCTGGACTGGGAAGATCCCACATGCCGCAGAGCAACTAGGCCCGTGAGCCACAATTACTGAGCCTGCACATCTGGAGCCTGTGCTCCACAACAAGAAAGGCCGCGATAGTGAGAGGCGCGTGCACCGTGATGAAGAGTGGCCCCCGCTTGCCACAACTAGAGAAAGCCCTCGCACAGAAACGAAGACCCAACACAGCTATAAAATAAAAAATAAATAAATTAATAAAAAAAAAAAAAAAAAAAGAAAAAAAAGTTCTTTCCTGTTTTGTCTCTAGTAACCTATCTGTTTTATAGCTAAGTTCAGTGCGGACTTCTTCCTGATACACCAGAGCTGTGCCATGTCTGTTGGAAAGCATTCCTAAAATCCCTGTCAGCTGGAGTTGGCTAGTGTGACATTTATCTGGGTCATAGGCTCAGGCCTCTAAAGAGTGGTTTGGGTATAAGTGAAATTTTGTGACTTTAGCAGTTTCCTTATCATCATATAGTGGGAGGCAACAGAAACTTTTCCATATTTTGAACTTGTATTTATTGGTTCTGCCTTGATAAAAGGTACAAAAGGGCAGCCCTTTGCGTCAGATTCTGAAGGTTATCCTGCTTTATCAATCAAGCTATGAGCTCAAATCATTCAGTAAAATAGGTAAATGTAAGTGTCATTAGGTTTTAGACATGGCATGGCTTTTTTTTTTTTTATTCCCTCCTCTGAATGGGGATTTATTTTCTTACTGATTATTTCACTAATTGGTGCTAGTGATGGGTTTAACTATTTGAATACTGATAACTCTGCATTGTTCACTACTAATATGTAGAGAAAAATATAAATGCAGTTATGTGATTTAGTATTGCTTTTTTTTGTTTTTTTTTTAAAATTATTGATTCCTACTGAATCAGCAACTCTGGGGGTAGGTAGAGCCTAGCAACATGTGTTTTTTTTTTTTTTACTTTTTTTTTTTGTTTGTTTGTTTGTTTATTTATTTATGGCTGTGTTGGGTCTTCGTTTCTGTGCGAGGGCTTTCTCTAGTTGCGGCAAGCGGGGGCCACTCCTCATCGTGGTGCGTGGGCCTCTCACTATTGCGGCCTCTCCCGTTGCGGAGCACAGGCTCCAGACACGCAGGCTCAGTAGTTGTGGCTCACGGGCCCAGCCGCTCTGCGGCATGTGGGATCTTCCCAGACCAGGTCTCGCACCCGCATCCCCCGCATTAGCAGGCAGACTCTCAACCACTGCGCCACCAGGGAAGCCCTAGTATTGCTTTTGAATTGAGGTTTTTAAGTACCTTAAAGTCAGGATCTATAAGTTTTCTTTTTTTACTCATTTGTTTTTATTAGATGTTGAATAGAATAAAAAACTAACAGTAAGTCATCCATAGGATCTAAAGAAACATGGTACAGTAAATGCCTCTATACTTAACCACCTAAGTTATTAAAAAGAACATTATTATTAAAGTAGGTAAAACCAGAAGGCTCTTATGTGTCTCTCACCCAAGTGGAACTCCCTATTCTGAATTTTGTGTTTATCATTCATTTGCTTTTCCATGTTGATTCCTTAGATAATACATTGTTTAGTTTTGATGTTTTTGAGATTTTTATAAATGAAATCACTGCAAGTATTCTTCTAAAACTTGCTTTATGTATTGAGGTGCTCCTGTGTTGCACCTAGGAATGCAACATAGGAAGGGGGGGCTGGGAGCTGAGGCTCAGGCTTCGGTGGTCAGACCCCAGGGAGAGGACTGGGGTTGGCTGCGTGAACACAGCCTGAAGGGGGCTAGTGCACCACAGCTAGCAGGGGGGGAGTCTGGGAAAAAGTCTGGACCTGCCGAAGAGGCAAAAGACCATTGTCTTGGAGTGCACGAGGAGAGGGGCTTCCTGCTCTGTGTTCCCACAGGTGACAGAGCACCACCTAAGTGAGCTCCAGAGATGGGCACGAGCCGCGGGTATCATCTCGGACCCCAGAGGCGGGCATGGACTGCTACCGCTGCCACCAAGGATCCTGTTTGCAAGCGCAGGTCACTACCCACACCCTCCTGGGAGCCTGTGCAGCACGCCACTGCCAGGGTCCCATGATCCAGGGACAGCTTCCCCAGGAGAACACATGGTGCACCTCAGGCTGTTGCAGTGTCACTCTGGCCTTTGCTGCCACAGGCATGCCCCGCATTCCACCTGTGACTGCCGTACCCCTCCCTCTCCTCAGCCTGAGTGAGCAAGAGAGCTCTAATCAGCCACTGCTTTAACCTCCTCCTGTCTGGGCAAGAAACAGATGCCTGAGGGCGGCCTACGCAGAGGTGGGACCAAAACCAAACCTGAACCCCAGGAACTGTGCAAACAGAGAAGAGAAAGGGAAATTTCTCTGTGTAGCCTCAGGAGCAGTGGACTAAATGCCTGCAATTGGCTTGGTAAACCTTGTATATGTGGAATACCTGAATAGACAATGAATGCTCCCAGAAAAAGGCGGTGGACTTTGGGGAGCAGCTGTAGACTTGGGGTTTGCTTTCTGGGTCTAATTTGTTTTTGTTTTTATGTCTATTTTGGTTTTTGGTTTTATCTTAGTTTAGTTTTAAGTGCTTGTTATCATTGGTGGATTTGTTTATATGTTTGGTTGCTCTCTTCCTTTCTTTTTTTTCTTTCTCCTCTTTTTGTGAGTGTGTGTGTGTGTATGTTTCTTTGTGTGATTTCATCTGCTTTTGCCATTTGTTTTGGGGCTCTGTTCAGTTTTTTTTTTTTTAATAAATTTATTTATTTATTTATTTTTGGCTGCATTGGGTCTTCATTGCTGCGCACTGGTTTTCTCTAGTTGCAGCGAGCGGGGACTACTCTTCGTTGTGGTGCATGGCTTCTCACTGTGGTGGCTTCTCATTGCGGAGCACGGGCTCTAGGTGCGCAGGCTTCAGTAGTTGTGGCTCGTGGGCTCTAGAGCACAGGCTCAGTAGTTGTGGCACACGGGCTTAGTTGCTCAGTGGCATGTGGGAGCTTCCTGAACCAGGGCTCAAACCCATGTCCCCTGCATTGTCAGGTGGATTCTTAACCACTGTGCCAACAGGGAAGCCCTGTTCATATTTTTATTTTTTTATTTATTTTTTCTCCTTTTCTTCCAAGCCGTGTGGCTGGCAGGGTCTTGGTGCTCAGGCTGACCTTCCAAGGTGGGAGAGCCAAGTTCAGGATGTTGGACGACCAGAGGCCTCCTGGCCCCATGTAGTATTAATCAGCGAGAGCTCTCCCAAAGATATCTGTCTCAACACTAAGACCCACCTCCACCCAATGGCCAGTAAGCTCTAGTGCTGGATGCCCCATGCCAAACAACTAGCAAGACAGGAACACAATCCCACCCATTAACAGAGAGGCTGCCTAAAGTCATACTTTGTTTACAGACACCCCAAAACACACCACCTGACGCGGCCCTGCCCACCAGAGGGACAAAATCCAGCCCCATCTACCAGAACACAGGCACCAGTCCCCCTAACCAGGAAGCCTACACAAGCCACTGAACCAACTTCACCCACTGGGGGCAGACACCAGAAATAATAGGAACTATGAACCTGCAGCCTATGAAAAGGAGACCCCAAACACAGTAAATTAAAAAAAATGAGAAGCCAGAGGAATACACAGCAGGTGATGGAGCAAGGTAAAAACCCAACAGACCAAACAAATGAAGAGGAAATGGTCTACCTGAAAAAGAATTCAGAGTAATGATAGTAAAGATGATCCAAAATCTTGGAAAAAGAATGGAGAAAATGCAAGAAACGTTTAACAAGGACCTAGAAGAACTAAAGAACAAACAAACAGAGATGAACAACAGTAACTGAAATGAAAAACACACTAGAAGGAATCAATAACAGAATAACTGAGGCAGAAGAACAAATAAGTGAGCTGGAAGACAAAATGGTGGAAATAACTGCCGATGAGCAGAATAAAGAAAAAAGAATGAAAAAAATTGAAGACAATCTCAGAGACCACTGGGACAACACTAAATGCACCAACATTCAAATTATAGGGGTTCCAGAAGAAGAAGAGAAAAAGAAAGGGTCTGAGAAAATACTTGAAGAGATTATAGTCGAAAACTTCCCTAACATGGGAAAGGAAATAGTCACCCAAGTCCAGGAAGCACAGAGAGTCCCATACAGGATAAACCATAGGAGAAACACATCAAGACACATGTTAATCAAACTAACAAAAATTAAATTCAAAGAAAAAGTATTAAAAGCAGCAAGGGAAAAGTAACAAATAACATACAAAGGAATCCCCATAAGGTTATCAGCTGATTTTTCAGCAGAAACTGTAGGCCAGAAGGGAGTGGCAGGATATACTTAAAGTGATGAAAGAGAAAAACCTACAACCAAGATTACTCTACCCAGCAAGGATCTGACTCAGATTTGACGGAGAAATCAAAAGCTTTTCAGACAAGCAAAAGCTAAGAGAATTCAGCACCACCAAACCAGCTTTACAACAAATGCTAAAGGAACTTCTGTAGGCAGGAAACACAAGAGAAGGAAAAGGCCTACAAAACCAAAACCAAAACAATTAAGAAAATGGTAATAGGAACACACATATCGATAATTACCTTAAATGTGAATGGATTAAAAGCTCCAACCCAAAGACACAGACTGACTGAATGGATACAAAAACAAGACCTGTATATATGCTGTCTACAAGAGACCCACTTCAGACTTAGAGACACATACAGATTGAAAGTGAGGGGATGGAAAAAGGTATTCCATGCAAATGGAAATCAAAAGAAAGCTGAGTAGCAATACTCATATCAGACAAAATAGACTTTAAGATAAAGACTATTACAAGAGACAAAGAAGGACACTACATAATGATCAAGGGATCAATCCAAGAAGAAAATACAACAATTGTAAATATTCATGCACCCAACATAGGAGCACCTCAATACATAACGCAAATGCTAAGAGCCATAAAAGGGGACATTCACAGGAACACAATAATAGTAGTAACACCCCACTTTCACCAATGGACAGCGTTCATCCAAAATGAAAATAAATGTGGAAACATCAGCTTTAAATGACACATTAGACTAGATGGACTTAATTGATATTTATAGGACATTCCATCCAAAAACAACAGAATACACTTTCTTCTCAAATGCACATGGAGCATACTCCAGGATAGATCATATCTTGGGTCACTTGGTAAATTTAAGAAAATTGAAATCGTATCGAGTATCTTTTCTGACCACAACGCTATGAGACTAGATATCAATTACAGGAAAAAATCTGTAAAAAATACAAACATACGGAAGCTAAACAATACACTAATAAATGACCAAGAGATTACTGAAGAAACCAAAGAGGAAATCAAAAAATACCTAGAAACAGATGACAATGAAAACCGAAAGCCTATGGCATGCAGCAAAAGCAGTTCTAAGGTGGAAGTTTATAGCAATACAATCCTACCTCAAGAAACAAGAAAAATCTCAAATAAACAACCTAACCTTACACCTAAAGCAATTAGAGAAAGAAGAACAAGAAAAACCCAAAGTTAGCAAAAGGAAAGAAATCATAAAGATCAGATCAGAAATAAATGAAAAAGAAATGAAGGAAACAATAGCAAAGATCGATAAAACCAAAAGCTGGTTCTTTGTGAGTTAAACAAAATTGATAAACCATTAGACTCATCAAGAAGAAAAGGGAGAAGACTCAAATCTACAGAATTAGAAATGAAAAAGGAGAAGTAACAACTGACACTGCAGAAATACAAAGGATCATGAGAGACTACTACGAGCAACTATATGCTAATAAAATGGACAACCTGGAAGAAATGGACAAATTCGTAGAAAAGCATAACCTTCCAAGACTGAACCAGGAAGAAATAGAAAATATGAACAGACCAGTTACAAGCACTGAAATTGAAACTGTGATTCAAAATCTTCCAACAAACAAACGCCCAGGACTGGATGGCTTCACAAGTGAATTGTATCAACATTTAGAGAAGAGCTAACCCCCGTCCTTCTCAAACTCTTCCAAAATATAGCAGAGGGAGGAACACTCCCAAACTCATTCTACGAGGCCACCATCACCCTGATACCAAAACCAGACAAAGATGTTACAAAAAAGAAAACTACAGGCCAGTATCACTGATGAATATAGATACAGAAATCCTCAACAAAACACTAGCAAACAGAATCCAACAACACATTAAAAGGATCATACACCGTGATCAAGTGGGGTTTATCCCAGGAATGCAAGGATTCTTCAATATACACAAATCAATCAATGTGAAAAACCATATTAACAAATTGAAGGATAAAAACCTTATGATAATTTCAATAGATGCAGAAAAAGCTTTTGATAAAATTCAACACCCATTTATGATAAAAACTCTCCAGAAAGTGGGCATAGAGGAAACCTACCTCAACATAATAAAGGCCATATAAGAAAAACTCACAGCCAACATCATTTTCAATGGTGAAAAACTGAAACCGTTTCCTGTAAGATCAACCCACTCTCACCACTGTTATTCAACATAGTTTTGGAAGTTTTAGCCACAGCAATCAGAGAAGAAAAAGAAATAAAAGGAATCCCAATCAGAAAAGAAGAAGTAAAACTCTTGCTGTTTGCAGATAACATGATACTATACATAGAGAATCCTAAAGATGCTACCAGAAAACTACTAGAGCTAATCAATGAAGTTGGTAAGTAGCAGGATACAATATCAACGCACAGAAATCCCTTGCATTCGTATCACTAACAACAAAAAGCTGAAATAGAAATTAAGGAAACTCCCATTTACCATTTGCAACAAAAAGAATAAAATAAACCAACCTAGGAATAAACCAACCTAAGGAGACAAAAGACCTGTATGCAGAAAATTATAAGACACTGATGAAAGAAATCAAAGATACAAACAGATGTAGAGATATACCATGTTCTTGGATTGGAAGAATCAACATTGCGAAATGACTGTACTACCAAAAGCAATCTACAGATTCAACGCAATCCCTATCAAACTACCAAGGGCATTTTTCACAGAACTAGAACAAAAAATTGTACAGTTTGTGTGGAAACAGAAAAGACCCTGAATAGCCAAAGCAATATTGAGAATGAAAAACGGAGCTGGAGGAATCAGGCTCACTGACTTTAGACTGTACTACAGAGCTACAGTAATCAAGACAGTATGGTACTGGCACAAAAACAGAAATGTAGATCAATGAAACAGGTTAGAAAGCCTAGAGATAAACCCACTCACATATGGTCGCCTTATCTTTGACAAAGGAGGCAAGAATATACGATGGCGAAAAGACAGCCTCTTCTATAAGTGGTGCTGGGAAAACTGGACAGCTACATATAAAAGAATGAAATTAGAACACTCCCTAACACCATACACAAAAATAAACTCAAAATGGATTAAAGACCTAAATTTAAGGCCAGACACTATCAAACTCTTAGAGGAAAACATAGGCAGAACATTCTATGACATAAATCACAGCAAGATCCTTTTTGACCCACCTCCTAGAGAAATGGAAATAAGATCAAAAATAAACAAATGGGACCTAATAAAACTTAAAAGCTTTTGCACAGCAAAGAGACCATAAACAAGACGAAAAGACAACCCTCAGAATGAGAGAAAATATTTGCAAATGAAGCAGCTGACAAAGGATTAATCTCCAAAATTTACAAGCAGCTCAGGCAGCTCAATATCAAAAAAAAACCCAATCCAAAAATGGGTGGAAGACCTAAATAGACTTTTCTCCAATGAAGATATACAGATTGCCAACAAACGCATGAAAGGATGCTCAACATCAGCAGTCATTAGAGAAATGCAAATCAAAACCACGATGAGGTATCAGCTCACACTGGTCAGAATGGTCATCATCAAAAAGTCTAGAAACAATAAATGCTGAAGAGGGTGTGGAGAAAAGGGAACTCTCTTGCACTGTTGGTGGGAATGTAAATTGATACAGCCACTATGGAGAACAGTATGGAGGTTCCTTAACAAACTAAAAATAGTAGTACCATATGACCCAGCAATCCCACTACTGGGCATATATCCTAAGAAAACCATAATTCAAAAAGTGACATGTACCACAATGTTCATTGCAGCACTATTTACCATAGCAAAGACATGGAAGTAACCTAAGTGTGCATCGACAGATGAATGGATATAGAAGATGTGGCGCATATGTACAGTGGAATATTACTCAGCCATAAGACGAAACGGAATTGTGTTATTTGAACTGAGGTAGATGAACCTATAGTCTGTCAGTCATGCAGAGGGAAGTAAGTCAGAGAAAAACAATTACCATGTGCTAACACATATATATGGAATTCAAAAGAAAATGGTTCTGATGAACCTAGGGGCAGGACAGGAATAAAGACGCAGACGTAGGGAATGGACTTGAGATGGTGTGGGGAAGGGGAAGCTGGGATTAAGTGAGAAGGTAGTATTGACATATATACACTACCACATGTAAAATAGCTAGTGGGAAGCAGCTGCATAGCACAGGGAAATCAGCTCGGTGCTTTGTGACCACCTAGAGGTGGAAGATAGGGAGGGTGGGAGGATGGTGCAAGAGGGAGGGGATATGGGCATATATGTATACATATAGCTGATTCACTTTGTTCTACAGCAGAAAGTAACACAGCATTGTAAAGCAATTATACTCCAATAAAGATGTAAAAGAAAAAAAACCAACTAGATTTGGATAAATTGAAAGAAAAAAAAAAAAGGTAAGTGAAAAGGTGTGTATCAGTGCAAAGGAGAGGACATTCTCTCCAGGGGAAGGATATGTTTATGGAAGCGGGAGCAAGCTGAGACATGTGTTATGGCAGGTAGATTAGCTTTACGGTGGTAAAGAGTCTCAGTACAGAAATACAAGGAAATGAAATGATTGTTAGCAGGGTAGAGACCTTGCTGTTCCATTGAGTATATTTTTTCAAAATGTAAATACCTTCATTTGTATTTTCAGTATAAAAAGCAGTACATGATCTTTGCATAAACTTAAAACAGAAGTGTATAAAGTGAAAACTCTGTCATGATTGTATCCTAAGAGAGTGTTAACAGCTTGGTTTATTGTCTTTTCAGACTTTTATGTATGTATTACATAGAGGTTAGAGCACGGATACTGTGTCCAGAGGGCCTGCATTTAAATCCTGGCTTTGTGATTAATTAGCTGTGTGGTTCTTTTACATGTTAATTAATCTCTCTGTGCTTCAGTTTTCTCATCTGTAGAATGGGAAATTAATAGTACCTAACCCTTTAGAGTTGTAAGGATTAACAGTTAATGCATAGTAAGTCCCTAAATCAGTGCTTGGCATGTAGTACACATTTAAATGTTACCTGTTGTTTTTATCTTTTGAAAACAAAAACGGGATCGTTGTTCTTTATTATACACAGGTGTACAGTTTTGTAACTTTTTAAAAAATGAATTTCTTTCTTACTGTTGTTAAAAACGACATAGAGACGTTACCATCTTAAGCATTTTTAAGGTACAGTTCAGTGGTGTTTATTATTTTTACATTGTTGTGGAACATATCTCCAGAACTTTTTTAATCTTGCAGAACTGAAAGAACTTATTATTTTTTAATTAATTAATTAATTAATTTCTACTTTTGGCCGCATTGGGTCTTCGTTGCTGCACGGGGGCTTTTCTCTAGTTGTGGCAAGCGGGGGCCTCTCTTCGCTGCAGTGTGCGGGCCTCTCATTGTGGTGGCTTCTTTTGTTGCGGAGCATGGGTTCTAGGCGTGTCGGCCTCAGTAGTTGTGGCTCGAGGGCTCCAGAGCGCAGGCTCAGTAGTTGTGGCGCATGGGCCTTGTTGCTCCACGGCATGTGGAATCTTCCTGGACCAGG
Organism: Balaenoptera ricei; assembly: GCF_028023285.1. Taxonomy (NCBI): domain Eukaryota; kingdom Metazoa; phylum Chordata; class Mammalia; order Artiodactyla; family Balaenopteridae; genus Balaenoptera; species Balaenoptera ricei. Next base: position 18,876,196 of record NC_082643.1, read on the forward strand.
GCTCGAACCCGTGTCCCCTGCATTGGCAGGTCGATTCTCAACCACTGCATCACCAGGGAAGCCCCTGAAACAACTTATTAAACAACTCCATCCAGCCCTGATAACCACCATTCTGCTTAATTTGAGGTGGGGAATAGCATGAGTATTTTTGAAGAAAAGCTTTCCAGGTGATTCTAAAACCTATTCAGGAATGAGAACCATACTACCCCATATCAGCCCCTAAAACTGGTAGACATATGTTGGTGCTAAAGAAAAAGTGTGTTCTCTTGGGCTGAAAAGTCAAGCTTTACCTACTAGTTATAGTAGGTAATCAATAGACAGTGCTTTGGTGCAGCGAAATAGGTGGAAAGTAGGGCAATGAGATAAAGTGCTCTCAAAGGAGTACTGAATAAGCACATGTGCCCTATTACGCTTCAGGTGGGTTGGGGCGTGGTGTGGACACTTCATGGAGAAGGTGGCATTTGTAACAGACCTGAAGGGATAGGTAAAGCTTCTGAGGACAAGATGTAAAGGTGTAAGTGTCAGGAGCAGATAGACCAGGTTGTGCAAGGGAAAGGAGAATGTGGTGTTCTCTGGGAAACTCTAACCCTAGTTTAGTTAGGTTGTTGGCACATTTTTCAGGGTTAAGGAAAGAAAGATTGCCCAGCTAAGAGTCAGGGGTTGATTCTTCAGGGTGTGGAGAATAAGTCACTCAGGTTTTTGAGTGGTCCTAATCAGGTAATGAATGGGGAAGAAAAAGAATGAGATTGTGGTGTAAGGAAGGAGCACTTGTTCAGTCTTCAAGAGTTATCAGTAGATACAGGAATGTTCTTGATGCCATCAGGGATTTTGAAGACCATGACCTGATTGCTTCATGGCCTCAGCAAGTAAGAGGAAGGTGGGTGTCTTTCTACAGGTGAGAGGTATTTATTATTAATACTTCGGTTTCTTCATTTACTCAAATCTTCATATATTTTGAAATACAAGCCTTTAGCTAAGTAAGCTGTTTTGTGAGACAGTTCCTCAGTTTATTTAATGACAATAATCCTCTTAGTCCTCTTATTGAAGCTGGGATTTGATGTAAGTTTCATGAACCAAGTATAAAACACTCTGAAATCCTCTGAGGAAAATACAAGGCTATTTATTTGGATAGCTACTTTTCAATGAATGTGATGAATTTCAAAATGTTAGTTGATGATAGCTACATTGAAAATATAGTTGGGAGAAAAATTGGTGTGGTATAGCGTTGATCCCCAGTGCATTGTAAGCTTCTTCAGAATACCAAGTAGTCTGAAAAATGTGAAGCATGTTCTGCTTTTCTAGGAGTATGTTCATAATCTTGTTGAAAGTGGGGTTTTTTTTTTGCTGAAATAGAATCAAGGAGGATTATTTTAAAATCTTGGTAATTGCTCCATAGCTTATGACTTTTCAGAATAGATACGAAAAAAATAGTTTACCATGAATACTTACGGTATGTACCTTAACTTAAGGTGTGTACCAATACTTAAATGTTGGTCTTTACACATTATCTTGGGCTTTTAACTTTGAAGTGACAGAGGAGAAGCGTTTTGAAATATAGTTCCTTTAAAAAACTTGTACTACTTTTAGTTTGTTCAAAGTTTACCAGAGATCAAATCAACAGCGATTACAACGAAATAGATTATTAATTGAATTGTAGAGGCAGTAATTGCTAAAGGGTTTAGAAGAGGTGTCATTTGTCACTGGAGGACAGGAGGAGTTTTACAGAGAAGGTGGTATTTAAAGTCATTTGTTACCTTCTAAACTCTTGCAGGAAGGTAAGGTTTGGATGGAGGAGAGGAGGGCATCTGATTATTTAAGCTTAATTGCTTTGAAGGATAAGATATGAAATTGGGCACAGGTGAGAGTGGCTCCCCCTCCCTGCTCCTGTCTCAGAGCAGCTCTTTGTTCTGTTTCAAATACTAAAGATTGCTCTAGATTTCTTTTTACAAGAGTTCTATGATCAGTAGTGGTAAAAAGAAAAACTTGGCATCTACTCTGATACACTCCAGATGGCAAGCATTAGCAAATAGAATTGAAAATCTTTGTTTATTTAGAATTCAAGAAGATTTGATGATTGGGTTCCTGCATGTTGTCGTGTTGTAAATAACATTACCTTTTGAGTGGAGAAACTAGGAACAATCAACAAATAATGGTGAATGTGTAGACATACCCACTGTAAGAGATGGGTCACTGAAGAAGAGCACGTTAGGAAGGATGTGAGATTGATGTGAAAAAAAAAGAATAACATGATTGTTTTTCTTGATGCCAGTCTGTCAAGCCTTGTTCACTGTAAGGTGATGTCCCCCAGGAAGAGGCTGAAAGAGGTGAGCTGTGTGTTTTAGCCACTGGGGTATACTTAGTTGTGGGGCAAAGAGTAACTTGTCCGGTTAGTAACACCGTGAGCAGAAAGTATAAACACATTACCTTAATGCTGTATTAATTGTTTTAAAGTGTGCTTCAAATGACAAGATGCCTTAACTCAGCATAAGAAAACAGTTTGTCTTTTAGATGGAATCTTCATGCAGCTGGAAAATGGCATTCAACTTAAAATACTGGCTGTAGGAAAGGAAACTTAATATAAATACTATTTATTTATAGAGATTTTAGAGATTACTATACCAATTATTATTATTATTATTTAAATAAATTTATTTATTTTATTATTTTATTTTTTTGGCTGCATTGGGTCTTCATTGCTGTGCGTGGGCTTTTCTCTGGTTGCGGGGAGCGGGGGCTACTCTTCGTTGCAATGTGCGGGCTTCTCGTTGCGGTGGCTTCTCTTGTTGCAGAGCATGGGCTCTTGGTGTGTAGCCTTCAGTAGTTGTGGCACACAGGCTCAGTAATTGTGGCTCATGGGCTCTAGAGTGCAGGCTCAGTAGTTGTGGCGCATGGGCTTAGTTGCTCTGTGGCATGTGGGATCTTCCTGGACCAGGGATCAAACCCGTGTCCCCTGCATTGGCAGGCGGATTCCTAACCACTGCGCCACCAGGGAAGCCCCCAATTATTATTTTTTAAATATGGCTTTGATTTTTGAAAAGACATGCACATGGCTTAGCGTCAAATAGTCTATAATCCTTACACCCTATACCAGATATCTCTTTCAACATTTTATCCCAGTTTTATTGAGAAATAATTGACATAACATTGTATAAGTTTAAGGTATACAACATGATTAGATACATGTATATATTGTGAAATGATTACCACAATAAGTTTAGTTAATGTTCATTACCTCACATAGTTTCAATTTTTTTCCCCTTGTGATGAGAACTTTTTAAGATTTACTCTCTTAAGCAACTTTCAAATATACAGTAGAATATTGTTAACTACACTCATCATGTTGTACATTGTATCCCCAGAACTTATTTATCTTTCACCATTTTAAACAGATTATTTTGGCACTTAATTCTATATCTCTAAAATACATGGTTAAATTGCTCTGTCTTGATAATCTGGTTTTAGGCCTTCTCTCTAGGCTTCCTGGAATGGCAGAAGAGGGTTTAGCTATTACACTCCTCACCTGCCATGTGCCTGTCTTCTGACTTGTAAGGTGGTTATAAGTCATGTAGTCTACTTGCCACTTACAGCTGTGTGACCTTGGGCAAGTCATTTAACTTCTGTGTGGCTCAACTTTTCTCATCTGTAAAATGAGTACTATATAAATAGTATCTAGCTCATAGAGTTGTTAGCACTTAACCTATGTAATTAGAATAGTGCCTAGCACATAGTAGGCTCTATATAAGTGTTATATATTATTATTACATAGTGATTACCTTTCCTTTCCTGTGTAACTCATTACTTAGCTTTCTGTGTACTTGTCTTTAATTACCCCAACCCTTCCTCTGGTTTTGTAAGTCTTTTTTTAGTATATTTAAACATACTTGGTATTCTTTACTTGGTTTTGTGTTCTTGAAGAGTCTCTCCCAGAGTCTTCTGACCTCTCCAACCTGGATTAGTCCATCTCTAGATCTGTTGTATAGTGAGTTTTTTTTTTTTTGTAGGGAGGTGGGTGGGATGGGGAGGGGATCATCTTACATCATCCTGTGGTTTTCTTTTATCTTCTTGAATGTAGCATTGCCTGATTCCTACATCCTGCTAAAATATTTCACGGAAAATTTCCTTGAAAAATAACATTTTGAGAAAATATTTTACTTTCTAGGGTTATAAAGCATTTGTTTCTAATTTAAAACCACATATGGGTAGCAGTTTTATATTTTATGCCCTTTAGTTAGAAATTATTTTGTTATTTAGAGGGGTGTGTGTGTGTGTGTGTGTGTGATGGTAGAAGGTATTAAATGGCAATTTTACATGGAATACCTTAGTTTGGACCCAGAATAGGTACTTTCAAATTCAGGAATGCTTTTTATATATTGAGCACTCATTTAATATTAAATGATTGATTTTGGCAACTCTTAAACCTTCTATTTGTTGAAAGTTTCAAAATAGAAACAACCAAGTCTTATAGTTATGGAACCACAATACGGCAATGTGGTTGCTAAAGCAGTATCTCTAGAATTTATAAAATAGGCTTGTTGTATCTTCTTGAAAGGACATTTTCCTGAACTTTTTAATGTTACCCTATTCCTTCCTCTACATTGTGTCTAGTAGGTCTTCTTGAATAGGCAGGTAGTTTTTTGTTTTATTTTGTTTTCTTTGTTTGAAAATGAGGAAGAAAGGACTTGCTTGTAACCCACCAGAAGGAGTTTAAAAAGTCATGCTGTATAACGTTCTGGCAAAGTTTGCTCGTTTTTGTTATTTAGAGGTTGCATTTTACCAACATGAAGAATTAGTAATCTAGTGGAGTGATTTGCTTAGCATTTTTTTTTTTTGGCCGTGCCCTGTGGCTTGCAGGATCTCAGTTCCCGGACCAGAGATTGAATCCGGGCCATGGCTGTGAAAGCCTGGAATCCTTACCATTTGGCCACCAGGGAACTCCTTTGCTTAGCATTTAATAACTTTTCAATATTGTAATTTAAAGTTAATGAGTTTATTCTGTTTATGTAAAGTCCTTTCTGGGAGCTACTGATGCATCAGGATGGTTAAATTCTATTCAGTATAGTTTTTTAAAAAAAATTATTTATTTATTTATGGCTGTGTTGGGTCTTCGTTTCTGTGCGAGGGCTTTCTCTAGTTGCGGCAAGTGGGGGCCACTCTTCATCGCGGTGCGCGGGCCTCTCACTATCGCGGCCTCTCTTGTTGCGGAGCACAGGCTCCAGACGCGCAGGCTCAGTAACTGTGGCTCACGGGCCTAGTTGCTCCGCGGCATGTGGGATCCTCCCAGACCAGGGCTCGAACCCGTGTCCCCTGCATTGGCAGGCAGAGTCTCAACCACTGCGCCACCAGGGAAACCCCTATTCAGTATAGTTTTGATGCTGAGTGTTTTTCTGTGTATGTGTTTTAATTCCATGAAAATCTCGGAAGTTATTTTATTATAGTAATATTATATTTTGTTTATTAAAAAAGATAATACATGATAGTTGTAGAGAATTTAAAGTGATGGGTGCCTTCTCCCCAAATTTATCTCTAATTCCCCAGGATCTCTATTAAATATTAACAGTTTGCTATGTATCCCAAGGTGTTTTCAAAGAACGTGGTGCATCTCTTAATCAGCATATTAGTCAACAGAATTCAATAAGAAACTTTCTTTTTTTAAATAATTAATTAATTAATTTTTTAAATTTATGGCTGTGTTGGGTCTTCGTTTCTGTGTGAGGGCTTTCTCTAGTTGTGGCAAGCGGGGGCCACTCTTCATCGCGGTGCACGGGCCCCTCACTATCGCGGCCTCTCTTGTTGCGGAGCACAGGCTCCAGACGTGCGGGCTCAGTAGTTGTGGCTCACGGGCCCAGTTGCTCCGCGGCATGTGGGATCTTCCCAGACCAGGGCTCGAACCCCTGTCCCCTGCATTGGCAGGCAGATTCTCAACCACTGCGCCACCAGGGAAGCCCAAGAAACTTTCTTGATAACATGGTTTATTATAGTGTCTAGTAGGAAAATAATTACTAATGGTAAGAGAATTAACATACAGTAATATAAGCTCTGTGGATGAAAACATTTAATTATAGAATGTTTAATAAGTGGTATGATTCTGTTTGAGACCAGTCTTTCGTTTCTTCTTTGACTTTATCCTTTGCCAATTCTTAGTATACACTGAGAAATGTTTAGGTATTTTTCATATTTATATAAAAATTTTTTTGAAGTTAAAACTTTTTATTTAACCTTTTTTCTTAAATCTGTTTCCTTTTACCTAGATCTTACCTGCTTCTTCCTCTCTCCTCTGTATGCTGCTAGATTGTTTTTGCTTTTATTTGTGTTTACCAGTTTATTATAGAGGATACAACTCAGGGACAGCCAGATGGAGGCGATGCATAGGGCAAGGGATTGGGGTGGGGGATTGTGGTGCAGAGCTGTATCTTATCCCTTTTACTGAGCCGTTGCTTCTTCAGAGCACTGTCCTGTGAGCCTTGTAGCTAGATAGAAAGAGAGTAGACTTTGGAGCCAGAGAGCCCTGTGTTGCAGTTCCAGCTCTGCCACCCAACAGCTGTTTGAACTGGTTCATATTATTTACCCCTTTCCTGCTTTAGTTTCCCCATCTGTAAAATGGGAATATTAATATGCAGTTCCTAGGATTAGTGTGAAGTTTTAATGATATAGTACATGTAAGGTGCCTGGCACAAAAAAGGCCCTCACCAAATGGTAGTTTCCATTAGCAAATGTCAAGGCTGGACAGGCTTTTATCTGTAATGGAAGGTGATGTGCTAACCCAGCTTGATGGGAACCTTCCTTTATAGATAGTCACCACTTGGTCCTTTTTACTCATTAAGATGATGACAGGGCTATTTTTATTTTTGAGACAAATTTTGAAGCAGAGTATTATCCTTCCCTATTATCTGTTGGCCAGTAGTAATAAGGGTTGGTAGTAATAGTGAAATGGCAGGTAGACAGGAAAGGGAAGAAAGAGCAGCAAGAAAACCCTGGATTAAAATATCCAGCAATACATATCGAGAGACATAAAATGCCTACAACTTTGTAAAACAAATATTACTAAGTTGCATTATGCAGTGTGTAAAGGAATAATCCACCACAGTCAGCTAGTTTATTTCAGGGAGGTAGAAATCATTAAATAATAGGTGAAGCTATTAATATAATACATCAAATCATTACATCAGATATAAAAAATTGCTTATGAAGATGCGTAAATGAATTTGATAGGATTCAATACCAGTTCCTAATAACATTATTTTAAGAGTAGAAATAGAAAAAATTATTTCCTTAATATAAGAAAAAGTATAAGATACCTCCAGTTTTATTCTTTTTCAAAATTGTTTTAGCTATTCTAGTTTGCCTTTGCATATCAACTCTAGAATCATACTTTTCTATGTTAAAAAAAATCCTGTTGGGATTTTTTTTTTAAAAATTTATTTATTTATTTATTATTTATTTATTTGGCTGTGCTGGGTCTTAGTTGCAACACGCGGGATCTTCCTTGCAGCATGTGGGATTTTTAGTTGCAGCATGTGGGATCTTGTTCCCTGACCAGGGATTGAACCCAAGCCCCCTGCATGGGGAGTGTGGACCACTAGGGAAGTCCCCTCCTGTTGAGATTTTGATTGGAATTGCTTAAAACTTATAAATGAATTTGGGGAGAATTGACATCTTTCCTGTATTTAGTCTTCTACTTCAAGAGCACAGGATGTCTAGTTATTTAATTCTTACTTGATTTCTTTTATCATTTTTTCTTAGTTTTCAGCATACAGCTCCTGTACGTCTTTTGTTATATTTATACTATTTATTTAATATTGGGAGGAGTGATTGTAAATGGTGTTATTTTGTGTATTTCCAATTACACATGGCCAGTATATAGAAATATGGTGGGTTTTTGTGTGTTGACCTTGTATTTGTGGCCCTGCTAAACTAATATTTTAGTTCTGGGAGTTTTTTTCCCTTGGTATTTTTATATAGATAATTATGTCAGCTTTGAATGGGGACAGTTAAATTTCTTCCTTTCTGGTCTGTATGCCTTTTATATTTTTCTTACCTTGTTGCATTGTAAGACTTCCAGTGTGATGTTGAAATATCCATGTTGAAAGTGGACATCCTTGTCTGGTTCTGATCTTAGGGAGAAAGCACTGTGTCTTTCACATTAAATATGATATAATCTGTAGGCTTTTTGTAGATGATCGTTAGCAAGTTGAGGAAATTCTCTTCTAGTTTACTGAGAGTTTTTATCATGAATGGTTGTTGATTTTTGTTTCCAACTATATTGTGGATTTTTCTTTTTCTTCTTGCACTTCTGTTACTTTCTGCTTCATGTATTTTGAAGCTCTGTTGTTTGATATATACAATTTAGACTGTTACATCATCTTAGTTAATTGATCTTTTACAAAAAAATTCTGTAATTTTCCTCTTTACCCTTAGTAATTTTCTTTATTATGTCGTATAGGTCCTGAGGCTCTGTTCATTTTTTAAAAAAAATCTTTTCTGCGTCCAAATGGGATAATTTCTTTCAGTCTTTTAGTTCACTGAATCTTTCCTTTGACATCTTCATTATGCTATTGAGTACATCCAATTAGTTTTTTAGTTTGGCATTGTATTTTTCAATTTTAAAATTTTCATTTGGTTTTTCTTTACATCTTCTTTGCGAAGATTTTCTTTTTTTCCCATTGATTGAAGAGTGTTTTGATTGATTGTTGGAATGCTTTAATAATAGCTGCTTTAAAGTCTTTGTCAGTTAATGCCATCATTGGTGTCATCTTAGCATTGGTGTCTGTTGACTCACTTCCCTTGTAAATTGAAATTGTCTAGGTTCTTTATATGCTGAATAATTTTAGATTGTATCCTAGAGATTTTGAATATTATGAGATCTTGAGTCTTGTTTAAATCTTGTGAAGAATGTTGATATTTTAAGTTTTAGCTGGCTACTAATCTGGTTAGATTCAGCCTGCAAGTTCTAACATGCCTTCTTTGGGTCCAGTGTCAGTTCAGTTTTCAAAACCTAGCAGTGCCATTCAGATCTGTCCCTGAGACCTGGACGATGGCCTCTCTATTCTGTTCTCACACACATCAGTATTGTATTATGAACAGCTTTATGGGGTCACTTTCTGGAGCTCCTTCCTGGTACTTTCCGGTTCCTTGGGAATTCTCATTTTTGGTCCTCTGGCCAGAAAGCTGGGGTTTTAGTTACCTGCTTTGCTGCATACTTCATGACTGTGCCTTGTCTGGGCCAAATGACAGGAGGACACAGAGAGAAGAAAATAATGGGGTTCAGCCCCACCCTCGCTGGACCATAGCTTCACTGATCAGAGAGGAGATGCCTCTTCCTCAGAACTTTGACTCCTATGAGCTCACGTTGTGGGTCGCCTCAGGATCACTTGGGGTTTGGGGTGTGAGAAGACAGAAACGAGAAAAGAAGGTGGACTGTATTCTGAGCACTAGGAGTTCCCTTTCCTGTTCCTTGAGCCAGAATTAGAGGGCTTCTGGACTGCTCTGTGTTTGTGCCCCGGTGGTCCCTTCCATGTTGCCCCTGGTGATTTTGGTGGGGGAGGATGGTAAACTCATCACCAGTTCAGTGGTTCCTCAAATAGCTGTGCCATACATTCTGTTTGGGTTTTGTAGTTGGACTAAATCTGTGAACCTCCGACTTTTGTCTCCTTTACAGTGGCTACTGATGTCTCTGCTCAATGTTTCTTTAATTTAAAAAATTAAAAAAGGGGCTTCCCTGGTGGCGCAGTGGTTGAGGGTCTGCCTGCCAATGCAGGGGACACGGGTTCAAGCCCTGGTTTGGGAAGATCCCACATGCCGCGGAGCAACTAGGCCCGTGAGCCACAATTGCTGAGCCTGCGTGTCTGGAGCCTGTGCTCCGCAGCAAGAGAGGCCGTGAAAGTGGGAGGTCCGCGCACCACGATGAAGAGTGGCCCCCACTTGCCGCAACTAGAGAAAGCCCTCGCATGGAAACGAAGACCCAACACAGTCAAAAATAAATAAATAAATAAATAAATAAAATTAAAAAAAAAATTAGATTAAAAAACAACCCTAAAACCTGGCTTCCTAAGGTTTGCTTTTGTGTCTGAATAGCTTAGAATTCTGCCAAAGATTAGTCGCAAGTTGTGCTCACACACCTTGAGCTGGCAGGCTGTTCTCTGTGATGGTCTCTGTGTTAGCTGGAGAGCCTGTTCAAACCTAAGGTTCTTCCCGACTCTTTTTTTTTTTTTTTTTTTTTTTAATTTTATTTATTTTTGGCTGCCTTGGGTCTTCGTTGCTGCGCGTGGACTTTCTCTAGTTGCGGCGAGCGGGGGCTACTCTTCGTTGCGGTGCACGGGCTTCTCATTGAGGTGGCTTCTTTTGTTGCGGAGCATGGGCTATAGGTGCGCGGGCTTCAGTAGTTGCAGCATGTGGGCTCAGTAGTTGTGGTGTGCATGGGCTTAGTTACTCTGAGGCATGTGTGGGATCTTCCCGGACCAGGGGTTGAACCTGTGTCCCCTGCACTGGCAGGCAGATGCTTAACCACTGTGCCACCAGGGAAGTCCCTCTTCCCGACTCTTGCATCCCCTTCCCCAATGCGCAGGTTCCGTGGACAGTGATGCTGGTCAGCTACAAAGGCCACAGTCATCACTAGCTGCCTAATTGCCGTAAGTTTTCATAAGCTAAGAATTCAGGGCAGGGTTGACACAGACATGTCAAAAATATACAGGTGCATCATCTTTTCAAATTTCAAGTTTAAATTGCTTTTAAAAATAATAAGATTGAGGGACTTCCCTGGTGGCGCAGTGGTTAAGAATCCGCCTGCCAATGCAGGGGACATGGGTTTGATCCCTGGTCTGGGAAGATCTCACATGCCGTGGAGCAACTAAGCCCATGCACCGCAACTACCGAGCCTGCGCTCTAGAGCCCGTGAACCACAACTACTGAGCCTGCGAGCCACAACTACTGAAGCCCGTGCACGTAGAGCCCATGCTCCACAACAAGAGAAGCCACCGCAATGAGAAGCCCGCACACCGCAACGAAGAGTAGCCCCCGCTCGCCACAACTAGAGAAAGCCCCGTGCGCAGCAACTGAGACCCAACGCAGCCAAAAATAAATAAATTTATAAAAATAAAATAAAATTGATAAAACTGTTATTGGCCACACATTTTTACACAGTTTTCCCTACATTGCAGTTGAGGAAAGTGGAACGTAGAGATATTAAGATTTTTTTCCCCTTACAGCTAATAAATGATCAAGCTATGGGACAAGTCTGTCTGACTTCAAAGTCCATGATTTTAGCTGCTGCCCTAAACTTAATTTAGAAAATCATGTGAGTTTTGAGTTGTCCCTACCTGTAAACCCTTTATGAATTATGAATTATCCTTAGTAGTAAGTAGGTAATGGATTTTTTTGTAGTGTTAAAAAAATTAGGTGAAAATACTAATTTTCTTTAACATTTTAAGTGCTTCTTTTATCTCTCCTCTCTGATGGTTCGTTCTTCCCCCTCTCTTTCTTGATTTAAATTGGTGTGTAAACTTCTGTGTTCTCTAAATGAATCAGTTGGGATAGAGATGTTATTTTATTTAAGGAAATACGTGTCAGCTTCTGTGAGGGTAAAAAAAGATGCTGGGTGAGGCAAAAGTATTTTGTTCACATAACCTATTTAGAAAAGTTTTATAAATAGGTTGTATCGGGTTGCCAACTATATAAAGGCAGATCTTATTTTGCAATTTTGATATGCATGAATCTAGTTACCACAGAGTAGTTAAAACCAGTCTCCCAACAACATGAGTAATGACATGAAGTACATAAGACTTCACTGCTAGCTCTTCAGTCCTCAGATCACTGCGTAAATCACAGCTGTGCGTCTTGATCAGTGAGTGACCAGTCCCTCCACTTCTTTCAAAGCCTGTCAGCAATTGGTCCCTGTGCATCTGTCACTCGGTTCTCTTGCAGACAGCAGAGCCTGTAGTTGCCTAGCTTTCTTGTTTCCCAATGATAAACTTATGTGACATTTTACAAAAATGGATCATTGAAAGAAGGAATTGGCTAACAAAGATGGAAGTGCAACAAAGTGCTAAGTGTTAATGCTGGAAGTGAAATCTAAATGGAACATAAATGGAGTTGTGGAAGAAACAGCTGACCCAGGGGAGTGTTGACATTGCCCACCTTTCTAGAGACTCTATAGATGTGCAGCCAGAGGAAGTCGGACAGACTTGTTGACATAAATGAGGAAAATGGTTGTGATGAAAAGAATGATGGTGTCTCAGGGGAAGTGACACCAATAAAAAACTTTACATTAAAAGAACTCTCAGAGGTATTGAGAGTGCAAAGGATAAAATTTGGAAGCTGTTTTAAACCTAAAAAGGCGTATGACAATCTGCCAAGCATAACAATGATATTCACTCTGTTTACTGAGTTATACAGTGGGAAGAAGGCACACGTGTTCAAATTAGTCTTGATAAGTTTTTAAAGAAATAAAATACTCTAATTTTCAATATATCTAATGTTTTAAATTACAGTATACTAAACAAATATTAGTTTTACTTTTTCAGTTTCCTGTATATTTATAACCTACAGTACGAGAATTTTTTAAAACATCTTGTTCAATTATTTATTTATTTATTTATTTATTTATTTATTTATTTATTTATGACTGTGTTGGGTCTTCGTTGCTGTGCACAGGCTTCTCTAGTTGCAGCGAGCGGGGGCTACTCTTCGTTGCGGTGCACGGGCTTCTCACTGCAGTGGCTTCTCTTGTTGCAGAGCACGGGCTCTACGCGTGCGGGCTTCAGTAGTTGTGGCACGTGGGCTCAGTAGTTGTGGCTCGCAGGCTCTAGACCTCAGGCTCAGTAGTTGTGGCACATGGGCTTAATTGCTCCGTGGCATGTGGGATCTTCCCGGACCAGGGATCGAACCCGTGTCCCCTGCATTGGCAGGCGGATTCTTAACCACTGTGTCACCAGGAAAGCCCAAGAGAATTTTTAATATTTTGATAAAAAGTTTTAAAGGTCATGGAACAATTGTGATTCTCCCTGTTGATTATGAAGATTGCTTTTTACGGTTACAGCTTGTATGGTTGTTTACTACTATGCAAAGCAAGGACTGCCTGTATTAAAAATCAGTTTTATGGAGTTCTTCAGGACCATTCTGTGTATTAAAGTTTTAATTTTGGGTTTGTGGATGGAGATCAGGGATGCTGTAAACTCAAGTCTTCATCAGGTTGTTCCTTCATTTAAAACCCTTTAATGGCTTTTTCTGTTGTCATTAGAATAGACCGGAATTTTTAACAGGCTCTGATCTCTGCCTCTGTCTTTAGTTCTTGTCTTCTACCTCTTGTCACAGCACTGTGTATTTTTTCTGTTTAGCCCTTATGACTTAAACTATGTAGTAAATTGTGTGATTAGCCATGTAATATTTGTCTAGAATAGGCCTATATTGTTCACTGCTGAATGCCCAGCACCTATGTGCATATAAACATGTGCTTACGAGTCTGTTCATTCATTCATTCATACCTACAAGTACAGAGTTCACGTTACAACCACATGGCACTCTATATTTTATATGTGCATGGATATAATTTTTTTCTGTGGCGGGGAATGACTGCTTTCCCAAGATTCTCAAAGGCTTCAGTGGTCTGAAAATGTTAAGTATTGTACTATAGGAATTGATACAGTGAAATGTATACTCAAGCCTAGATGGTATCATTAAACATTAAAGATATTCACTTTCCAGTCTGCATTTGAATATTTGGACATACAAGATATTATATATGGCCCTGAGCAAGAATTTAAAATTTTTACATTGTCTGTAGAAGATAAAATTCGTTTTAAAAATGGTTATTTGTGTTGGGATATATTAATATAGTAGCATTTAAAAAATCTCTATCAATTTTACATAAGATATAAGACAGAGTAGAGTTGCTGTTGGGTGGGAAATCGGCTGCTTGGCAAATTTCATCTTCTAGAAAATTGTAAATTTATTCTAGTTTTCAAACTGTGTTTTCCTTTTCAGATTACCTATTGATTTTTTTTTTTTTTTTTGGATCCTGATTCAGTTATATCTTAAGTTCTTTAAAGGGGTTTATTTAGCTGGAATCTTTAATTTTTTCAGGGAAGACTATTCACAGTATTGCTGTAGTATTGGCTGTATCAATACCTAGGAGACATGTAAGCCACTTTAGCCATACTTAGTTCTCATTGGGCAGACATTCAGTTGCTTTATTCTAAGCTGGCATAATGAAAATGGATTGAAAATTGTACCAAGCATAGTTGGTATGCAGATGGTTGTCCTGGTGTTAAGGAAACATTGGAGTTAAGGCCTGGAAGTGAAGGATGGCAGTAGCATGCCTACTGTGCTGCCATGGTGGGATTTTTGCCTCTGGGCTTGGTGGACTCAGACTGCGGTCCTAGGACCTGCCCTGAACTTCTCCCTTCACTCCCTTCCTTCCATCCCTGACCTCTTCCTTGCTGACAGTCTTACTACCATAAGCATCTCTGCTGTAGGCTAGACTGGAAGAAGGAAAACAAGAAGCTCCAGTCTGTCTCGTCACTTTTGCCAGTCACGTCTATGAGGAGGAATAGTTTGGAGAGGGAAGGAAGAGAAGAGGTTGAAATTGCTGACTGAAGTTAGGTTTCTTAAAGTAACGTCATGTGCCTTTGCTTGCCCCATTTAAAAATTACCGTGGATAATTGGGAGTTGAGTCCATAAATAAGTACATGTAAGTGGAAAAAGCTTCAGAAAGACTGTAGTTAGTCCCTCACCCTGTTTTAGTGTGTGCCCTGATGTCTTGTTAGTCACTGTATTAGTTTCCTGTGGCCGCTGTAACAAATCCCCCAAACTGAGTGGCTTAAATCAACAGACATTTATCCTCTTTTAGTTCTGGAGGCCAGAAGTCCAAAATCAGTTTCATTGAACCTAAATCAAGGTGCTGGCAGGGCCATGCTCCCTCCAGGGGCTCTACCGCATCACTCTGATCTCTGCCCTCCTAGGCATATTACGTTTTCCTTTTCTCTGTGTGTGAATCCCCCCTCTTCCTCCTTCTTGCAAGGACACTCGTGATGATGGCATTTAGGGCCAACCTGCATAATCCAGGATAATTTCCCTATCATAAAATCCTTAATTTAATCACACATGCAGCAACCCCTTTCCGGAATAAGGTAACACTTTACAGGTTCCAGGGATTTTATTATTGCTGCTTTCACCCATCACTCTTCCAGCCTCCTTTTTGTCTTTTATTAAACAGGTGAGTGATTGTTTATCCCACTGTTCTTTGAGTTTTCGTACCTCATAATCCAATGCAATTTCTAACCAGTATATCCACCAAAACTAAAGTTGTGGAGTTTTTTTACTGACGCCTCTGTTATTGTTTTTCTACTATGATGAGGGGTCTGGAGGTGGATGTGTTGAGACTTGGAACAGCAGCCCCACAAAGTCATTAGGGACCTAGGCTTCTTGGGGTGTGCTTGTTGTTTTGCAGGCACAGCACTGCTACTTCACTTCAAGCAGCATCTCCGGGTTTGAAGAGGGGAAAGGGCAAAGAGTAAAAGATAGGTGTTTCTTTTCTCAGAAGCTTTGCAGAAGCCCCACCCAACAACTGGGCTTACGCTTGGTTGGCCAGACTGGGTCATGTGTCCACCTGCAGCTTCAAGGAGGCTGGGAATGTTTTTAGCAGTGTTCCCACACCTCCACTCTAGCAGGGTTCTTTGGCTGTTGAGGAAAGGGGAGGATGGCTATGAAGCAGGCAGCTTGCAGTCTGTCCTGGAAAGTGATGAAAGCAGTTCACATTTCCTTCTACAGCTACAAGCCTTTTTTTTTTTTGGCTGCACTGTGCGGCATGTGGGATCTTAGTTCCCTAACCAGGGATGAACCCAGGCCCTCGGCAGTGAAAAGGCATGGAGACCTAACCACTGGACCACCAGGGAATCCCCTAGAAGGCTTTTGTGTATATGATCACATTATCTTTGTTCCTTCCCTAACGGTTGTGGAGAAAACCTGCTTAATGCTGGGTGTGGTGGTAAGCACTAAGATGTCATACATTGATACTTGCTATGTGCTAGACACTTTAACTATTTTTATATATGTTAGTTGCATTATCTCCTTTAATCTGGTATGTGATCTTCTCCTGGAGAAAATCAACCCACTTTATAGGTGGAGCAACTGAGGATCCATTAAACTGGTGGTAGTAAGTATCATCATTTCCTAGACTTAAAGGTAAAATTTTAGAGCTTATAATGGTATAGCTAATACATGGTACAGCTTAATCACACCTGTGTTTTCTAGTTCCAGGTTTGGTGCTAAATCAGTGCTTTGAATTGAGTATGCGCAAACCACGCCGCCCCCCCCTGCCCCGCCCAGCCCATTCACACACTGTAAAACAGTCAGTGAGAAAGCATGACCTGTAGTCAGGTAATCCTGGTTTGGAGTCCTCTTCTGCCAGGTACGGTTCTGTTATGTGATACACAAGATTACCTAGTTTATCTGTGCTTCAGTTTTATCATTTGTAAAATGGGGACAGTGCCATCTGCCTCGCAGGGTTTTCGTGAGGATGAAATGAGATATAGGTGTATAGTGCACATATATTTAGCAAATGATAATTTACAGTTTTTACTATGGTTGTCTTCCTATTATAATTCAACATTGAGTTTTCCTTTCTTATGTAATGCAGCGGTCCCCAACCTTTTTGGCACCAGGGACTGCTTTCATGGAAGACAATTTTTCCATGGACCAGGGTGGGGGGGGTGGTTTCGGGATGATTCAAGCACATTACATTTATTGTGCACTTTATTTCTATTATTATTACATTGTAACATATAATGAAATAATTATACAACTCACCGTAATGCAGAATCAGTGGGAGCCCTGAGCTCATTTTCACTTGCCACTCACTGATAGGGTTTTGATGAGTCTGCAAGCAGCTGATTGATTATGGTCTCTGTGCAGTCAAACCTCTCTGCTAATGATAATCTGTATTTGCAGCCACTCCCCAGTGCTAGCCTCATCTCCTCAGCTCCACCTCAGATCATCAGGCATCAGATTCTCATGAGGAGCGCACAGCCTAGGTCCCTCGCATGCACAGTTCACAGTAGTGTTCGCGCTCCTGTGAGAATCTAATGCTGCTGATCTGACAGGAGGCGGAGCTCAGGTGGTAATTCGAGCAATGGGGAGCGGCTGTTAATACAGATGAAGCTTCGCTTGCTCACCCGCCCGCTGCTCACCTCCTGCTGTGTGGCCTGGTTCCTAACAGGCCACAGACCGGTACCGGTCTGTGGCCCGAGGGTTGGCGACCCCTGATGTAATAGGTTAATACTGAAGAAATAATTTATTCCTTTTTAGTTCTTGGGACTTTTCGATTAATCTTAATAATCCTTTTTTGTGGTAAAATCATAGAAAAATATTTGTTTTTCTACTAATTTCCTATAACTCCATGGTGGGGAGGAATTGATTTTTGTGCCAGTTGTGAGTGGTTTTTGTAGTGACAACAGATAGGGGTAACTCTAGTTTCCTTCCTGTATTAGTTTTCTATAGCTGCCAAAACAAATTACAACAAACTTGGTGGCTTAAAACAACACAGATTTGTTATCTTGCAGTTCAGTATGTCTGACACAGGTCTCGGGGCTAAAAGCAGGTGTTGGCAGGTTGGCATTCCTTTCTGGAGACTCTAGGAGAATCTGTTATTTGCTCTTTTCAGTTTCTAGAGGCTCCTTGCATCTCTTGGCTGGTGGCTCCCTTCCTCTGTCTTCATAGCCAGTAATGTAACATCTCTGTGGCCATGCTTCCATCATTACATCTTTCTCTGACTCCTTCTGCCTCCCTCTTCCACCTCTTAAGGACCCTGTGATCACATTAGTCCCATCTGGGTAAACAGTGTAGTCTCCCCATTCTCAAAGTCAGCTGATTAACAGCTTACATTCCCCTTTACCTTAGTTGTAAACTAACATATTCACAGGTTTTGAGGATTAGGACACGGACGTCTTTAGGCACCATTATTCTGCCTCCTATACCTCCCATCCTCCCCAAAAGACTGAGCTCGGTTTCAGCTTCAAAACTGGAGAAGTCTTTAATGTTGCATATACCGTTTTATACAGTTGAAGTCTATTGAGGTTGTAGGTTGTAGTAGGAGGTAATGGGTTAGTCTGGGATTTTTGACTCAACTGCTGCTGGTTGTGGAAGATGCGAGGGGAGTGAAGGGGAAGTAGTGAAGGTCTGGCCCTGGAGGGAGAAACCAGCCTTTCCGAGGCTGTTGGGTAGATCTCTAGGGAAAGCAGCTTTTAGCATCACTGGTGTAATGGGTCTTGATTACTACATAGTCCTAGGGATTTTTTTTTTCCTCCTTCTATTTTTTCCTTAGCTCTCCTCTTATTCCTGGATTTTTTTGTGTGTGTTTGCAAAGTCAAAACGTTTGTAGAAATTTGTGAAATTTCTTAGTATTTGTAATGATTTATTTGAGTAATTTTAAATTCTTTGAAGGAAAGGCTATAAAAATCAAAGCATAAATAAAATCTATGTCTGGCTGAATTCATTTTTCTAATTTATTACTTGAGTTCATTACTTGAATTCAATTTACTACTTGAATTCATTTTCCCAATTCAGTACTACTTACTGGTGTCTGAACTATGTCACATGAACATGTTTTCCCAACTAATAAGTCTAGTCTTTCTAGTTATTTATTTATCCATTCTGATCAATATGCAGGTGTTCACTGAAACTCCTCCATGTGCCAGGCGCTCTGCTTGGCTCTGGAGATATAGTGGTAAACTTGACATAGTCCCTTCCCTCATGGAGCTTACAGTCTAGTCTAGTAGGGCTGTCAGCACGTAGTAAAGAAAGTGGATATGACTAACTGGGAGTCAAACTACTATAAATCATGGAAGAATCTGCAAAATTTTCCGTATTTTTATTTCCCCCAGTGTATGATTACTTCATTGGTTCAGAGTTCTTTTCAAATACTTCAAAATAATTTGATGACATAAAATTGAAATATAACTATGGCTACTGTTTACAATATTGACTGATGTTTTTTGGCTTATTTGAAGTATGTAATCTGAAGTTTAGGTTGCTTTATTTTATTTTGTTTCTTTTTGAATTTTATTTTATTTATTTTTTTATGCAGCAGGTTCTTACTAGTTATCTATTTTATACATATTAGTGTATATGTGTGAATCCCAATCTCCCAATTCATCACACCACCACACCCCAACACCCACCACTTACCCGCCTTGGTGTCCATACGTTTGTTCTCTACATCTGTGTCTCAATTTCTGCCCTGCAAACCGGTTCATCTGTACCATTTTTCTACGTTCCACATATATGTGTTAATATACGATACTTGTTTTTCTCTTTCTGACTTACTTCACTCTGTATGACAGTTGCTAGATCCATCCACGTCTCTACAAATGATGCAATTTTGTTCCTTTTTATGGCTGAGTAATATTCCATTGTACATATGTACCACATCTTCTTTATCCATTCATCTGTCGATGGACATTTAGGTTGCTTCCATGACCTGGCTATTGTAAATAGTGCTGCAATGAACATTGTGGTGCATGTGTCTTTGAATTATGGTTTTTCTCAGGGTATATGCCTAGTAGTGGGATTGCTGGGTCATATGGTAATTCTATTTTTAGTTTTTTAAGGAACCTCCATACTGTTCTCCATAGTGGCTGTATCAATTTACATTCCCACCAACAGCGCAAGAGAGTTCCCTTTTCTCCACACCCTCTCCAGCATTTGTTGTTTGTACATTTTCTGATGATGCCTGTTCTAACTGGTGTGAGGTGATACCTCATTGTAGTTTTGATTTGCATTTCTCTAATAATTAGTGATGTTGAGCAGCTTTTCATGTGCTTCTTGGCCATCTGTATGTCTTCTTTGGAGAAATGTCTATTTAGGTCTTATGCCCATTTTTTGATTGGGTTTTTTTTTTTTAGTATTGAGCTGCATGAGCTGTTTATATATTTTGGAGGTTAATCCTATGTCTGTTGATTCATTTGCAAATATTTTCTCCCATTCTGAGGGTTATCTTTTCATCTTGTCTGTAGTTTCCTTTGCTTTGCAAAAGCTTTTAAGTTTCTTTAGGTCCCATTTGTTTATTTTTGTTTTTATTTCCATTACTCTAGGAGGTGGATCAAAAAAGATCTTGCTGTGATTTATGTCAGAGTGTTCTTCCTGTGTTTTCCTCTAAGAGTTTTATAGTGTCTGGTCTTACATTTAGGTCTCTAATCCATTAGGTTGCTTTATGAAATGAGTTTTAAAATAGGCATTATCATTTTTAAGCTTTTCCAAATATTTAATGTAGTGAAGTTACAGATGTTGATTTTCGCAAATAAAGTTTCCAGTAACTATTTCTTATATATAACGTTCTTTTTTTTTTTTTTTTTTTTTTTTTTTTTTTTTTTTTTTTTTTAGATTTATTTATTTAATTGATTGGTTGCTATGTGGGGTCTTCGTTTCTGTGCTAGGGCTTTCTCTAGTTGCGGCAAGCGGGGGCCACTCTTCATCGCGGTGCGCGGGCCTCTCAGTATCGCGGCCTCTCTTGTTGCGGAGCACAGGCTCCAGACGCGCAGGCCCAGCAGTTGTGGCTCACGGGCCCAGTTGCTCCGCGGCATATGGGATCCTCCCAGACCAGGGCTCGAACCCGTGTCCCCTGCATTCGCAGGCAGACTCTCAACCACTGCGCCACCAGGGAAGCCCTATAACGTTCTTTAAAATATTTCTAATTAAGGAAAGCCTGGGGGCTTCCCTGGTGACGCAGTGGTTGAGTATCTGCCTTCCAATGCAGGGGACATGGGTTCGATCCCTAGTCCGGGAAGATACCACATGCCGCGGAGCAAGTAAGCCCGTGCGCCAGAAGTACTGAGCCTGTGCTCTAGAGCCTGTGAGCCACAACTACTGAGACCGCGTGCCGCAACTACTGAAGCCCATGCTCCACAACGAGAGAAGCCACCGCAATGAGAAGCCTGCACACCGCCATGAAGAGTAGCCCCCGCTCACCGCAACTAGAGAAAGCCCGCGTGCAGCAATGAAGACCCAACACAGCCAAAAATAAATAAATAAAATAAATAAATTTATTTAAAAAGAAAAAAAGCAAAGGAAAGCCTGACACTAATTTTCATGTTTGTTCCTTTTAGGAATGTTTTAAAGGAAGCTGGGCTACTCACAAGTTACTACATAAGAAAGCAAGTAAGTAAAGTCACACATCTCTATACCATTTTTCTTAGCAGTGGCTTTGTGCAGAAGACAAGAATTCTTCCAGCTCTGAAAGCGTATATTTGAATGTTCTGACTGTATAATCCCAAAAGCTAGAATTAGGACATTTTTTGTTCTTTGTGGTATGTAATCATTTAAATAAAATGTGACTAATATCTCTGTTAATCTTATTTCCAATATGTAACATGAAAACATGAGATGGCTGCCACGAGTGGGATCTGGCTTGAGCAATACCAGAGGACGTCCTAAACTTTTGGCGTCTGGCACCCTCTTTCCTTTGCTAGAAGCGTTTGTGTGTTGTAGGCAGGGGCGCACGAGCTATCTGGCTTCATTTAATCAAATCGCTTTCGTTCTTGTTTAGTTTCAATTTCATTTGCTTTGTCTAACTCAAAATTATATCGCTTTGTTTTTTTTGTGTTTTAATGTTATCACTTACAGTCTAATGTTTAATTTTCCTTTTTGAAGTTCCTTTTTGAGACACCACAAAGTGAAACTATTGGCTGCTTTTTAGCTATTGCTGTCAACCACACTGATCTATTGCTGATTCGAATGGCCTTTCCTGCTTTGGCGACTCATCCTATGAATTCAAGCCGTTAGCGTGGCTAGCTCACGACAACTCGTCACAATTACTTGAAAATTGACAAGGGCTTTTTTTCTTATAGCACTGCCATCCTTATGGGCGGATTGGCAGATAGTACGTGGTTCTTGGTATAAGGTTTTCTTTCAACTTACTGATCTTGGTATTTTTAGTTCATCTACTTTATATTTTTAAGGAATTTGCTGATTTAATAAAGTTTGGTAGATTGTTTTATATGTGTATATACCTTAAAAATCTCATTGAGGTCAGTTGAACCACCATTTAAAGGAAAAGGAAATAAAAATTTAAAAACATATTCTGTGGTTGTATAAAGTGAAGTCTACATTTAATGGAAATGCTAGGCTATTGTGGGAGGAAATGTGGTTAGAGATGAGGAAAAATGATGTGAATAAATGAGTTTAAAAAGCATAAATGACAGGATTTGCTACCTCCAAAGTATAGAGATAGGTTTAAACATGCCATTTTATTTTATTCACTTATACTTTAAATACTGTATATCAAATGCATTAGGTATTTTTAGAGCTCTTTGAGCCAATTATTAACATTTCATATTCAGGAACTTAAAAGCACAGGGAACTGAAGGATTGAGGTGAAAGAGTATGTTACTGAAAGAACTTGGGGCTTCCCTGGTGGCGCAGTGGTTAAGAATCCGCCTGCCAATGCAGGGGACACGGGTTCGAGCCCTGGTCCAGGAACATGCCATGTGCCACGGAGCAACTAAGCCCGTGAACCACAGCTACTGAGCCTGCACTCTAGAGCCCGCAAGCCACAACTGCTGAGCCCACGTGCCACAACTACTGAAGCCTGTGTGCCTAGAGCCCGTGCTCCGCAACAAGAGAAGCCACTGCAATGAGAAACCCGTGCACCGCAATGAAGAGTAGCCCCCCCCTCGCGGCAACTAGAGAAAGCCCGCGTGCGGCAACGAAGACCCAATGCAGCCAAAAAGAAAGAAAGAAAGAAAGAAAGAAAAAATGGGTCTCTACTCCAAGTGTTTGCCAACTCATTGAAGTGTGCTTGTTTCTTCAATATTGGGTTTCTAGGATAGAGCTATTTCATTATGACTTACACTGCAAGAGAATTAAACAGCTGGTGTTCCCTAAGTAGTTGTTACTGCACTGGACTAAGACGGTTTGTGTTTTAGTTATACCTCTAGAGTTTAGTATGGTGCCATGTTTCAGATTGTGCCCTCTTGGATCTTAGGGGATGATTTCTTCAGTGGGTGAGCCTAATATTCTTGATCACTTTGGGCTGTGTTGGGTAGAGTCAGCCCTCAGCTGCCAGCCTTGTGTCTTTCACACCCTAATAAATTGACCCCACCTACCATTGTGGATGACAGTCCTAGAGGAGGGAATGGTGTGGGGAAAGGTGATCTCCAGGGCTAAGAAGAGTATTGAGAAAGGGATTAGGGGAAAAGAATGTTGGGCTGGGAAGGAGCCAGGGCATCTTCAAAGATAGCACCTCATTCCAAGAAGTAATAGTGAAATAATGTAGCAAACAGTTCATGTGCACTGATCCCTAATTAAAGATGACTGATTTATATTTATGTTCATGAGGGATATTGGTCTGTAATTTGCTTTTAATATCTTTGACTGGATCTGGCATTAGAGTAATCCTGGACTCATAGAATGGGAAACATTTCCTCCACTTCTATTTTCTGGAAGAGGTTGTGTAGAATTGGTATTATTTCTTCTGTAAATGTTTGGTAGAATTCACCAGTGAAATCATTTGGACCTGGAGTTTTCTTGGTTGCAGAAGCTAATCAGACCTTAGGAATATTTCAAGTGTGAGTTAAATGACTCAAGAGCAGAATTTACTTTTTATGTGTCATAGTAAAGAAGACCAGTTAGGTTGTAAAGCCCTTAAATGCATGTAATCCTGATGCTTGGGTGCATATTTCTTACACATATCTCCTGCCAGAGTTTACACAGTACCATTTGCCTTTAGTCTGTCTGATCTGTAAAAGTTGTAGCACTTCACATCTCAATACTCTATTATTTTACACTTTTTACACTCACCACTGATATACTCAGTGTGTTTCTTTGCCTCCCATTTTCCTAAAGTAAAAGGTGGACATGGTTGACAAGTATCTTTTGAATAGCCAAAGATATGATATAAAAACTCGTTTAAAAAAAAAAACACAAAAGAAAAACCTCTGTGGGATTTCCTGGCAGTCCAGTGGTTAGGACTTGGCGCTTTCACTGCCGTGGCCCGGGTTCAGTCCCTGGTCGGGGAACTAAGATCCTACAAGCTGCGCAGCGCGGCCAAAAAAAAAAAAAAAAACCTCTAAATAATACTTTTTATTCTACTCTTCTACCCTTCCAAATTAGTGTGCTTGAGCTTTGGATTGCGGAGGGAAGGTATTAGATAATATTTCAGAACTGGTTCCACCAAGCTTTGTGAGCACGGATTACTCTAAGCCTCACTTCCAAACTGCCGAAATCATGCATTTATTGTGAGTGTTAAATAAACAAATCTATGTAAAGTGCTTGGTGTATGTACAGTGCATAGTAAGTGCTCAGTAGCCATTTAATAATCATCTCTGGGAGAACTGAGTCAGGATTGTGATCAGAAAATTCTCTTCCAGGCAAAGCTTAGATATGGGCAGTTCTTTGGTGGCAGCTGAGGCCACCTGCACAGAACCTTTTAAAGAGGAAAGAAAGAAAGGTGTGCTGTACTTGGTCTTGGTACCTGATCTTGCACACATCAGGTACTCTTTGACACCACCTGCAGCTTACCTGGCCCTGTTGCATTGTGATGTTTGAAAGACAGCTTACAGATGTTTGCTTATGCTGTCCTATGCTTTCACAGTCATTTGAAAAAGACCAGTTAGTATGCAATTTTGTTACCGACCCCCAGTCCAATTCATATTTATTAGGTTTCTATTACGTATATGTCTGGGACTTAGGGGCTTAGATCAATTGATCCGTAAATAGTTTACATTAAGTAAAACTTACTTCGGAAGAGAAACTTTCCCTAAGTAAATTATACCTAGAGACTAGAAAAGAGCTTGCCATATTTCATTCTTATTTAGATAGCTTTTGGGTTATATTATTTGTTGGAGGTCTGCTTTGAATTCTCTTGAAAATCGATTGTGGAAGGTTCAGAATCCAGATCAGTAGGAAGCTTTGAAAGATTTTACATCCTTCGTTTTCCCTGCACCCTCCCTTGGAGTATGTTAAAGCAAAAAGCCTGCATCTTGATTGCTGTTCTGCCCTGTTTCTGGTGAAAATTATTCTTGAAGTTCATGATTCATACAGAAGCACTTGATGCAATCACAGCTAAAGCAGGTGTAAG
The DNA here is from genome assembly GCF_028023285.1 of Balaenoptera ricei. Classification (NCBI taxonomy): domain Eukaryota; kingdom Metazoa; phylum Chordata; class Mammalia; order Artiodactyla; family Balaenopteridae; genus Balaenoptera; species Balaenoptera ricei. Next base: position 18,901,256 of record NC_082643.1, read on the forward strand.
TTGGCCTGCATTTTAAACTATTTTCTATAATGTTTGACCCCAGTGGCAGTGAATGGAGTCCATTTCTGTCCTGGAATGAGAAACAGCTTCGTGTGAATGTTAATGTCAATAGGAAAACTTTCCTGAACTTCACAGGGGAGAAAGATATCTAAAATTTAGTAGTGTAGTAGAGCTTTCCTTTCTCATTTTCTATTCCTTTACTTTTTTTCTTTTGGCTGCGCCATGTGGCATGAGGGAATCTTATTAGTTCCCCGACCAGGGTTTGAACCCATGCCCCCTGATGGGGAGTTCAGAGTCTTAACCACTGGACTGCCAGGAAAGTCCCTTCTATTCCTTTACTTTATATGTAATATTATAATTATATTTTCTTCCAAAATAATGTGAATGGGTTGGTTGTATTTTTGCATTCTTTTCAATTGCCCCTCAAGGGCCTTTCAATCCCAAGTTGACCACATGCTCTTTGGAGAGAGTACTGGACTGGGAAGCAGCATTTCCACATTTCTGTGCCCATGTGAACCATCTTGCCTCAGTTTCCTCATCTGTAAAATGAGAAAATGAGATTAGATTGTCTTTTTCTGGTTGTTGATAACTGTAGTCACCATGCTGTACTTTATATCCCCAGGACTTATTTATCATATGACTGGAATTTTGTAGCTTTTGATCACCTTCACCCATTTCACCATTCCTCTTTAGCTTAAGATGATATGATTCCATCTGTCCAAAATCAATTTTAAATAGATCGCTTAAAGGGAGGAGTTTTTTCCTTGTACACTTCTAAAATTATTTGAAGCTTGCCTTTTAAAACCTGTGATAACATTACAATAATCAGGAAAACGCTGGTGTGCATTGGGAGGTGTATAGGCTGCTACTTGGTGTAGGAGGGATTTGAATTCCTGCTGTTTAAAGTCTTAGGTTAGTAGTTTTATTTTGGTTTTTGGATAAGAACTGCAGTTAATGTGCTCAGATACCATTGAGGGTAGGTTCTGTGTGAAGATTTTTAGGTGTATTTCAGTAAACACAACATTATATATTATTAACTAACCTGGTAGTAAGGTGTGTGTTTGATTCTTAATTTTTCTAATGAATTTTCAGTAACTTTCGATTGATTGTTCCCCGTATCTTTGCCTTTTCCTACTTCCTTCTATTACCTACTTCTTTCTGTTACCTCCTTCCTGAAAAAAGGCAAATGATACTCACAAAGTTTTCTAAGCAACTTAAAATGTTGACTTGAAAGTCATTCATCAGCTAAGTGAGAAGTTTTTGTTTTTTACTTTAAATTTGCTTTGGGATTATTTAGAATCTGTTCTTTTAGTAAAAGCACAGAATCCATTTGTAATATCTGCTCTCAGTTGGGAAGTTCTCCCCAGGCTCAAATTTTGTATTTCAAAAAACAGGCTTCCTATAAATTGACGTTGCAGAGAGAATACATTTAGTATTTACTCGAGAAAAGGAGTTCAACTATGAGCTGTTCCTATTCAACATTGTGCAAAAAAGGAGAATATGTTTAGTTTGGGCTTTTTCTCCCAAGACACTTAGATCTTTGCAGAGTCATAGGGCTGTGGACATAGCAAGAAAGCAGCAGCTTTGGTGACTTAGGTTAGGGTAGAAGTTTGCTGGATTTTGTGCCTGGGCTCTTTGGCTTGGCTTTCAAATAGTGACAGTTAAAGTATGCTGCTGCTCAGTGGCTTGACCACTGAGGCGTTTCTTTCTCTCATTCATCTGTCCGTCTCCCAGAAGATGAAAAGGCCAAGCGAGAATCTGTGTCTCCCTGGACTGTGGAAGGTGATATCAAGACTGACCCATGGGCAGGTTATCGATACACTGGTAAACTCAGACCACATTATCCACTGGTGAGTAAATAAGGTAATAAAAATGTAACATTCTTTTAAACCAGTTTTCATAATTTTCAGTTTCCTAAAAATGATGCTCATGATTTGTATTCCAATTATGAATCATGTGATCAGGATGAAGTTTACATTCTAGCTTGTTAACTTTTATGGTACATTATTTAGAAGTTAGTAGGGATAATTGGCAATCATGGATGAAGTAGAAAACTTTTAGATGAAGGATTCTTTAATATTTAAAAAAGAATGAGGTAGAATAGATATTTGTTAGGCCAGCATAATGGTAGTGTATATTACTACTTTTCTAGAATTGTTTTAGTGTGACACACTTCTACCTTAATTTAGACACGGCTCTTCTGCCCTCCTGTTCCTTCCTGTGTTCTTGGCAGGCTGACTTCAGAGTCTTAACCTAGGAATTGACTGAAGTTGAAATTTATTTGTCATTCTCAAGTACTTAAATTCTTTTTACTGTTGTTTCCTTTTTATAAAAGAGATACATCTTTAATTTTTAAAATTTGGAAAAATATCAAAAATATAAGAAAGTTTAATAGTAGCTCCCAGAGATAGTGTCCAGGAACATATTAGGGTACATTTACTTTGAGACATCATTTTGTTACTGATTTTGGTTCACCAATTTGTTTGGAACAACACGGGCACCTTCCTTGTCTGCGTGTAATCTTAAATCTTTAATGGCTTCTGTCACTCTCCCCATTCCTTACATATCCTGGGAAAGGGGGTGGCATTAGCACTAGGCTCGATCTTCACAAAATAGATACGTTGTGATATTTAAGATGTCATTTAAAACTTTTTTTTTCATTTCAGTGAGCGGTCCCCAGCCTTTTTGGCACCAGGGACTGGTTTCATGGAAGACAGTTTTTCCACGGGGCGGGGTCTGGGGGTGGTTCAGGCGCTTCTCTGAGTGATGGGGAGCCGCAGGTGAAGCTTCACTGCTCACCTCCTGCTGTGCAGTACGGGTCTGTGGCCAGGTGTTGGGGGCCCCTGATTTATTTTATTTTATTATTATTATTATTTTTTAAAATATCTTTATTGGAGTATAATTGCTTTACAATGGTGTGTTAGTTTCTGCTTTAAAAAAGTGAATCAGTTATACATATATGTAGTCAGTTATACATATACATATGTTCCCATATCTCTTCCCTCTTGCATCTCCCTCCCTCCCACCCTCCCTCTCCCACCCCTCTAGGTGGTCACAAAGCACCGAGCTGATCTCCCTGTGCTATGCGGTTGCTTCCCACTAGCTATCTATTTTACGTTTGGTAGTGTGGTGTTTATTCCCCCACTTTTATTTTCTTTGTTAGTAGATTTTAATAATGAAAGTTACTTTCATGTTTGAATCGGATCCATCTAACCTCTTTGTTTTTTTTCAGATGCCAACAAGGCCAGTGCCAAGTTATATTCAAAGACCAGATTATGCTGATCACCCTTTAGGTAAATTCTGCTATGCTGTTTCTTCATATTTCAATTTGTGGGCTTGATGGCTACTACAGAGGAAAAGAGTGCTTTTTTAGTAGAAAATTTTCAGTGCTGGATTTCTAATAAATGTAAATATGTTTTTTCAAGGCACACTAGAACATTTGAGAGAATTAAAGATTCTTTCCTCTCATTAGAAATCTAATCAATTCTCAAGACATTGTTTATGTGGCTGTTAAAGGCTACATTCAACGTAATATTGTATTTTGTGTTGTTATATCAAATTCTAGATTTTAAAAAAAGTTTTGATTTTAGCATGTTCTCCAACCTTAATTAAATAATATCCATTTAGGTAAAAACAGATGGTGGAGGCCTTGAATGCGTGCCTAACTAAAGACTCTGGACTGTAGCAGTAATAGAAATAGTAGTAATGGTGATGATAATAGTAGTAATGGTGATGCTGATGATTCTATAAGTGATATTTTTTCATAACTGTGTGCCAGGCACTGTGCCAACCTCTTTACATGTATTACTCCATTTAATACTTTCAACACTCCTGAGGTGGGTTCTATTGTCTTCTCCCTTTATGGTTAATGATAGTGAGACATGCAGAGAAGATAGGTACTTTACAACATAGGCTAAAGTTGGATTATGTGAAATTACTGAGTTTGCTTGTCAAAAATGGTTGAATGTGGTTTAATCTACTGAGCTAAGCTACCTTTGCTTTTTTCTCAAAGAAAAAAAGGGAACTGTATTAAGTCGTTATGAATATAATTTGAAAATTTAGGTAAACTCCACTATTTCAGGTAAATTGAAGGAAAAGAGTCTGAATGATAGAATACTGTTGAGGATGTATATAATTTCATTACACTGTATTTAATATTCTTGAATATAGTTTTAAATTGTATTTTTAAAGAGTACATAGATAAGGTAAATTGTAATAGTATAAAATGTTGCACAGTGAAGTGAGTACTTTTCCCCAGAAGTAATCACTATTAATGATTTCTTGTAGAACTTCTCAGAGATATTTGTTGTGTGTACACGCATTAACACCCCCCCACCCAATTATACATGAAACGAACAAACTATATACACCTTTTCACCTTGCTCTGTTATATTTTATGTTGTAAATATTCCATATTATCCCATATAAAACCATTTCTTTCTTTTTAATGACTGAAGTATTCCATTATGTGGACATGTTATAATTTATTAAACCAGACTCCTAATAATGTATGTTTAGATTATTTCCAGGTTTTTACTTCTAATAATTTGACTGCAGGAACTGTTCTTATAATCACATATTTGTTCACATGTTGAGAATATTTCTATAGGTTAATTGCCTAAAGTGAAATAGCTAGATCACAGGATACATGCATTTTTAAAACTTTTGAGAGGTATTAGAAATCTCAGAGATTTTTTTGCCAGATAAAAACATATGAGAGTCTCTTTCCCTGTATCTTTTTTTCTTTTAAAATAAATTTATTTTTGGCTGCATTGGGTCTTTGTTGCTGCACACGGGCTTTCTCTAGTTGCGGTGAGCTGGGGCTACTCTTTCTTGCAGTGTGTGGGCTTCTCATTGTGGTGGCTTCTCCTGTTGCAGAGCACAGGCTCTAGGCACGTGGGCTTCAGTAGTTGTGGCACGCGGGCTCAGTAGTCGTGGCTTGCGGGCTTTAGAGCGCAGCCTCAGTAGTTGTGGCACACGGGCTTAGTTGCTCCCTGGCATGTGGGATCTTCCCAGACCAGGGCTCAAACCCGTGTCTCCTGTGTTGGCAGGTGGATTTTTAACCACTGAGCCACCTGGGAAGTCCTCTTTTCCTGTATCTTCCCCAGCTTAGCATGTTATCAAGTTTTGCGATCTGTGCTAATTTGAAAGATGAAAAATGGTATTTTGCAGTTTTTTTAATTTGCATTTTTAAGTTATGAGTAAGGTTGAGCATCTCTTTATTTTTAAAAATCATTTGTATTTTTTTTCCTTTTGAAATGTCTATTCATATCCTTAGACTTATTTTCCCCCCAGTTAGATTACTTGGTTTTTTCCATACTGACTTATAAATGCTCTTTCTGTATTAAGGAAAATAATCTCTTGATGTATGTACTATAAAATGTTTTCTCCCAATCAAGCAGTTACATTTTTGTCTTTGTAACATTACATTTATGACAAACTTTCAACATTCTTCTGTAGTAAAATTTATCAGTGTTTTCTTATAAGGTGCCTATGGCTTTATGACCTAGAAAGACCTTTTGGGTTCAGAGATTATAAAAATATTTTTCCATGTTTTCTTCTACTATTTCTATGGTTTTACTCTTCTTGTGTGTGTGATATAATTTTTGGTCCATATGAAACTTATTTATCTTTAGGAGTTAAGTAGGGATGCAACTTTATTTTTTTCCCAGCAGAATATCTGGTTGTCACATCACGAGTTATTTTTAAAAATTAGTCTTTTTCTTACTGATTTAAAACGCAACCTGTATCACTATATTAAATCTTCACATCTTTAGGTTTTTGGATTCTGTTCTGTTTCATTAACCCATCTGTCTAATCGTATGCCATTGCCAAACTCTTAATTATTACAGCTGTATCATGTTTTAATACTTGATAGGCCTTGTTGCCCCCGCCTTTCCTCTTTTTCAGAATTTTCCTGGCTATTCTTGCATGTTTGTTTTCCCATGTGAAATTTAGAATCAGCTTGTCTGGTTCCCAGAAATGTCCTGTTGCCATTTTTTATTGGGATAGTATTAAATTTATAGACTAATTTTGGAAGAAGTGACACCTTTACAATATTGAGTCTTCCTATCCAAGAACAGGGTATGTTTTTCTTCATTAGGCCTTTTAATGTTAAGTTATTCCTGGATACTTTATCTTTTTAAGTTATTCTTGTGAATATAGTATCTTCTGTATTTTTTGCTTGTTTGTATATGGGAAAGTTATTGATTTTTATATATTTTTCTTATCTGCCAACTTGCCGAATTCTTATTTCTAGTCATTTACCAGGTATTCCCTTGTTCTAGGGATATATAATCATATCTGAAATTGATAAGGATTTTGTCCTTTTCTTTCTAATTTTATATGTCTTGTTTCTTTCTCTCGTTTAATACATCTGCTAGTATTGTCACTAGACAATACTTTATTCTATTCTATTTAGCTAGAACAGTGCTAAAAATACTAGTGCTGATAGTGGGCATTCCGTGATGTTGGTTCTTGGCTTGAGATTTATATTTATCATGTAAAAGTGGTAGCTGGCTATGTTATCAGAATTATCTTTCTAGATGATCATTTATTTTTCATTCCTTAATCTATGGCTATGATGAGTTATATTAATAGTTTAATATTGAACTATCCTTGCCTTTCCAATATGAATCTCACTGAAGTCACGGTGTACTATGTTTTTTGGATTCTGTTTGATAATATTTTATGTGGTATTGTTATATCAGCATTTATAAAAAGAGTAGTTTATGGTTATATTCTTTTTGTCAGATTTTGAAATAATTATTATACTGGCTTTAATGCTTTTAAATGTATGAATAACTTCAATTAAGCTAATTTTATTAGTGAAAATTCTTAGGGCAGTATTTTTCAAACTTTTTTGACTATGACCCAGAGAACTGTATTTTATAGCATGATCTGTGTATATGTGTGTGTGTGTGTATAAATTAACAGTCAAACATTTTACAACAGCACTTACTTGCTTACTTACTTACCCTGTATGATATAGTCTTATTATTTTCTATTCCATTTATTTACTATAAAAAAATATTAGTCTTAGCCCACTAATAGCCACTAAAGAGTCACAAACTGCCGTTTAAAAAACACTGACTTAGGTTCCAGTTTCAAAAAATAAATGAGTGTAATTAATTTATCAGTTGTTGATAATATACTTGCTTCATGAGATGATGATCATGAAAACAGTTATAAATTGTATGGTGCTATTCAAATGTGAATCATTTACTGACCTTATTAACACACTTCCTGTCAAATAATAAGTACTTCATCTTGAATGATTTCTCATAGACTTGGAAATTTGTTCTTTAAAATTGTTCTTTCAGTTTGTTTAGCAAATTTCATGTTGAAAGTATTTTTTCAGAAAACCTGACCTGGACCCTCCCATATTATGAAATACCATTGTGTGAAATAGTGAGACCTATTATTATATCATCAAGGGGATAATTATGCTAATATATACTACATCTTTTTGTTCACTTTGGTTTACTTACTGATTTTCTTTACCAGGAATGTCTGAATCTGAGCAGGCTCTTAAAGGTACTTCTCAAATTAAGTTACTCTCATCTGAAGATATAGAAGGGATGCGGCTCGTATGTAGGGTAAGAGTTTTTTTCTCCCCGCCATGGGATAGAACATGTTTAAGTAGTTATAACACATGAAGTCAATGATTTGCTCATTTATAAAGGTAGCAAATATTACATAGTAAAACTGTGACTAGCCATATTTACTTTATTTTTAAATTTATTTATTTTTTTGAAGTATAGTTGATTTACAATGTGTTAATTTCTGCTGTACAGCAGAGTGACTCAGTTATACATACATTCTTTTTTATATTCTTTTCCATTATGGTTTATTCCAGGATATTGAATATAGTTCCCTGTGCTGTACAGTAGGACCTTGTTGTTTATCCATTCTACATGTAATAGTTATTTTGTGTGGTTCTTTGAGGAAAATCATTCATCTATTCTTTTATTTCCCTCCCTTCCCTTCCCCATTGTAGAATTGTGAGAAGCCTCAAACTTCATCAGTTCATTATTGTTTAGGTTACTTAGGATGTACATTTTCACATAGAAATCAGTCAGACGTACTTATTAAGCTATTTTCTAGTTAGCCCAATTTTATTTCTATGTTTACACGCACATGCATACACATTTATTAATGAGTGTTAGAAATACATACAAATGGTTGTAAAATGAAAATTCAGGATTATAATATTCAAGGTGAGGTTCGTCTTATTAATATCCTACAAAATCTAAGTTAGTCCAAAGGGTACAGATTTCTATTTCTATTTCTATTTCATTTCTTCTTGAATGTATGAAGTGTTTCTCTTTTACAGCTTGCCAGAGAAGTACTGGACATTGCTGCTGGGATGATTAAACCAGGTGTAACTACTGAAGAAATAGATCATGCTGTACACTTAGTAAGAATTTTAATTTTATGCTTTGAAAAATTTTTTCATACTGTTAGATGTTTTAGACTTCTAAAAATTAAGTAAACCTAAGTTCTGAATGTCTACACTTGGCTAATTTGAAAGCAAATTTTTCACTTTGTTTCAAGTATAGAAAGTATTCAACAGTCATTATTCCCATCTTTAAGTATCTGTGATATTGGGGTCTGAGGTAAGCTTGAAATATCTTGTTTCTGAAACCTCACATTTCATAACATTTTAGTTTAGCTTTTATACGATGATTAGCTTTATTAGCGCTTTAAGTAAATCACGCTACCACATGCATCAAATATTTTGAAATAAAAAAGAATATAACTTCTGAAACTAGATTAGTAGGAAAAAATCTTCCTTTTTATATCTGTAATAACAAGGCCACAAACAGACCAGATACATGTTTGTAGTAAATATGGTATAGGTATACTTTTAAAATAAAGATAGCTTATCCACCAAAGAGAGACCTTAAAACCCTTTAGTAAATAAATATTCACGATCATAAAAAAAAAAAAAAAAAAATTACCCTACAGTAAATGAGTACGCACATGGTATGATTAGGTTGTTCACAGTTGAAGAGCAATAATTAGTTAATAAATCACATGGAAAACTAATTAAACCTGCTCTGGTAATCAAACAAATGCAAGTCATAAAGACCTACTAAATTAGTAAGTATTTTAAAGATGTTTATATCCATTGCCTATGGGAAGATGGTGAAATAGGTACTCCTTTGCATGGTGGTGGTATTGGAAATTGGAACTATCCTTTTGGAAGGAAATTTGACAATGTGTCTTGAGCTATAAAAATGTTTAGAACATTTTTTTATTTGGAATTTTAATCCTGATTTTTGGGTATTGTTCCATATGTTATAAAGTACAGTTGACCCTTGAACAACACAGGTTTGAACTGCGTGGATCTTCTTTTTTTTTTTTTTTTTTTAGTATTTATTTATTTATTTGGTTGCACCAGGTCTTAGTTGCAGTGGGCTCCTTAGTTGCAGCTCCAGGGCTCCTTACTTGCTGCTCACCAGCTTCTTAGTTGCGGCAGGTGAGCTCCTTAGTTGTGGCATGCATGTGGGATCTAATTCCCTGACCAGGGATCGAACCCGGGCCCCCTGCATTGGGAGCGCAGAGTCTTATCCACTGCGCCACCAGGGAAGTCCCTGCATGGATCTTCTCATATGTGAATTTTTTTCAATAAATATATATATCTACTGTAAATGTATTTTCTCTTCCCTTCGATTTTTAAAAAAAATTTAATTAAAAATTTAAAAAAATTCTTTGGCCTCACCACGTGGCATTCTTTTTTTCTTATGATTTTTAAAATAGTATTTTCTTTTCTCTAGCTTACTTTATTGTAAGAGTACAGTATATAATACAAAGAATTATATAATATAAAGAATACAGTATATAACACATACAAAATATGTGTTAAACTGTCTGTTATTGGTAAGGTCAACAGTAGGGTATTAGTAAAGTTTTGGGGGAGTCAAGTTATATGTGGAATTTGGACTGCGCAGGGGGTCAGTGCCCCTCCCCCACCCCCTGTGGGCCCAAGTTGTTCAAGTGTCAGCTGTATGTGGTATGCATTAATAGCAGTTTGAATGCTTCCTATAGGCCAGGTGCTCTTTTACGTGCTTCTTTTATTAACTCATTTAATTTCCCCAGCAACTCTATGAGATAGATGCTACTGTCATCTCCATCTTATAGGCAAGGAAACTGAGGCAGAGAGAGGTTAAGTTGCCCAGGGTCACACAACTTGTAAGTAATGGAGTTGGCATTTTCAGTCAACGCAATCTGCTTCTGTGTGCTCTTAACTAGTATTTATACTGCTGTAAGAAATACAGAAGCATATCGTTAAATATAAGGAAAAATGATAGGCATGTAGTTATTGATCATAATATTTTTTTGTAATTGAGGAAACTAATATAAATTTTCAATAATAGAATTGCCAATAAAATTATAGTACATTCCACAAATTGCATTTTAGGCAACTATTTTAAAATTATTAGTATGAAGACTGTGGCAGTGTGGAAAGAGAAATTATGTATGCTATGACTACCACTGTATAAAAATATCCAAGTAAAATAAGACTTATTTGTGGAGAACCAGATCATTTTCTTAGAGGTTCCTTTGTTATTCCACATGAATGTAGTGGTTAAAATGTCTCAGGGAATACTTTACCATCTCTTAATTATTACTAGTATTTATTTTAATTTTTATTACTTTTATTTTATTATTAGGGATAGAGGCTTGTTTCTATATAAGAAATTATAATTACATTAAATGTGCACATTAATTTAAAATTTAAAATTTAAATAATATGTTTTTCATAAGGAGTAGGTAATTCTAAAATAAAATCTTCATATAGTGACATCTGTATATGTTTGTAAATATTTGAAATATGTGAATTTTCTTTTCCTTTGTGATTATCAAGTAAACTGGTTTGCCTGTGGTCTGACTTACAAACCCTACTATTTATCTACTGTTTAAGGTAATAGCTACTAGTATTTCTAAAATAAAATCTTAAATAAGTTCTTCATTAGGAGCATTTTTACAACAAAATTTTCCACATTTTTCAAATTTTAAAATCTGATTAATTGTATACAGATTAACTTTTTCTTTTGCACATTCCAGATTATTCTCTCCGTATTTTTAATTTATTATAGGCATGCATTGCAAGAAATTGCTATCCTTCTCCCCTGAATTATTATAATTTCCCAAAGTCTTGTTGTACTTCAGTGAATGAAGTGATCTGCCATGGAATTCCAGACAGACGGCCCTTGCAAGAAGGTGATATTGTTAATGGTAAGAAATAAGTGTGACTTTTGTCACTGTTAGCAAAGAAACAGCAAGGCTTTGGGAGTCTAATAGTGACTTGCATTTTCTTCACTTGCTTCCTGTCTTTAACTTACTTTTTTCATATTTAAAACTTAAAATAAATTGAAAATCTCTGGAAACCTATTTTATTGTTTTAAGATATTTAACTGCTTTCAAGGTGCTTCTAGTATGATGTGTTTGATACAGGTTCTTTAATGCAGATGATCATTATGTGATTGGTAAATAGGGGAAAGATGTCAGTGAAGTGTGGAAGTAATGTTGATTCAAGTGGGATTTTTTTTTTCTTATTCCTTTTAGTCCACTATTGGTTTTGAAGAAATCAGGGCAGGCTTTCTTACAGATAAAGAGAAATCATTAGTAATATATGAAGCTCTTAAGAAAAACAGCTAAAAATTCTGCAGAAGTATTGTCCTTGATGTAAGAAGTTCAGAAAGTGGCTTTAGGGACCACTGTGTTAAGCTATTTTGGGAAACTCCAAGTGCAGAGAAAGAAGCTGCAAAAAACATTGTCCTCTGTGATTGAAAAAATGTTGATGAATTAGGCTCCCCTCGATGGTATTTTTAATATTGATGAACTTGGTCTCTTTAGTAATCAGATATCTTCAAGGATCTATATATCAAACAAGGAAGCCTGAGCCCAGGTGTTAAAGGCTACAGAGAATGGACCAGCTGTGATGCTGGCTGTGAATGGTAGTGGGGACTTGACCAACACTGTTTTTATATGAATTGTTTTTGCTTCAGTTAGAGTATCTGTTTATAAAGTTCCGTAAGTTTTGAGGGGTCTGCCCAATGCTGTTTTTCATATATAAGCCCTATTATTTTTATTACACACATAATGTATGAGGTTTTTCAGGAACGTGTGTGTTGTGCTAGAGCCAACACACCTATACTGTGAGATTTTAAGTGGATTGAAAATTTATGGTTTAAGAATACTCATTTAATGTGCTCCGTAGGATACACTTAGTGTAGTTTAGTGGTGTAGTGGTAATCTGTATTTTTAAACATGGGAATAGTCACAAATAAGTGAAAGGCAAATGAGTCTTTGAAAAATAAGGGTAGAATAGTGTAAATGTTTCTATTTATTGATTCACTAGGATGAGGAAAAAGTTGTTAAAGATAACGAATGAAAGCAGTATTTCCTGTTTAATGTCAGAATGTGGCAAAGTCCTTCATTTAATGTTCTTAACTTGGGTCATTGATCTTGCATGAATGTATCCGGGGATACATTTTTCTTCTGCTGTAAATGATCTAACCACTGCTGTAAGAGTATTAAAGCCCACCGTCTGGCTTGTGCTGCGAGACCATGGACCTGTTTTCCACAGTGAGTTCAGTTGCATTACAGACAAGAAGTGTCTCTTGGGCATTAAGTATGTATTCATTGGTGGCACTTGCGAATGCAGAAGTTATCTTTCTCATTAAGCTGCTTGATTCTGTCATGTTGGCGAAAGTTAACTTCAATTTTGAGATAAAAAACAAGTGTGGTCTTTATGTTTGCACATTCTTTTGCAGTGGACATCACTCTTTATCGCAATGGTTATCACGGGGACCTGAATGAGACGTTTTTTGTTGGAGACGTGGATGAGGGAGCTCGGAAACTGGTTCAGACCACGTATGAGTGCCTGATGCAAGCCATTGATGCAGGTCAGGCTCAGTGCTGGGCACCCGCTGGTGCTACTGTGTGGTGTGGGCCTTGAGTGACCTGTCACTGTACTGTGCATGCCTCATCCCTCCCAGCTGTGCCTCTACCCTACCTGAGTTAGCTTTGGGTTTGGCAGTAGTAGGTTTAAGGATGATTTGGGAATCTGTTGATGAGGATGGACCGGATTATTGCTTATTCCTTTGACTCTTCTATGATTTATCTTCCTTTTCTCTGGCTGATAAATGAGGAGGAATGCGTGGATACTTTTTTTTTTTCTAACATCTTTATTGGAATATAATTGCTTTACAATGTTGTGTTAGTTTCTGCTGTAAAACAAAGTGAATCAGCTATATGTGTATATATATATATCCCCATATCTCCTCCCTCTTGCGCCTCCCTCCGACCCTCCCTATCCTACCCCTCTAGGTGGTCACAAAACACTGAGCTGATCTCCATGTGCTATGCAGCTGCTTCCCACTAGCTGTCTGTTTTACATTTGGTAGTGTATATATGTCAATGCTACTCTCTTACTTCGTCCCAGGTTCCCTTTCCCTCTCCCTGTGTCAAGTCCATTCTCTACGTCTGCGTCTTTATTCCTGTCCTGCCCCTAGGTTCATGAGAACCACTTTTTAAAAAATTCCATATATATGTGTTAACATACAGTATTTGTTTTTCTCTTTCTGACTTGTGGATAGTTCTTGAGTGCAACTTTTCTCCTACTTTTTAATTATTTTGTGAAAGAGTGCGTTAGGTTATAAGAGAAAAATGAGTGATCTTCCTTTACGCTTGCCTCTCTTTTTTTTTTAATCTCTCTTCTCCAGAGGTGTCCACTTTTTTTTTTTCTAAATAAATTTACTTATTTTTGGCTGCATTGGGTCTTCGTTGCTGCACGCAGGCTTTCTCTAGCTGCGGCGAGCGGGGGCTACTCTTCGTTGCAGTGCGCGGGCTTCTCATTGCGGTGGCTTCTCTTGTTGTGGAGCACGGGCTCTAGGCACACGGGCTCAGTAGTTGTGGCTCACGGGCTCTAGAGCGCAGGCTCAGTAGTTGTGGTGCACGGGCTTAGTTGCTCTGTGTCATGTGGGATCTTCCCGGACCAGGGCTTGAACCCGTGTCCCCTGCGTTGGCAGGTGGATTCTTAACCACTGTGCCACCAGGGAAGTTCCGAGAGGTGTCCACTTTTAACATTTAGGTTTTTTTCTCTGCAGTACGTTAATACACACATAGAAACACACATAACTGTATGTATGTGTTTAGTTAGGTTAAATGGAATCATAAGATTTGTGGTGTTCTATAATTTGGTACTTTTCAACCAGTAATATCTTAGAGGTCTTTCCATATTAGAGTACGTACGTACCTGCATGCATAGATCTCCATTCTTTTAATGGCTATATATTATATTCCACAGTATAAAAATTTCTACAACTATTCCCCTACTGGATTTTGGTGTTTTCCATATATCTTACTATTGCAGTGAATAATATCTTTGGGTAGAGGTGTATTTCTGTGGAATTTTTCTCACATACAACAGTTCATGCAGGTTTTTTAAAATTTATGCAGTATCTTGTGAGGAAAGAGAAGGAGAGTCTTGTTGCAAATGTTAACAGACTATTACAAAGGACAGTTTGAGGGCAAATAACATTTCAGTTAAAATCCACAGCATTTCAACCTTATTGTTCAGTGTGTTATCCACCCCCCCACCCCCTGTTAAATAAATCTGATATATCATCAACAATGTATTGGACAGGACAGGGTTCTTAGGCAAACATATAGGATATGATGCAATTTTTACTAATTTAATGAAGTCAGAGGAATGAAAAATGAAAGCATGTGATTATTTTTATATATCAATATGTGAGATATTCTTTTTTTTTTAAATACATGTTTTTTTTTTATTTTTTATTTTTTTAAAGTTTAATTTTTTTTTTTTTAAATTTATTTATGGCTGTGTTGGGTCTTCGTTTCTGTGTGAGGGCTTTCTCTAGTTGTGGCAAGTGGGATCCACTCTTCATCGCGGTGCGCGGGCCTCTCATTATCGCGGCCTCTCTTGTTGCGGAGCACAGGCTCCAGACGCACAGGCTCGGTAATTGTGGCTCACGGGCCTAGTTGCTCCGCGGCATGTGGGATCTTCCCAGACCAGAGCTCGAACCTTGTCCGCTGCATTGGCAGGCAGACTCTCAACCACTGCGCCACCAGGGAAGCCCTGTGAGATATTCTTTTCCTTATTTTTCACTGTTGATTATACTTAAAAACTTTGATATTCTCTGTGGTATTGTGAGATGAGGACTTTAATATTTAGTTTCTCATTTTGGAAGCTTTAGTTTTAAATCATTTTTAGGGTTTCTGTGTTCAATGTTTATGTCCCTTTTGCTTCTCTGTGAGTTGATTGAAATAACCAGACAGCTGGAATGTTGTTTTACGGTGACGCAGGAATAAAACTTGCTAAGAAACTACAAGAAACCAAAGTCTTCATTAACAGTAGACAGGAAAGAATAGAAGTTGCTTCATCTCTGGAAAGTGCTATTAACACTTTTGTATGTATCATTCCTGCCTCTTGTTTTCCAGTAATTTGGCTGCCCACCCTGGTGCAGAGCACTAGAGAGCTTGACCAACTATGAAATTAGCCTTCTAGAATAGGGCTTCTCAGTCTACATGCTGATGGCATTTTGAGTCTGATGATTCTTTGCTGTGGGAGCCTGTCCTGTGTACTGTAGGGTGCTTAGCAGCTTTCCTGGTCTCTACCCACTAGAGGCCATTTGCACCACCACTCCTCGTTGTGACAACCAGAAATGTCTCCAGATATTATGAAGTGTACTTCCCTGGGACCAGAATTCCCTCTGGCTTGAGAATTAGGGAGAAGTCTCCTCTCTCACCCTCCGTCATTATTGTTGAACAGTTTATTGTGTGTTGTGCACCATGGTTAAAATTTTCCTTTCCTCCCTGCTGACTGGGGCTGATAGGACAGCTTGGATGGGAATGCAAGAAAATCATTATGCAAGTCAGCATGTTCCTGAAAAATCATTAACCTCCCACCCCCCCAAAAACAGTCAAGCTGGAACATGTGGTTCAGAGCAAGTAAATGTTATGAAAATGATTCCTTGAGCCGTTCTCCTGGAAATTTGATTGACTGGAGAGGATGTGTTGTGCCTGAACCTCAGGTTGGAGACGAGAGAGGCACAGTAGGGGACTGTAGGGAGTGGGAGGACCCCCAGAACCGTGGCTAGATTCCTTAGGAGTCTCCATGCGAGGAGAGCTGTAGCAGCAATAAGAACCACTTCTTTTGGTTTTTATTTAAACAGTGGTAAAAGTCATAAAAACTAAACAGGGCTGGAAGTATACAGTGAGAAGTACCTTTCTACATCCTACTCCTAAGACCTTCTGCAGAGGCAAGTATGAATAATTTGAGAACCACTTTTATGGGGATAAAGAAGCCCAGGGGAAGTAATTCTCTGAGAAATTGACCAGACTAAAACTGAGGACAAGTCAAGTTCCTTTTTGGACACTCCTTTTTCTCCTGATGCTCTTTCCTCTCTTATCTCTTCTGCTCGCTTTAATGGAAAGCACACTGACCTTAGAGAAGGCGAGGAAGAGAAGTGTGTGTTCCATTCTCTCGTTTATTCAGAGAGCGGGCGGTGCCTCTCCCGACCCCTTACTGCTGCACACGCCCTCTTCTTCTGCAGCAAAGGAGGAAACCCAGGTGCTGCTGGCTTGGATCTCAGCTTTGCCGTTTCCTGGCAGTATAGCCTCTTTGTGCTTCGGTTTCCTCACCTTGAAAGTCTCGGAACGTAGGTGTGTAAAGCCTTCAGAAAGCTTCCTGGCATAGACAGTGATTGCTTAGTAATTATTAGTTTTTCTTTCTCTTTGTCATGAGTCTTCTCTTTTCCTTTCAGTGAAACCTGGTGTTCGATACAGAGAATTGGGAAACATTATTCAGAAGCATGCCCAAGCAAATGGATTTTCAGTTGTTCGAAGCTATTGTGGGCATGGAATCCACAAGCTTTTTCATACGGCCCCCAATGTACCCCACTATGCCAGTAAGTACTGTCCAAAGATTTGCTAACTATTTATTCAACAAATATTTATTCAAACATTTAACAGGACCTACTATTTTGTATTTATTAGAGTAATCTATTAGCTGTTATAAATAGACCCCCCAAAATGTATACACAAGGCACATAACAGTCCACAGCATGTGTGTTTGGTCACTCTGGGGGGGTGGAGTGGGACAGTTATTCTCTGACCCAGGCTCTTGTCACTTTCAACCTATAGCTTTCAAGGTCACTTTGGGGGTTCCCCTCCTAGTCGTACAGATACTGGAGAAGAGGAGAGAAGCATGGAGGGGTATGCTTGGGAGGTTTTAATGGGCCAGCCTGGACTTGGCATAAATCACTTACATTTACTTTTCATTGGCAGGAATTCAGTCACATGGCTACACTAACTGCAAGGGAGGTGGGGAAATGTAATCCAGCTGAGTACTCGGGAAGAAAAGGAGACTAGTAATTCTGGTGAACAGCCAATACTCTCTGCCGCATGTATTCTGATTCCTTAAATGAAATTGGTTCAGCTGGGTTTGATTTCAGTTCCCAGTACATGTCAGATACCGTATTCTTTGTTGGTATAGAGGGGAATCGACAAAGTACCTTTTCTCAAATTGAGTGCTGTCTGATAGATTAACAAAGGAAGTTTTGGGCGATTAATGTCTTACAGAAACCTTTCTCTTGGAGAGTTAAGACATGCAGGGGTGAGTCTGTAATTTAGTGCTAGAAAGGAAAACTGTCCACAATAAGTGACCTAAGAAGGAATTTAACAAATACATAGGAGTCACTGCTATGTAGACACTTTCATGTACCTCCTTGTGCTTACATTTTTCCTCATGTGCACAATAGCAGGGAATGGTACCTACCCTAGAACTGTTACTAGGATTAAGTGAGATAATGCATGTTAGCTTTTAGAGTGATGATAATGATGATGGTGATGATATACATTATCTCATATGATCATCACAACTCTATGAATAATTTCTTAGCCTTGTTTTTAAAAAGCAGATTCTGTGTTTAGGGAAGTGATTGATTTATTCAAGTCCACACAAACTAGTAAATAAATGTCAGGTGTAGGATTGGTACCTAGGTTCTGTCTGGCTTTCTAGAGTCAGTCTTTCCCGTGCTGCCTAGTAAGGACTGAAGCAGTTTGGTGCTGGGTCTTGTGGGAGAAATAAAGATTGAGATTTTGGTTTGCTGGAGAGATGAGGAAGAACATTCCAGGCAGTGGGGAAGCATGAATAGGTGCTTCAAGTTGAGACTGAACAGAGACAAGATAAGCTTGGACTGAGAATTATGTGTAAGAACTAGAAATGGGCAGTGCCAGATCGAGGATATTTGACTTCATTTTAGGGATTTGTAGAACATTTTTTGGCAGAAGAATGGCAAGGTGAAATTGCCATTTGGGGAAGAAAATTTAGCAGTGGTGTCTAGAATGTATTGCAGGTGTGAGTTAGCCAGGCTTGTCAGCCTGATGCACAGTTGTTCTCGTAACCCAGATGTGAGGTGGTAAAATCTAAGACGTCAGTAGTTGTGAAGAGAAAGGGAAATGAGTGAGAAACGTCTCAACAGGAGAAGCTAGAGAAGTCACTTACGGCACAGCATTTGACATAAATCAATAAGCATTTATTAGCAGACCTCATAGTCCTTCTTATTTCAGCTGGAATTGTGCTTGAAATAAAAGCTAGCAATAGAAAATAGGTAGCCAACTTCATTCCTTCCTGGTGAGCCCTGTGATCGCCTGATGTGCATTGCCTTTAACAGAATGGAAGTAGCTATTCTGATGACACTGGCGTGTGCCACACGTGTACATGTGTGTGTTTTGTGTGTGGAAAAAGAGTGTGCAAGGGAGGGAATGAAGAAAGCACCCTTACTTGCAGAGGTAACAAACTTAGGTTTAGGTATGGACTAGATAGAGACTTTTTGTCTATCTGTCTATATCTATTAATTTTTATTGGAGTAGAGTTGATTTACATTGTTGTGTTTCTGCTGTACAGCAAAGTGAATCAGTTATACATATACATATATCTACTCTTTCTTAGATTCTTTTCCCATATAGGCCATTACAGAGTATTGAGTAGAGTTCCCTGTGCTATTCAGTA
Organism: Balaenoptera ricei; assembly: GCF_028023285.1. Taxonomy (NCBI): domain Eukaryota; kingdom Metazoa; phylum Chordata; class Mammalia; order Artiodactyla; family Balaenopteridae; genus Balaenoptera; species Balaenoptera ricei. The sequence continues at coordinate 18,920,307 of NC_082643.1, forward strand.
GGCTCTTAGGAGTTATCTATTTAAATCAATACACAGTAGTGTGCATATGTCATAAAGAAAGATTTTTTTGAAGGAAATAGAATTTATGGGAGACGGAGATACGGGTCAGTGATGATGGTGTCAGCAAAATACCATACCACCGATACACAAGAGATGGCACTTGAGTTTCATGTTAAACTATTTAATTAGAAATAAGAATTCTGAAAAAAGAAACAAGGACCCAGGTATACTTCATTTCATCCAACTGATATGTTTTTGAAAAGTCAAGTGTTAATCGGGTTTAGATAAAACAAAATATGTGTGGTCCCTTTAGGGACGTGTTAAAGGAAGCTGCTGAGAGAGTCTCTGTACTGCAGAGGCCTTTTGAATGTAAACGATCCCTGCTTTGGCTTGTAACTTCACATTCCTAAGCACCTGAGCACGGAACCAGGAAATTGTTGTGTAACTTCCCTCCACCTCCTTCCGTGTAAGAGAAGTCCTTGTTAGATGAGAGTTTAGTGTGCTTCTTTGTCATGGTTCGGAAGTAAAGGTGATACTACCCTATCTTTAGAATATATATCACGGTAATTCTGGGAGGCAGACAGTAGAGCAGGTACACAGTTTTGTAAAAGCACTCAGCAGTAGTATCTGCTATAGTGTAGTCGCTAGATGATGTATGTTTGTTTGAGTGAGCCTTGTTGAGAAGCTGAAACCATGAGTCAAGGTTAGCTGGGAGTTGTAACTTCTACAACAATGAATCAATGGCAGAAACAGGAGTGGAATTTGGATTCTCTGTATTGCGATGTCCAGTGGAAAATATATGAGGCACATATGTAATATTAAGATTTCTAGTGGTCATATTGAAAAAGTAAAAAGAGACAGATGGAGTTAATTTTATATTTTGTTTAATCCATTACATTAAAAATATTAGCATTTCAACATTTAATCAGTGTAAAAAAAACCACTGTGATATATTACATGCTTTTTTTGTCTTTGAAATCGGCATATTTTTTACATGTACATTCTGACTGGCCATTTTTCAAGTGCTTAGCTTCATGCACCCAGTTGCTGCCGTACTGGACAGCACAGCTATCAATTCCTTTATCCTTTTTTCTTTCCATGACACCACACTGACTCTCTTTGACATTTTCTGTTTGATATCCCCAAGGGAATATGACCAAATCTATATATATAGTAAATTGCATGTCATTTGGAGAGAAAGTTCATGAAATTAGAAATAAAAAGTAAAGATTATTTTTGCCCCTCAGAGTTTTATAATAATTTAGGAACTCCTGATTTGGAATCTGTAGAATAAGTGAATTATGGCAATACTTAAGATAGTGGAAAACAGCGTGATAGCTGTTCACAAGGAAGGGCGTGCAGGAGTGTAAACGTGCGGGTGAGGTTAGACCATACCTAGACAGAGCAGCTTGAGCAGGGTCTGTCTCAGTCGACACATGGGTTGCCATCCGGAAGAACCGCAGCCTTACGCAAAAAACCCCTGAAAGCCGGTGCTTTCGCCACCTGGTGGTCAGGCAGCGCAAGTGTAGTCACCTGTTTACCGATGCTCTTATCAGTTCTTGGTTTTTATTGACAGTTTGAACTTTAAACTGGTTCTCCATTTTCGTCTGAGATTGTCTAAAAAGGCCGATCCCTGTTTAAAATTTTTGACCTTCTTGGGGAGATGGCACGCCTGGGCACTGATAGTTGAGTTTCTCACAATGATCCTGAAAAATACTTCTGTATTGGTGAACTTGGACAAAAAGTCTTTGGAGGGAGAAATGGAATTTTTGTTTCCAATAGAAAGGAATAATCGTGTCAACATTAAAGAAAAGTAGCTTAGTGTGCGGGGCTTTGTTCCCCTCCGAAGATAAGACAATTTACAAAACTTTTTAAAAATGGTGCAGTTGTTTCTCTGGGCTGTGCCCCCATCTCCACCCGCATGCACACCCCTACACGCACCCAAGAGCTAGGAGGCTTCTGGTGGAATTCGAAATGTCTTCTTCTTTAAAGTGTCATACCCCCATGAGTGTGGCACTTTGCTTGGTTGAATGATTGCAATTCTAACCCTGCTATAACATAAATGGGGGCACTTTTGCTTTTATAGAAGTGATAACCACATCTGAGATCCAGCCTAGCGCATCTCTGTATTTTCCCAGAGAAGACGTAAACAAAATGAAATATGCGTAGGACAATATCTGCCCCAGAGTAGGTGGTTTTCAGTAAAATCCCTGTTTGTTGAATGATCTGCTTTAAGAAAGGGGAATCAGGAGAGGAGAAAGTCATTAATTTAAGAATCACTCATGGGAATATAAGTTGTGTACTTTTCCCAGGGAGCTGCTTAACAATATGCTGTAGGTTTTTTGCTGTGTTCTGAGATTTTTTTCTTTAATTTCAGAAAATAAAGCAGTTGGAGTGATGAAGCCCGGCCACGTATTTACAATTGAGCCAATGATTTGTGAAGGTGAGAAAAAGAGATGCTGTAACATTCTTTAATTGAATTTTTATTTACTTTTGGTTACTCATGATCAGATTAGTAGTCTGCTCTACTTTCTTTTTGCTTCATTTCCACTCCCTGTCCTATCTCTAACTTGATTCAGTATCATGTAGAGAACTGAAAATTGTAAAGGTTGGCAAGAAAGCAATACCTTCTCCACGGTAATTTGCCTGCTGTCAGTAGATGCTGAAGTACTTGAATCCTGGTCCCTTTTCCTAAAGATCCTGTCAAAGGGTGCATTGTAATAATTAGGTGCCTCCATCAAGCCTGTGTAGAAATTCTTGCTTGTGTTGATGGGAGTGAGGAAGAGGAGGAAAAAAGAAGTTAGAGCTATTTGGGTTTTTTTGTTGTTGTTGTTGTTTTTTAAATTAATTAATTTTTATTTATTTATTTTTTGGCTGCATTGGGTCTTCGTTGTGGTGCGCGGACTTCCATTGCGGTGGCTTCTCTTGTTGCGGAGCACGAGCTCTAGGCGCGCAGGCTCAGTAGTTGTGGCTCGCGGGCTCTAGAGCGCAGGTTCGGTAGTTGTGGCGCACGGGCTTAGTTGCTCCGCGGCCTGTGGGATCTTCCCGGACCAGGGCTTGAACCCGTGTCCCCTGCATTGGCAGGTGGATTCTTAACCGGTGCGCCACCAGGGAAGTCTGAGCTATTCATTTTGCGGCAGAGTTATATAATTTAATTCTCCACAACTTATGAGGTAGGTGCTATCCCCATTATACAGGAGAGCAAACTGATTTTTGAAGAGGTTAAGTAACTTGCCCAAAGTCGCTTAGCTAGTTACGTGGCAGAATTTGTGGGACTCTAAACTCATGAGCCGTTCTGCCTCTAGAGGGTCTGCACTCATATCGTCAGGTGGTGTCATACGACTACTGTGGAAAAAGCACAGCATAGACACGCTTAGCACTGGCAGTTTTATGTCCTCGCTGTTGTTGGTCACTGTGACAGGCACATGGCAGTGATGGTCGGTGTCATGATTGGAGCTCCCCACTGAGGCTGTCAGAGTAGTAACTGGGGCCTCCTTCATGAGGCCTTCACCTTTGCTTTCTGCCGGTTCTTCGTTGGGGTTAGGGGATGCAGAGTGGGGCAGCAGTAGTAGGGCTCTCGTGTCCTGGTCCCTGTGTTAAAGGATGCATCCCCTTGGGATCCTTCCAGTCTTCTTTATAACCTAATCTTCGGAGTGATAGCCCATCACTTCTACCAGATTTTCTTCCTTAGAAGTGAGTCACTAAATCCAGCCCACACTCAAGGGGAGAGGAGCATTGGAGGTTGTTTTAGAGGCTGCCTTCTTAACCTGGTCCTTTGTTCCCTTTTCTGTAAAATGGAAGTTACAATCTTTATCCTGCTGAATCCCCAGGGCTGCTGTAAGAATTAAGTGAGATGATTTGTATTAACACAAAGTACCTTTAAAGGGCTGTACAAATGTAAGGTGTTGTTTTGTCATTCCTTGGAATAAGAATAATGATCATATGTAACCAATTGCAAGAGCATTGAGTATATTAGCAGAGAAAGGCAAGACCATGAGAGGAAAGTGTCATTTTGGTTACATACCTGTTTCCATTAACTGGCACTTAGTTGGTGAGACATGAAGTGGTATTTCCAGGAGTAAGCAAATAACACAGTGTTGTGCTGGTTCAGATAATCGTCAAATTATAACAAATATATTTCAGTGTAACTCAGCTAGGTTAAATCCCAGCTTCTTAGTGGAAAGTCTCTAATCCAAAGAAGAATTTGAATTTCCTTAGAATAGTAGTCAAATATATTTAACTTGACATTAGTAAAGGATCTGTTTTAGCAGATGACAATAAAATTAAAGATGTATTTATGTCGGGCTTCCCTGGTGGCACAGTGGTTAAGAACCTGCCTGCCAATGCAGGGGACACAGGTTTGAGCCCTGCTCTGGGAAGATCCCACATGCTGTGGAGCAACTAAGCCCGTGCACCACAACTACTGAGCCCACGCGCCACATCTACTGAAGCCCGCACGCTCTAGAACTGGTGCTCCGCAACAAGAGAAGCCACCGCAATGAGAAGCCCGTGCACCACAACGAAGAGTAGCCCCCGCTCGCCGCAACTAGAGAAAGCCCGCGCACAGCAACGAAGACCCAACGCAGCCCAAAAATAAATAAATAAATATAAATAAATTTATTAAGAAAAAAGATATATTATGTCTTAAATCCGTTTGTGAAAAGATCATTCGTTACATTGAGAAATATGTTTACTCATCTTTAGATGGTTGACAAAGCATGAGTTAACTTTCTTTAAGCTACCGCATATTTTCTTTTTAGTCTGGGGTTTAATATTGCAAAAGTAGGTTACTTCACTGCAGGCTTTGTACTCTGGGATGTGTCTGAGGCAGTAAGACCTAATCTTTGGTAAAGATTACTCAAAATGGGAATTCCCTGGCGGTCCAGTGGTTAGGACTCGGCGCTTTCACTGCCGTGGGCCTGGGTTCCATCCCTGGTCAGGTAACTAAGGTCCTACAAGCTGCGAGGTGTGGGCCCCCCACCCCCAAGGCAAAAAAGATTACTCAGAATGAAGAATATTGATTTTTTTTTTTTTTTACATCTAATTTGGAGATAAGAAAGTCTCTGTAAACACATTTTTATAGTAGTATCTGGAATTGCAGAACTTTGTCATTCCACTGTTGCCTCTCCTCCCCTGCCCCACTCCTCCCCCCATTCTCTTTTTCCTGTGTTGTCTACCTGCTTTTTTCATTGTCCCTTCCTTTCCTTCCTAACCCTCTTTCTAACCCATTCTCCCTCATCATAAATTTATTTTCTTTTGGCCTTGCTGCACAGCTTGCAGGATCTCAGTTCCTCGACCAGGGATTGAACCCGGGCCACAGCAGTGAAAACCTGGAATCCTAACCACCAGGCCACCAGGGAACTCCCAATAATTTTTATATTTTCTCACCAATCTCTCTCTTTCTCTGCCCTCTTTCTGGTTACAGGGGTGTGGCCTATAAAAATTTCACAGTATAATCTGTTCTCACCATCTTTGTGCTTGCCATTTAAAAATTATATCAGGAATTAAATGCTATAATAAAAGTATAAAAAGTTACTCTATTTTCTTCACAATATACATCGGCTATAGTTCAGTCAGATTCCAAAGTTATACCAGGAGAGAGCTAAATTCATTAATTCAGTTTCTTGTAGTTCTGTGATGAGTGGTTATCAGTTACATTTCTGAAAATGAAACTGAGTGCCTTTATTTTGGAAATACCAACTTGATTTAATATTTGGGAAGTATACAAAATGTGAAGTTTTAAAATTTAAACATTATTATTACTTCGTTGGACTAAAGACCAAAATGAAATTGAAAAGGCTTTAGCTTAAACAGTTGAAGTGTAAATAGGAATCTTAATAGTGAATTTTTAAATTAGTTTTCTGAGATATCCAAGGATATAGGCGGACAGGCCAGTACACTTGCCTAGAGAGTTTATTAAGAAAACAAGCTGAGTGGTAGAATTAAGAACTGGTGTTTGTTTGTTTAAGGCGGATGGCAGGACGAAACCTGGCCGGATGGCTGGACAGCAGTGACGAGAGATGGGAAACGGTCTGCCCAGTTCGAGCACACCCTGCTGGTCACGGACACTGGCTGCGAAATCCTAACCCGGCGACTCGATAGCGCGCGGCCTCACTTCATGTCCCAATTTTAATTTCTCCCGAGATGGCGCATCTCAGTGATACCTTCTGTCTGTACTCTGCATTTTATTGAGAGTACAGGATGGAAGAGGAAATGTTTTATAACTTGTTTTGTTTCGACTATAGATAAGGAAGGACTACAGCATTTGATGTGTGTCCTCAAGAACTTGTCTTGGGTCTGAAAAAGCCAAGAAGAATAAAGGAAGCTTTCTCAACTCCTTTCAATGCTCCCCTCTCCCCACACAAAAAAATCTCTGCACCCCTGTTTTCTCATTTGCCCTTTGAGCACTTTTACTTAAACCTGCTTCTAGTTGCTTTTATCACTGCCACAACCGGGCCGTCAGAGCCACCTGCTTTCCAGGTGAATGTTGCAGATGAGAATCCCTGAAACTTTAGCAACATATTTTGCTCCCGACTTTTTTTTTTTTAATTATATATGTATGGAAATATATACGTATTCATTTTAAATTCCATATATGTAATTACCAAACACTATGTGACCTGGGGTTTGTGTTGATTCTGACAGGGTTCTATGCTGTCGTAAATGGACCCATCATTTGCAGTGATTTAATTCCCAGCTGGGAATTGGCCTCCCTCCTCCCCTGCTAATTTACCCTCGTAATCGTGTGTAAGGAAGCACTCGGTCAGTGAGACTTTCCAGTGTGGACTCTGTGCGCGTGAATGGCTATGGCAAAATTCACTTTGGAAAAAGGTTATCAGGTTTTTAAAAATCTAGTTTATGGCAAAAATAGCCACGCTCTAAGCGGAAGCTGGCTGTTGCAGAGAATGGGATTCTTGTAATACGTTGCTATTTCAGACCTCTGTTTGGTCATAATGGTAGGAAAAACACTCCCTTCCCCGCTCTCTCTTATTTCAAAGGCATACCTTGGAGATATTCAGAGAAGGGTGGAGGCTGCACTGTGGAGGCTGATGGGGAAAGACAGTTCTGAAATCTCTCCAGCAGTGATCAGAGTCTGGAAATTCTAATGTTTAATAAACCTGGTGGGGATGAGAAAGGAACTTCTTTGAAATTGGACTGTTGCCTTGCAGGGATGCAGCTGTCCTTGGTGTGCTACCACAATTCTCCTTTACATAGTTGGGAACCTCATTAGAAATGACCTCAGCTGCCCAACATCTGTGTTCCTTTCAGTAGTTCAGTCCAAATGGGAGTGCATCCAGTGAAGACATATCAGATCAAAGTCATTGTCATTAGAGTGTACTTGATTACTAGGTATCTGGTAAGTTTATTCTAAGATAATTTGATACCACTGACATGTTACATTTGTATGAGAACATCTTTCCCAGAGTGCCTCAGACCTTTATTGCTTTAAAGGAATTATGATAATGTTTTCATTACTTTTATTATTTTAATGATTTAGTAAAGTGGCTGAATCTGGTATGTGTGTGAAGTTTTTTATCAAACTGTAATATTTGTGAATGGAATGCCTTGCAATATGAATGTTAATATAATGTGTAAAAGGGAGATTAAAAAGTTTGAATGACTATCCCACCATGTAGTCGTTAACTTTGCTGAATTTGTTGGGGATTTCAGAAGGAAGTGGTGGGAATGGGGAGGCTAATTTCATAATCTAAAATAAAATTTGAGTAAAAATACTTTTTTAAAGTTGAATGGCTATATACAAATTCCAGTACTGTGTTTAGTTCAGCAGTCTACCAGCGGTATTTGAGATGCAACCATATTTCTGAGATAGTTTAAGGCGGAGATTGCTGCATATGTAAGGCAGCATTTTATGTACTGATAGTGGAATTAACAGTGTGGGCTTACTCAGTGTCTACTACTAGAAAATAAGCTCAAGGAAACAAAGTCTTGGTGGGTAGTTTTTTTTTTGTTGCTGTTAAAAGATAAACACCACACTGGTGATGATGCTTTTCTCGGTTTGGGAGATTTTAAAACAATATGTCCTCTAGTCTAATTGTATATGTCTGATTACAAATGTTTGTTTACTAGGTTTAGATGAGAAAACATCTAGGGTAGTTTCATCATTCTGCCAACTTCTCGAAAATGTCAGTGTGTTAACTTTTTATTTTTTTTTATTAACTTTAAAATAATCCTTTTTTTCCCCTGACAGTCCTTCATCCCCCTTGGAATTATAATTTAGAAGGGAAAGGTGTTTGCCTTTTATTTTCATTTTATGTCTTTTGCTGGTAAAATGTATAAAGGTACATTAGAACCCGTTCACCAACAACTTTATATTACTTGCCATCCACATGTCTAAATTAACAGGAAGAGGGTGTTTAGGAATTTGCCATCTTAGCTTGATTCCTCAGTTTGTCCCATCACCACTTCTGGCTTTTCATTGAGTTTGGTTAAATTTGAGAGTGGGATGCTCCAGTTTGCTAAAGCCCCCAAATGCACCCTCCTGGTATCTGTAAGCTATTTCTGTCCTACCCACCCACCCCCCGTTTTTTTTTTTTTTACTTCCAACTTTTAATTTTGAAAATTTCAAATTTACAGAAAAGTTGATGGTACAGTGAAATAACTATATATCCTTTCCCTGTATTCAGCAAGTGTTATTGCGTCACATCTCTCTATATAAAAAGCATTTTTCTTTTGAGAGAAATGGCATTGTCGTACTTCACCTGCTACTGTTGCAGTGTGTCTCTCTGAAAACATAAGGACATTTCCTACACAGTCATAATACTCTGATCACGCCCAAGGAATTGAATATTCATAGAGTTATGTAATGTATAGTACACATTCAAACCTGAGGCTCAGTTTCCCCCCAAGTGTACTTTAAAGCGTTCGTCTTGTTTAAAATGCAGAATTCAAACCCATGGCATTTGGTTGTCATCTGTAGGTTTTTTTTAACTCTAGAACAATCCTTCCACCTTTTTTGATCTTTTATGAAACTGACTCTTGAAAAAGCAGGCCAGTTAGCTTGTAGAATTCTGTGCTTCCCTGATTGTTCCTCATAAGTAGGTTCAGGATAAATGTTTTGGCAGAAGACTCCATAGATGGCATGTGGTGTGTCCCATTCATCGCATCGCATCGCATCACAAGGCACATACTGTCACTGTCACATTATTGCCAATATATGTTTGCTCACTAGGTTTCTTTCAGATTTTCTATTTTAAGATCCCTTTCTTAAGCAAATAATTTGGGAGGAGATACTTGGAGACCATTTGGATATCCTGTTCACTTTTAATGATTTTAGCATTCATTAATAATCCTTGCCAGAATCCATTATTTTGTTACATTGGTGGCTGCAAATTGGGACTTCCTAAATCTAGCATTCTGTCTGCATTTATTGGCTGGCACTCTTTTACTAAGAAGCACTTTTTTGAGTATCAGTGTGAGCTCATTGTTTTTAAAAATTCAATTAATTACTCTAAATGGTCTGTATTTGGCCAGTGGAAGCACCTTTAAGCTTATTTATGGGTCATTTTGATCTGTGCCTATTAGTCTTTGAGCACATTCTTGCTTTTTGCCATATCAAGATGTTCTAGATTTATCATACACTTTTCCTGCCCCAGCCTGGGAATTGGCTACTTCTCCAAGGAGCCCTGGTTTCTTTTCATGGGGAATGGTATTTGGAAGTCAAGATCTGGGTGCTGCTGGGGTGTCATTGCTCCTAGGGCCGTTCAGGGAACAGAGCCAGCAAATGCATTTTTTATAAATCATGAATTCATTCTGATACTTTGATTTCAAATTTAACACTAATCTTCCTCACCCTTCCCTGTTCCATATTTGTATCTTCCTTCTCCCATGGTGGGAACTTTGGTTCTGAACAACATTAATATTTATTGATTTGCTTGATTCTATATGACATGTAAAATTATTTTAGAATTACTATACCAAAATCACTACCAAAAATAAACTTAAGTGTAAAAGTTGTGATTGTTCTTATTCTTGGAACATATTTCACTAAGGGGGTACAGAGTATTGGTTTAAAAGCTATTTGAAGTAATTAATTTTTATCCTGCAGTATTCTAAATTTCATAAACCATGAAGTTACTTTTCAACAGTAAATGCAGTGAATCTTGGGGGCAAAGCATGCTATACAGGTGGGGAAGATTTTTTTAGCGGTCTGGGAGTTAGAAATACTGGAATCAATTGAGATAGTGTGATATGATTGTGTCTACATTTGATGGTGTTTGGCTTCTACCAAGTTCTCTAGCTACCAGAGGAGCAAATTATACCACTTGTAATGTGGATGTGTAGCCTATTTCAGTATAGAGTAGGAAAAAACATCTGGACATTGTTTTAGGAACAGATTGTTTCACAACATAGGCTGCATTATGCTGATATTCTAAAAGTTATTAATGTGTTTTGCTTCATTTAAAAAATGAACATCTAAAGAAAGGCAGCATAGGTTCCATGCATCAAAATTCTGTGGTCCCACTGTGTTTGAACTCACAAGCAGCCTTTGGTGGCAGCCTTCTTCCTTACCTCTTTTTCCTTTTGGTGCTAAGTATGAAAAAGAAAACCAGTGGTTTGCATTTGGTTATTTTGCAAAAAAAAAGCCAGGAGTCAGGTGGCCTTGGCTACGTGTTACCTGCTGCTTTTCATTTTGGGGACTGGGGTGAGCAACAACAGAACTGTCTGTATATGGTAATTCTGTGATTACGTTGAAACGTGTCAGCACTGGTTTATCTCACTAAAATGTGCCCAAAAGTCAATATGCGGAGCACTCAAGAAGGGCTTCCTGGAAAGATTTTCACTTACCACTGATGTTTGTTGGAGTTCAAAGTATTTTAATAACTTTTCTTGTGAATGTCCAGCCTTTTTACTATTGCGAAGCTTTTAGTAGAATAATTGCTTCCATCTCCTGGGTGCTTGGCCCTTTTACTATTACTCCAGCCTCCTCATTCAACTCCCAACAACAAACACATGCCAAACTTGTAGGCACATTTGCACTGTGGTGTCATGAGACGATCACGAGATCAACAGTCAGGACACTAAGGCTCTGAGTTCTCTGATTTTTTAAACTAGTTGAAGGGCTTGGACACATCACCGTATTCCTCTATGGAGGTATCCTATTTGTGTAATGACACCATAACTTAACAACTGTTTTATTCTCTATATAATGTGACTATAAAGCAAATTTGCTTTATTTCAGTACTTGGGTCAGACATCAACAGAAAATTCAGAATAGAATTTTTCAAACTTTACCAGTAAATCTGAGCCCTGGGTGATTCTGAGAAAACAAAATAGCCAAGGATAAGAACTTTTAGTATTAAGATGTAGATTTAAGAAAGAGAACAACAGGTATTTTAAAGCAAATTTCCACTGTTTTATCTTGTTTAACATATCTAGATATTTTTGGTAGTCAGGAATATTTCAGTCCATGTCTAAACTCTGGGTAGTTCTGTGGTAGATTAGCGCTCCTTTCCTGAAGGGAGCATGTACATATTACCTCTCAATGAATTCTGTTACGATGTCCAGTTTGATAAAAATCAATCTGCTTAAAAGCCCATCCCACTTGCTCTGTTCCTATAAAGTTCCACCAAAAGAAGTTTGTATAATGGAGGACTTTGTACGTACCGGTTCACTGTGCTGGTTTACTTCCTAGTTGTTTCTTTAAAGATATGATTTCCTTGGTATAGTTCTATGTACTTATTATCTAAGTAACTGTTTAAATATACTTAATGTTTTCCAAATGTGTTTTCTGTCTGTTTTTTCTACAGGGTATTTGCTGACAGAGAATCTCATCTTGCATGTTAATTGAAACAAAATTGGCTGAGTGCAAAGTTGGTTTTTTCCTGGGTCACAAAGTATCTCTAGGCCCAAAGAACTGTCAGTTACTTTAGGACTTTGATCATCAACCTACTTGGGAGATTGGTAGCCATGCAGAAAATGTTCTGAAGCATCTGTGCATGTAAAAATATGTTCCCTCTTTCCCAGATCAACGAAACATTTTGAGAATCATGAGCTACATTTAATTTTGCTTTGAAATGGGATAAATGGAAGTAGCATTGTGTTTATCTTTTGGAGCTGTTTTTGTTTAAGCTGTACATACATTAACTGGCTCCACTGTAACAAAGTTTGGATATAATGCAGTTTTTTCCCTCATCTCAATAACCTCATCATTCCACAGGTTCTACCTTATGTTAGTTCCCTGTGCATGTAATAAAGAACTCATTCCAAGTCAGACATGGAATTCCAAGTCAGCCTGTATATGGACTATCTTTTTACAGTGAACATCAATAGGTAAGTTAAATAGAAAGCAGAATAGCACAACATGCTGAAAATGAAAAAGCAGGAAAGATTTGAAAAATGCCAAGTATACCAACATTTTCAATGAAAAACAAAAAGCTGTTAAAAGATACATCCTAATATTGTAAAATTTTGGATCCTTAAATTAAAAAAATTTTTTTACTAGCTTTCATGAAATATACAGCAGAGGTTAGCGACTTGTGTTAAAATTATATACCTTTTATCCAAGAAAGCAGTTTAAACATAACTTCAAAAAATTCCCGACAGTACTTCTAAGGTGGTAGAGTCCTAATTTTGGACAACCAGGATAGATTTGCTGACATGCACATAGTGAGTGTTTTTTAGCCCTATGTTGTGTATGTTCTTCCAAAAAATATTTGTTTCCGCAGTATACATAACAACCTAGATGCCATCCAAGAGGATGTATTAAAAGTATCTTAACAAGAAATACTTTATACCTATAGTTCCATGTTCCAAGAATCTTTATATTAAGGATTTTGTAAAATTGATTCTTAATACTGGTTCTTTGAAAGAGACAGTTGTGCTTTCAGCCAGGAAATGCTCATACTTGTTAAACTGAATTAGCTGGCTCAAGACTATGTACATGACTGTGACAGAAAAGTAAACTCCCTAATTGGCCAGCTACAAGAATTGGAGTTACATTATTTTACTATCTTAAAATTATTTTCTCATATTGGTGAACATAATGTTTGCCATTCTCATTCAAGTATAGCTCATGTATGAGAAGAAAAATAAAGGGGAAAAGAAACAAAAAAGAAATTATTAGTTCTCCTCCATTATTACCCTATATACCCATTCTGTTACTGCAGTCGCTTAAGGCAATAATATACTTTGTTCCTGGAAGGCTGAGCTAAAACAAACCAGATTAAAGCACACTTCCTACAGCTAGGGTAGAAGCTAGTTTTATTTTCCTGTTCTTCCAGTTCACCCAGAACAATAGGTTGGAGCCATCTTGGCCCCTACTGGGTCTCCAGCTCTCTAGGTAAAATGAGAGAAGCTAGGTCATACTGCCTAGTCCTTCAAATGCACCAGAGATCCAAAAAAGAAGTCCTGACCATAACTGCCACTTTTCCAGTTTTCAGTCAACTAAATATTGCTCTCTCAGAAACACAAACTTTGGGAGTAATTAAGCTACATCAGTCAAAAGAATTAAACAAGAAAAAGCACATGGTTTCAATCCAACCAAAAGATATGTATGTGCATGGCATATCTGATGTCCTGATACAGAAACAGTCTAAACTATGCTATGACGTAGAAAGAAGAAAAAGACACAGAATAGGCGGGGCGCCGTTCACACGAGAGTCGGTTGGTTCCTGTATCCCTGTCCCCGCCGTCCCTCGCCGTCACGCCGATATTCCTGGTGAACACCAACGTGCCCCGCGCCTCTGTGCCGGACGGGCTCCTCTCCGATCTCACCCAGCAGCTGGCGCACGCCACGGGCAAGCCGGCGCAGTACGTCACGGTGCACGTGGTCCCGGACCAGCTCCCGGCTTTCGGGAGCTCCAGCGAGCCGCGCGCGCTCTCCAGCCTGCACAGCATCGGCAAGGTCGGCGGCGCGCAGAACCGCTCCGACAGCAAGCTGCTGTGACGCCTGCGCGTCAGCCCGGGCAGGATCTACATCAACTACCACGACATGAACGCGGCCAGCGTGGGCTGGAACGGCTCCACCTTCGTCTGAATGTCGCATGAACGCGGCCAACGTGGGCTGGAACGGCTCCACCTTCGTCTGAATGTCGCGCTCCGGACTCCCCCGCCCCAGGCCCGCAGCCCGCGTGTGGTTTTCTGCCCGCCCCGCCCCCAGCGACCCCACCTCCCGGGACGGAGAAATAAACGGTATGGAGACGACTGGGGGAAAGAAAAAAAAAGGCACAGAATAGTGTTAATAGTATTCCTTTGTGTTAATTTAAAGTATATGTATAAATGCTATTATATTCATAGAAACTTCTGGGAAGATACATAAACTGAATAGTGGTCACCTATTTTTTGGGGGGAGAGGGAAGTGTAGCTTTTCTTTCTCATGCAATTTTCTCTACTATTTGAATGTTCTAACTTTTGGATGTATTGCCTCCATGTATTTATTTTTGTGTTAATGGATCACCTGGATGGTAAGACTATGCATCATTTTCGTTTGCTTCTTTATTCTGCTCAGGGTAAAGAAACCTAAATGTTACTTAACAACAGCACCAGGAAAAGACTGATAGATTTGACTATATTAAAATAAAAATTAAGAAATATAAAATATATTAAAATATAAAACTTACAAAGGATTGGCATCTAGAATAAAGAACCCCTAAAAATTACTCAGAAAAAGAGAAGTAATCCAACAGAAAAATGGGCAAAGGATGTGAACAGACGCCTCACAAAAAAGGAAATACAGATGGCCAAAAGAAGGAAAGACTTGGGACCTCCCTGGTGGTCCAGTGGTTAAGACTCTGCACTCCCAGTGCAGGGGGCTCAGGTTCCACCCCTGGTCGGGGAACTAATATCCCACCATGCTGTGTGCCACGGCCAAAAAAAAAAAAAAACTTTAGTCATTAAAGGAAATGCAAATTAAAGTCATTTCACACCCATCTGATTTGCAAAAATGTCCAACCACATTTAAGAGCAATTTGACAATTTCTAGTAAGGTTTAAAATGTGTTTATCCTATGGTACACATCCTCCGTAACTAACGCACTGAGCACAACGTACAAGGATGTTCCACCAGTGTTGTTAGCAATACAGAAACAATTTGGGAAACAACTATATGCCATCAGCTGGAGACAAGTTACGGTAGTTCATATAACTGAGTACTACTGCACAGTACTAAAATTAATGAATGGGAGCATCACCTACAACAGGGATTAATCAAAATAATGAGTGAAAAATGAAAGCTGCAGAATGAGACAGTATCAGGTTTAAAACATGTATGACAATACTGAAGACTAAAGGGTTTACGGATACGTGTAGTCAAAGTATGGCAATATGCATGGGAGTGATTGATAAGCACCCGATTCTGGATGTTGACTATACCGCAGGAGAGGAAAGGCAAAGTGGTCTGGAAGAGTAAGATGTTAAGATTTGACAAAATAAGTGCTGGAAATTTGGGTATTCAGTTCATAAATATTTTCCGTATGCTTGAAATAGTTCAGAGTGACCAACAACAGATATATACCTACTTAAGCTCAGAAGGTAGTTTCAATGATGAATCTGTGGGCCAGATGTTATACTAGGAATTAGGAGTCTTAAGTCTGAACAATGCATGGTACCTGCCCACAAGAAGATAATCTCACAGAAGCAGATTTGGGTTCTGATTAACTGTGCCACTGCTGATTGGAGAAATCTGTTCTTTAGTAAATGGGCCTGAGACCCTTAAAAGTTAAGCGAAAGTTACCAAGGACAGTAGAAGACAAGGTTCAGATACTCACCACTGCCCTTCTTCCTCCATCTTTCCTTTAAAGAATGAAGATAATGGGGAGAGGAACCATGAGAAAGAATTTGGCATACAACAGAGCTGACAACTTCCACACATATGCAGAAATTCCTTTTATTATGTTAAAAATATTCCTTAATGAGCCAGCAATTATTTATGTGAAGAAGAGTCCAGAAAACAGACTTATGACAGTATTAGCCTTGTCCTTGATTCGACATCTGTGAATTTATACACAAAACATTATTCCCCAGTTAATGAAGGTCTAAGAAGCTGTGAACTTGAAAGAGCTCCTTCCTGCTTGTCTGGCTGCTCCAATCAGACTACAAGACTTAGTTACAAGGATGGAAGAATTTTTCTCTTTTGAATTTAAAGCTTTACAACAGTTCGGATGCTGTAAGAGAAGAAAGCAATAAACAGGTTCTGAATGATTTCTTTGAAGACCACTAAAACGTTTTTTTTACCCTTCTCCCTCCAAAAGCCCCAAATCATTACCACATTCTACACTACACAGCTAAAGAGAAAGCTCACCTCTTCCCTGCATGCATCAGTTCAAAGGCTTCGTTAATTTGGTCAAAAGGCAGATTGTGAGTCACAAATTCATCAACCTTTATTTTTTTGGACATATATTCGGACACCAACTTTGGGACGCTTTCTACACTCTTCCATCCTAAAAGAAATCATACATCTATTCATTAAGTTTTCCAACAAATCTCTACAGTATGCTTATTACTTAGTGGGTGACAAAGACATTTAAGAGAATGAATTTTTTCACGAACTAAAGAGGAATGAAAAACTTCAAAATCAGCATAGAGAGGAGGAAGAAATGCACATCTTTAATTAAGAAAAAAGTAAATGCCTTTTGAGCACTTGCCTTTTTCTGAATTAAGGTTTACTAAAATCTCATTAAATCTTAATGGAGATTTTTAAACCATACAGGATAGAACTCTAGAAGTCTCAGAATAAGCTTATTTAAGTCCACAACAGCAAAGATTTCTGTAATCGTGAAATTCAAGGAAGAAAAAAACTGATGTGATACATGACTATTTCTGTGGTTTTAATTTCAACAATAAGGATACCATCTCAGAAGAGAAAACTGAAATTGAAAAGCAAAGTAGGTGATCTTTAGTTACAGGTTATGATTTTAAACAAAATCAGATCCTTCAATTTCTCACTTGTATTGAAAGAAGCAGTAAATCGACAAAGAAGCCTTCCCACCTTTTTTTAAACCAGGGAGTCTTTGGACCACATTTCAAACCTCTTTTGAGCCTTTCCCAAATCTCCCTCCTTGTGTCCTCTACCAGTTACCCTTTCCTTCCAAACTGCAGTGCTTTTTTTTTTCTCCTTTAAATCTCCTGGTAACTGAGACAACCACAGCCACTGCTATTCCCTAAACTAAAACTGCTGTTTACATTTGTGAGTCATATTTTAGCAACACCCATGGGGCCCCAAGGCTCCAGCTTATTTCCCAACAAGCATGTGCTTGGATGAGGCTTCAGTGAGAGGTGACTACCAACCCCCCTGGCTCAGTCTCCCGGACTAAGAACACCCTTTCAAATACAGCTATGGACCCTGAGATGATGCCCCTGAGCTGCATGTATGGCTCTGAAAGTCTGTTCTGAAATACTCAAGTGCGGCATACGTGTAGCGCTTTGGAAAAGAGGGTTTAGTCAGCTTGACATCTGCCTTGACAAATTCTGTAGTATAAAGAAGGAAAACTTTGGCCAAACCCCTCATTTTTCATACTTTCCTAATCTCTTCTTCTGGCCTTGAAAAAGCTGGCATAATATGAGGTAGGGGACACTTTGTTAAACACAGATCATTAAAAACTCATGCTATTAGAGAATGGACTTGAGGACACGGGGAGGGGGAAGGGTAAGCTGGGACGAAGTGAGAGAGTAGCACTGATATATATACACTACCAAATGTAAAATAGATAGCTAGTGGGAAGAAGCCGCATAGCACAGGAGATCAGCTCCGTGCTTTGTGACCACCTAGAAGGGTGGGATAGGGAGGATGGGAGGGAGACGCAAGAGGGAGGAGATACGGGGATATATGTATATGCATAGCTGATTCACTTTGTTATACAGCAGAAACACACCATTGTAAAGCAATTATACTCCAATAAAGATGTTAAAAAAAGAAATGCAAATTCTTGGGAAAAAAAAACTCATGCTATGTAATTCTCTTTCCTTAGGAGGATGGTAAGGATATATTTTTAAAAAATCTATGAAAAACTTTAGATTTCATTTATTCACAACAGTTGGGATATACAAACATGTTTTGATGTCTTTTCTCTTCTCTAGCTGAGCAACCTCCGAAAATGGTGGAAACTTTCTCAGCATTCTGCTGGTGGTTAGGCAACCCCAAACAACCATGTACTTTTAGGATCATACAAGGGAAAAATGATCAGTCTGGCAGCTTTTCAATTTTGTTGTAAGGTTTTGTCTAATTTAATATTTTCAGTTTAAGACTTAGTATTGGTTACTGCTGAAATCAGTACTATTCAGATGGAAGTATGATCACATCCAGGGATCACTGCACTCTGGAAAAATGGGTAAAAAATGCCAATAACCTATGTAAGTCTACAACATGGCAAAGGGTGGCTGATACAGTTGTTTGCTTATCCTGTAACCAGCTTCTCACTCCTGACCTACCCTCAACTATTTCATTAACGGAATATTAATATCTTTTTCAATGTGTAAGAAGTAGCCTTGTGTTTCAGGAGAAGCTGAGCATGTCCCCAGTCCCAGGGGTAAATACTGATTGGGATTAAAATTCTGCCAATGGAAGTAACAAAAGAGAAAATGTACTCATCTCATCCACCAAATTACCTCCAAAGGCAGTGCCTTTCCACGTGCGGCCTGTTACCAGCTGGAATGGACGAGTGGCAACTTCTTCACCTGAGGCAGCTACTCCAACCACCACGCTGACGCCCCAGCCTTTGTGGCAGGCCTCCAGCGCTGCTCTCTGCAGGCAAATCACAGAAGTCAGTGCATTGTGCTGAGAATATCTGCTTCCCCAGAAACTTCCGGGGGAGAGGGTGGTGGTACATAGCTTTATTAGAAAAATGGCAACAAAATGATCAAAGTGAGTATTTAGTAAGTTTAATTTTATTGAACAATTTTAACAGGTATTTTAAAAAATTTACGAACTTGGCTCAACACTGACACAAATGGAAAGAATTTAAAGCTTTCATTTGTTGTCTATTTTAAAAAGTAAATCTTAGCTCAAAATTCTAAAGACTTAATAAAGGCAGCAGACAGAGAAGTAACAGTTATACTTCTGCTGAGTGTCTACTTTGTGTCAGGTACCTACAGTTACTATCTGCATTTTACACATGAGAAAACAGGTTTAGAGAAGTTAAGTAGTTGCTCAAGGTCACTGAGTTAGTAAGTGGACATATATCTCATTCCAAAGCCCATGTTCTCTACAGCTGCATCATTTTGCCTTTTCATTTAATGAAACACACTCTGAGATTTAAGTGTACGCTGAAAGGCAAAGAAACATTTCCCTTCATATTTCCCTTCTATCATTTCCAATTTCTAGTTCAAGTACTCATTTTTCCCTTCTAATAATTCTTATCAGGGAATTCAAGACTCTTCCTTTGCAAAACAAAACAATTTTTGACCTTAATTAAGGAAATTACATTAAAAAAAGCAGCCCCCCCCACCCCCGCCCTGCCCCACTTGGAATGAAGCCAAGCATACTCACCATGACTTTCACGTTACCAATACACTCAAAGGAATAGTCCACTCCCCCATCAGTCATCTCAACGAGCACTTCCTGGATAGATTTACTGAAGTCCTGGGGGTTAATACACTCAGAGGCCCCAAACTCCTTAGCCCTTGTGAATTTATCCTTATTGATGTCCACACCAATGATCCGGGACGCACCAGCCACCTTACAGCCCATGATAACTGCCAATCCAACGCCTCCCAGGCCGAAGACGGCACAAGTAGAGCCAGGCTCCACCTAATAGTAAAGATAGTCTATAAGGTACTCATTTCACAAGAGTCAAGGAAATCATTAGGTTTCTTACTGTTTGGGCCAATTTCACTATTCTAGCAAGGCTTTGTTGTATGAAATTAGAAGGTGGACGCTAAAACCCAGGCCAACACTTACCTTGGCAGTGTTCACAGCAGCACCATAACCAGTTGAAATGCCACAACCCAGAAGGCAGACTTTATCCAAAGGGGCTAAAGGATCAATTTTAGCAACAGAGATATCAGCCACAACTGTGTATTCAGAAAATGTGCTGGTTCCCATGTAATGTAAAATTGTCTTTCCTTTACAAGTAAATCTGCTAGTGCCATCTGGCATTAATCCTTTCCCTTGAGTGACTCTAAAGAAAATAAAAAAGGAAGAAGGTAGGGTAGAATCAAGTTTCCTAAAATGCACAGGAAAAAGAAATCAATTAAAAAAAAGATGACCAGTCAACAGAAGAGTGTGCTAAGACCAAAAGTCTAATTTCTAATATATTCATTAATAATTTAGCACCTTTCAGCAATGCCTTATTAGGAAAACTTATAAAAGAATTATCATCTTACCTATCTTTTCCAACATTCAATATGCTTCTGGATTATACTGTCAGAGTATTGAAATAATTTTAACAGGTACAATTTATGGATCAGATGAAATGATTTTAAAATTCCATCATAAAACTCTGTGAGCAAATATAACTTCATAAAGCCAAAACCAGCATCTAAACAGCAAAGATTACAAGCAACTATCCACATCAGCTGATGAAAGTAGATGTCCACACTGGCTGCTTTAGATCTTTCAGGAGGCCTATTTCAAAAGTGTAGCTCTCACCACTGATAGCATACATGGTAACAAAAATTATTTTTGATATTCTAAATAGATGATGTAACATCTTGCTTAGGAACATGGGCCCTTGTGCTCACTTGTGCTCAAATCCCACGTGATCCTGGGCAAGTGAATTAACTTCCGTGCCTTAGTTTTCTCACCAGAAAATCAGAGAAACCTATCTTTCTTAGACATTGCTATAAAGATCAAATGAGAGGTTATGTAAAGCATTAGCACTGTGCCTGGCACAGAGTGCTTAATATATATGTTATTTTAACAAAAATAAACACTATAATTTGATGTACACTCTTGGACAAATCCTTTGGAATATATGTGAATAAATAAATATATATAGATGAAGAAAAATGGGTTGTCTCTGGATTCAAGAATAAGTACATTTCCTTTGAGAGAAAAACAAAAATACGATCAGAAACAAAGAACAAATAGGTGACAAAGCTCTACCAAAAATAACTTGTATCTTTATGAGAGCAAGTTAAGGTTTGTTTAGCTCTGAATGTGAGAAATTGCTCCTGTCCCAGAAGAGTTTCTTGAACAAAAGGTGATATGGGATGTATTTTAAGCTTTGAAAGGACTTGTCCTTCTAAAAGGTTATAGACAGCCACAAAAAAACCTATTACCATTATTATATTTGACGTGTCAAAATTTTTTCAGACCGTGTTTGGAATTCCCTTTCAAAATGACTAGTTTTTTTTTTTTTGGTTCTAGCTTTTTAACTGGATTTACATGATAAAACACATGGAACCTTATTTCCAAAAATCGAAACTAATTTTGTCAATGGCATTAGAAAACAATGCAAAAACAAACAGATCTCCCAAACACTGCTGGTTGGAGTATACCCCATGACTCAGCAATTTCAATCCTAGGGAAATACCCAAGAGAAAGTTGTGTATATGTCCGTCAAGAGACACATATGAATGCTTATAGTGGCACTAATCACAACAGGTCCAAACTGGCAGCAACGTAAATGTCCATGAACAGGAGAATGGATAAACAGTGACTATTTGGAATGGAATGTGAAAGAAACAAAAGAAAACCACTGATGCACAGAGCAACCTGGATACATCTCACAGACACTATGAATGAAAGAAGCCAGACAAAAGAGCACATATTGCATAATTCTGTTTATATGAAGTTCTACAGTGAAAGATATCAGAATAGTGGTTAGCTTTGAGGGAGGCAGGTGTTGACTTGTATGGGACATGAAGAACTTCGTGGGCTGCTGGAAGGGTTCTCTATCTTGATCTGGGTGATGGTTATAACTATTAGATGTGTATATGTATAAAAATTCATGGAGGGCTTCCCTGGTGGCGCAGTGGTTGAGAATCTGCCTGCCAGTGCAGGGGACACGGGTTCGAGCCCTGGTCTGGGAGGATCCCACATGCCGCGGAGCGGCTGGGCCCGTGAGCCACAATTACTGAGCCTGCTTGTCTGGAGCCTGTGCTCCGCAACAAGAGAGGCCACGATAGTGAGAGGCCCGTGCACCGCGATGAGGAGTGGCCCCTGCTTGTCACAACTGGAGAAAGCCCTCGCACAGAAACGAAGACCCAACACAGCCATAAATAAATAAATAAATAAATAATTAAAAAAAAAATTCATGGAGCTGTACACTTAAGATTTGTATACTTTAATTACTTCATTACATGTATGTTCTACTTCAATAAAAAAGACAAAAAAGGGGCGAACAGACACAAGATCTTAAATGCCTCAAAGAAGTTCTTTAAGTGTGTTACCTTGCTACAATCAAATAACCACCTTTTCTGTGTCAGAAGGTTATGTTATCTCTTGTAGTCTTCCCAAAACCTTATGAGCTAAGTTTTATTACTTCGATTTCATGGACAATAAAATGGCTCATAAAAATGACTTCATTTAATTTCATAAGCATGTCCCTCCTTACTACATATTTTGGCAAATTTAGCCTAGTGTTAAGGGAAGAGAATGGGTTCAGAAGTTTGTGAGGCACCTCTTAACAGCTGACGCTGCTGGGCACACCACTTAATTTCTGGGTCTAAATTTTCTCATCTATGAGTATATAGTGATAGCAGTGATAATGACAGGTTGCCCTAAAGATGGAATGAAATAATTCATGTAAAATGCCCTGTATAAATTGCCACATACTTACTTATTAACATGATATCATCATGATTAGTGTTACCTCTTGTTTTAAGAATAAAATAAAAAGATACTAACCTTATCTTCTGGCAAAGGTTCGTTTTAGGATTTAGACAAAATTTGCACTCTCCACACTGTGGGATGTAAAGTGGGATGACAGTATCACCTGGAAAACAAATGCAAGGACATTATCCTGAATAGGTAGCATCTGATTCTAAATGAATACATCAGCCCCTGCAAATTCCCATTTTTTTTTAATTAAAAAATTTTTATTTATTTATTTTTGGCTGCGTTGGGCCTTCGTTGCTGCGTGCAGGCTTTCTCTAGTTGCGGTGAGCGGGGGCTACTCTTCGTTGCGGTGCACGGGCTTCTCATTGTGGTGGAGTCTCTTGTTGTGGAGCACGGGCTCTAGGCGCGCGGGTTTCAGTAGTTGTGGCTCGCGGGCTCTAGAGCGCAGGCTCAGTAGTTGTGGCGCACGGGCTTAGCTGCTCCGCAGCATGTGGGATCTTCCCTGACCAGGGCTCGAACCCTTGTCCCCTGCACTGGCAGGCGGATTCTTAACCACTGCTCCACCAGGGAAGTCCCCCAAATTCCCATTCTTGTCAACCCATGCCGCTTTGCAAAGTTAACAACTTTAAGACCTAGAACTTTACCTACATGACATCCTTCGGACACTGCCTGACTATGCAAAAAATACAAGCTTCTAATTTTTGTCTAAGTGAAACTTTTAAAACGGTAAGTGGAGAACAAGGAGGTCATGTGCTTCAAAACACTGACTCAATGCATCTTCAAAAATTCTTGCTTAATTGGGCAAAATTTGCTTTGGAGATGTACTTAAACCATTTCAGATAAACAGCAGTCTGCATAATCAGAGAGAAAGAAACTCTCAAATATTTGTGCTTTCCAGATGAGGCGTATAAAATCAATCTTGACAACTTACTTAGGCGATAACTTATTCACAAATAAACAATGTATAATTTATCAGAAACATAATTTCCCTATAGAAATAAGCCAAAATTGTAAAATAAGTGGTTCAAATACTCTCCTTACCTGCCTTCAGCTTAGTAACTCCTTCACCAACACTTTCCACAATTCCAGCACCTTCATGTCCCAAGATCACTGGAAAACTCCCTTCAGGATCAGCCCCACTCAGGGTATAGGCGTCAGTGTGGCAAACTGCAGTGGCAATAATCTAACAGGGTATTAAAGTAAAGAGTGTCTACGTGTGTGTGCATGCGATTCAGAGTGAGGCATGCATAGGTGGAGGCACTTTTACTTTAATAACATATTTTATTGATTAGAAGATACAATTCTTTCATATTTTAACCTGTCTAAAATCAGCATGTGCTTATACTCTATGGCATCTTAATTGAAACTGGCAGCATTTTCTTAGTGGTACTTAAAAGTAACGGTGCATTTACAGGCAATGAAACATGGTACATCTATTCTCCTTTTCAGTGCATGTTAGCAGGAGAAGGTAAACAAGGTGATGTTTTGGGCACTGTGCCTTCTGCAGATGTGGAGAGGAACATCACCTGTGTGCAAAAGCAGGTGGAGCCCCTTTCACTGCTGGCCTCCTCCTAACTGCTGGGGAATGCGATTTCTAAAAAGGTACTGGCTATTTCTGAAATACGTCAGCCTGCTTGGTCTGGGCCCAAACTCAGAGGTTTTATTGGAACCAACTCCCCTTTTAGCAGCCACACACAATTTCTACTTAAATAAGCCCTTTATCCCGATTTCTCTAGCCTTCAAGCATCTCTCATTTTTCCAAACTACCAAAAGCACAGAAAGGAAAAGTCTTGGGGGTGTCTGTATTTATGCTTCTCTGTTTCTCACAAATATATCCGATTACAACATAACATTCTTAGCTGTTTGTTAGCAGTTTCCCAAGGTAGACTGCTGAACTCAGTGTGCCCCAAACGGCTCATTTTAGTACATCCAGGACCAACATTTTCTTTTTTAGTAGCAAAATCACAATCAGGCTGATTTCTGAACTTAAAAACATACACACTAGTCTAAGATTTCAGATATCTGGGCCTGGGTTGAAAGGATCTGAAAAAGTTATTTGGCTCTGGCTTCTTGACCTGTTAAGTGTGACCCCTGGGAGCATGAGAATTGGAGGTGGGATGGGGGAAGTATACTCCAATTCACAGCAAAAAACGCTTATTTTTTCTAGAAGGTTAGTTTTATTCAATGTTCACTACTTTAAAGCACTGATTTTATATCAAAACAAGTACAGAGGAGAATGTCAGAATATCCAGCTGGCTGCCTTGTGCAATATGCCTCTCTCCAGGGGTAACTTCAATTTCTCTGCCAGAGCAGAGGTTGAGAAGCACTGGAATAATGAATCCCCTGAACCCTGGCCTTGTCTGCAAGGGTCAGTACATTTTAAAGCTCTCTTAGCAAGCTTACTTCACTTGCTTGTTGGTCTAATCAATTAGGAACCTCTTCCCAAATCTTATTTGAAGTTTCTTCTAACAATCCAAAGACCATTTCTTTCTTCTTTTGTTTCTAATGTGTCATCATACATTTTAACTTATGGGATCAGCAGAAAGGGGAGCATCCTACAAAGCCACCTTAAAACCCTGGCTACAGAAGATAAACTGCAGGAATCCAGTGATCCATGGAGAAGGCTGCTGAGTGCAACACCAAAGCTGAAAAGATGGAGAAGAGTGCTGCAAAGGTGAGAGGGATAAAATAAGAGGCTGTGATTCCAAGGTTGGATGACTTCCAATACCTTCTCCTTGACACTGTCCTTTGGGATTTCTCCTCTGCAGACCTCAGAGGACTCATCTATCCAGAGACCTAATTGTAAGCCTTTTTTTCCCAGTGCCTTAGATGTTTCATTACCTTAATTCGAACTTCATGAGCCTTTGGGGGTGCCACCTCTATCTCCTCTATGGAGAGAGGCTTTCTAGCCTCCCAGGCAACTGCAGCCTTGCATTTGATAACCTGAAATGGGGAAAACAGAGCAAGATGTTTCTCCTCCTGAACTAGTAACCAACTACTTATTAGTTAATTTACATGCTGATGAATGCTAATCTTAGAAAGTATATCACAAATTCACAAAGACACATATAACTCTAAGTGATACGGAGAACTGTCTGGCACGTGTTTATACCTCGTATAAATGATATTCATTAAAAAGATTTAATTGAGATGACCACATGAAGAAGTTTAATTCAGGAATTCCCTGGCAGTCCCGTGGTTAGGACTCGGCGATGTCACTGCTGGGGCCCAGGTTCAATCCCTGTTCCGGGGAAACTAAGATCCCTGCAAGCCGCATGGCTCCCCCCCATAAAAAAAAATAAAGTTTCACTCATCAAATATTTAATGACCCTCTACAATGCATAAACAGGAGCTGGTTAACAATACAGGTTCCAAGAAAATCTGATTCAGTAGTCTGGTACAGGGTCCAAGGAGTCTGAATGCTTAAGATGTGCCCTACGAAATTCTTTTGCTCAGGCCGGTTTAAGTAACACTGGTTTAGTGCAAAACTGCACGGTGGGAAGGAGCGAAAGTAAAAGTATCAGAATGGGGGAATTAAAAAAAAACTGCATCTATCCCTTTCAACTGTGCTATCCAACACAGTAGCCACTTGCCACGTGTGGCTTTTGAGTGCTTGAAAAATGGCCGGTCTGAACTGAGATAAGCTGTAAGTAGAAAATATACCCAGATTTTGAAGAGTTAGTATAAAAAAATTAAAGTATTTCAATAATATTTTAAAAATATTGATTACATGTTGCGATAGTATTTTGACTACAATGGGTTAAGTTTTAATCCAATTTAATACCGTTTTAATGTGGCTAATAGAAAACTTAAAATTACATATATGACTCATACTGTATTTCTATAGTATAGTGCTACTTCAGAGTCAGTACACTCCTCCTTCACCAGAGAATGAAGTGAAACGAGGAAGGTTTTGACTCGTTCACGTAATGCTTATGAAACATGTTCACAGAATAAAGATTGCACTGGGTTTATAGGAGATAGACTTGAAAGCCAACGATTACAAAAAGTGTGATTTAAAGGGATAGGCACAAAGTGCTACAGAATGCAAAATGTGGAGAAAGAGTGTAACTTTGGTTGGTGGGTTTGGGAAAGCGTCACTTTTAACTGGGATGCGGAAAGATGAGGAAGAGTTAGTTACATAAAGATAAAATATCTACATATAGAGTGACTGTGAGTGGTGAATATGAAACCCCTTATACAGTCCTTGACACAGTGTAGCTTTGCAGAAATAAGGTGGTAGTTATTAGTAGCAAGAGAACAAAGAGTAGAGGAAAAGGAGAACTGAACTATGTAGAAGGATGAGTGGCTTGTGTAAATTGGTGAGGCTGGGAATGATCACTTTTAAAATTAAACTGTAGATATTAAATCTGATCAATCAATCAATCAATCTGGTAAAAAAAATTCATACACTGCATTAGAATCTTTTTTCACCTCAATGTACCATAAATCTCAAAACAAAACTCCAAAGGTAAAATTCAGAATACTAACAATGAAGTCACATATTCTAGAGATCTGAAGCAACAAGAATAAATCATCCATAATCTAAGCTTTAAGTCCCTCCTCCACCCTTTTAAAGCATATGTGAAAGGAGTTTAACCTTTTCCTGTCAATGACAATTCTAAACAAAACAAAGCCCCACGCTAAATCCACACTCAATTGCCCTACTTCAACATCTGAACTATCACAGGAATTATAATTTTTCACATTCTCTGCTGAAGACACTTGGTAATAAGGAAAAAAACCCTGCCAACTTGCTAAATCTGAAAGATCGTTTAGAATTTACCATTTCTATTCAAGTCCAAATCTTTTTAGAAAATCTCTTGTTTGCAAAGCATTAAAACAATCAGCAACTTTAGACGGACTAATCATATTACTCATATATTTCTGTCTTTCTTTACTGTCTAATGTGTATTTCAGGAACTTGCAATAGTCTGTTGCACAGGGTTTGGAACCCCGGCTCACTATGTTTAGTGTGATCACTAAGCACGACCAACCACTAAGCCTCAAGTTTTTGGTCTGTAAAATGGGCTACTACCTTGCATAGCTGTTATGTGAGGATTAAAGGAGGGTACGTATAAAGCTCTGGTGCCCAAGTGCTCCAAAACGTTACCGAAAGGGCCCTTGGAGCCTTCCAAAAATACATTCCTTGGTGGCACAATAATAGCTCAATTATGAACTACTACCGTGAAAAACAGGCAACGTAGGGGTTAGGAGCACGGGCTCTGGCTGCAGCTTTGCCACCTAAAAGTATGGCCCCGGGCAAGTTACTTATTTTTGTGTACGCAAGGCGTGGCGGCCCCTAAGCCACCCCCAGGACACCAGGCTAGAGACCGACTCCCTCCCACCTCCACTCTCCGGTTCTCCCCACCTTCACCCCGCTTCGGCTGCCCCAGAAAGAAGCAGCAAAAACCCTCCCACGAACGGAGCCGAAACAAAGCTTGCTCCCTCCCTTCTTGCTGAACCGCTCGCCCGAAGCCCCGTTTCCGCTCCAGCAGCCGGAGGCCGTCTCCGGGCCAAGCCCCGCGCGTTTCCCCCTCCCCTCCTGACTCCCCCACCCCGGCCCCCCACGGCCCCCGACCCCCGGCCAGCGGCCCGGTTCTGCTCCATGGTTTCCCTCCCTCCCTTCCTTTTCTGGACTCAGCCAGCGTAGCAGCTGACGATACCTCGCTCGCCATCTCCTCGGATTCCGGTCAGCGCGAACCAAGGACTCAGTAGGAGACCCAACCCAACAAAAGATCGAGGACGTGGGCGGGGCCTGCGTCCGGCGCGGTCCCGCCTGCGCCGGGGAGAGCGTGGAGGCGGGGTTTGCGGGGACCGGGACGTGAGGGGCGGGGCCCGCGGTGCGGCCCGGCCAACGTGCCCGCGGAGGCCCAGGTGGTGTCGTGGGAAGCTCGAGGGGTTTCGAGGAGGCTGGATGGCGCCGGCCGCTTCGTGAGCCACGTGACAGGCTTGCTGCACGATATCTGTCAGGAAACGGTTTCCCCGTGTAACTGTAGCCCAGGCAGCGTCGATAAAGCTTACAAAGGAGAGTTGTGGAAGGTGAGGAACCAGGAATTAAATTCTCTGGAAGCATGTGAGAAGCCGTGAGAGGACTGCACCGTCTTGGTGCTCCTTCTACACACTTTGTGGGCACGTCTTGAGGGCGCAAGGCGAGTAAGACGCAGCTGTTCGAGGGAGTCTCCGTCAGCTGAGCTGTGCGAAGAAGGATAAAGGGCGCCCCCCAAAACGGAGGCTCCTTCAGGAAACTTCCCAGCGCCAACTTGGGAAAAACGCGCAAGGGACGACCAGTGAGTTTATTC
Source organism: Balaenoptera ricei (assembly GCF_028023285.1). Lineage (NCBI taxonomy): Eukaryota > Metazoa > Chordata > Mammalia > Artiodactyla > Balaenopteridae > Balaenoptera > Balaenoptera ricei. The sequence goes on from NC_082643.1 coordinate 18,949,283, forward strand.
GGTGTCCTGCTGGGGACTGTGGCGTGGGAGACAGCCTCTCAGATAGCTCAGAAGAGTTGTCTTGGGAGGCCAGTAGATATGTGATTTGGAGGAGGGAGGTCCATGTAATCCAGCGTGTTATCTCCTAGATGGTTATTGCTAGTCCCGAGGAACAAGTATCTTAAGTGAATGATTTTCGTGCATGGGAAGGTGTGAGAATCCAGGTTCATAAAAAAGTTTCTCTTGAAATATTTCTCACTATCTAAGGGCCTGTTTCGCCTGTTTTCCCAGAGCACGGAGTGCCACTTTCCTCATCTTCACCCTGAATTCCTTTCAGGGTGCACTGTAGGTCAGCGACTGCAGCGGCCAGTGACTCGATCCTTGCGGAACTGGATGGTGGGCAACATCCTTCATTTTACACCAGGCTCCTATGCCAGCTGCTGCTGAAGGGTGAGTAGGATTTCTGGTGGTGGTCGATAGGACATGGGGAGAGCACTTTGTGAGGAGGAGAAGGGGGCAGGGAAAAATCTCTGAAACATGGATGCATTTGATGTGTTTTAAGAGTGGACCAGAGTGTAGAGAGAGGGAGGATGAAGTATTTGCCAGTTTACTCTTGAACTCTGTTATGGGTGCTGAATTTTATTAAAATGGATGTACTGAACAGACCACTCTTCTTCCTTGCTGCTCAGTCTTTTTAATGGCTCCTTTCCCTCAGTATATACCTTAAGGGTTAGTGCTCCCAAAAAGTTTGTCCGAAGTCTTTCCTTTCACTCCACCCACTCATCTACACCATGGCTTTTTTTTTTTTTTTTAATTAATTAATTAATTAATTTTTGGCTGTGTTGGGTCTTCGTTTCTGTGCGAGGGCTTTCTCTAGTTGAGGCAAGCGGGGGCCACTCTTCATCGCGGTGCGCGGGCCTCTCACTATCGCGGCCCCTCTTGTTGCGGAGCATAGGCTCCAGACGCGCAGGCTCAGTAGTTGTGGCTCACGGGCCCAGTTGCTCCGCGGCATGCGGGATCTTCCCAGACCAGGGCTCGAACCCGTGTCCCCTGCATTGGCAGGCAGATTCTCAATCACTGCGCCACCAGGGAAGCCCTACACCATGGCTTTTAACTTCTATTTATATAAGGATCACTTCTAGATTATGAATCAGGATGGCTCCCAGTAAACTCCAGACTTGGGCACACAACTGCCTTCTAGACCTCTGCCTCCATTAGGATATCTCACAGTTATCTCAGACTCAACTTGTCCCAAACTCATCCTGTCATCCTTTTTCCTTAAAGGTACTCTTTTTTCTGTCTTTGTGTGGTATCACCATCTACCTATTTGCCCAGCCAGAAATCTGGGAATGGGAATCACAACTTCTCCCTCTCCTCCAGCCTCTACATTCATTCCATTGCCGAACCCTAAGCACCTCTTACATCTTGTACCTCCTCTCTGTCCCCACTGCTGCGGCCTTAGTTCAGGCTCTCATTATTTCTTACAGGGTTTCTGAAAAAGCATCCCATCTGATTTCTTTGTTACCAGGCCCCTGAATCTGATGCACTTCTAAACTAATGCCTCCTTAGTGAAATTTCCAAAACAAACATCAATCCGTGACATTTCTTTTCACCTTTAATGATTTTTGAATGATGTGGTTTATAAGTAAATAAATGTCATTCTTCTATTTAAAAATCTTCAAGGGTTAAGAGAGGGCTAAAATCCAAACTCTGTAGCTGGGCCAGCCAGGCTTTGTTTAACCTGGTTCCCGTGTATCTCTCCATCCTTGTTTTCTGCTATTCCACCATACAAGTCTTGCTTCAATCTTGGGGAATACTTGCAGTTCCTTAAAAGGGCTGTTCTCTTTCTTGATTCCAGGACTTTGTATATGATAGAACTTCTGCTTGGAATGCAGCCAGCCTTTTTCTAGTGAAAAAAGAGTCTTTAGCAGAGAGTTAATTTTCTTTTCCCTATTACAGATAAATTGTCTATCTTCTGGGAAGAAACATTTGCATTTTTATGGCACCTTGCTTAAAAATAATAGACAGGACTTCTAGTTTCCTGTCTGGCTTCTAAGGCGATTGGAAGTCATAATTCCATCCTAACAAGTAAAAAGCTCACCAGGCTGAAAAATCAGGACTCTTCTCAGATCCATCAGAGAAGTGAGATTACAGGGAGAACTGCTGATCCCAGAATTGGAGAGACAGATACAGAGCATCACAGGTTACCAGAGCAGAAACCCATCTCTGTGGGAAGCAGTTTTGGGGTTGGAAAATGTGAAGCGTAATTGGTGAATTGCTGGAGGCTTAGTGTGGATAAGTCTGAGAGTTAAAAACTCCAGAGGAATCCAGTCATAGTGGGCCCTCACACTTCCGTGACTTTTATCTGTAGGTGCTTTACCAGGATCAGAGAAGAATCCCCTCATGCTTCTCGCAGGGGAAGGGGAAAGGGAACCATTTTGAAATATGCCAGAGCATTCTGTTTTTCTTAACAAGGCCTGCCCTCAAAAGAGATTGTTTTACCAGAGCCTGACCTACTGAGGGATTATTAGAGTTTAACTGATGTTAGAGAAGGGAAATACCTAACTGCAGCCCCCTTTAGACATCCTGTACCACCTGAGGGGGTGAAAAAAATTGAGAAGAATTTGTGAAGTTCACAGTCCAGGGGCGCAGGATCACTAAAAGACTGAGATCTAATCATAAGACTACAGAAACCTTCCCCTTCTCCTACACCTTACCATTACATTACTAAAGGCCTATTTACCACCTTTTTACCCAATAAGTATATCATATCTGCCTTTCAACAAAAAATAACAAGGTGTACTAAAAGGCAGAAAACACAGTTTGAAGAGACAGAGCAGCATTAGAACCAGACTTTGATATTGCAGTGATGTTGACATTATCAGAAATTTAAAACAACTATGACTAATATGCTAAGGGCGCTAATGGAAAAAATAGACAATATGTAAGAACAGATGGATAATGTAAGCAGGAAGATGGAAATTCTAAGAAAGAAACAAAAAGAAATGCTAGAAATTAAAGTCACTGAAATGGAAATGAAGAATGCCTTTGGTGGGCTTTTTTTTTTTTTTTAATTATTATTTATTTATTTATTTTGGCTGCATTGGGTCTTCGTTGCTGCACACAGGCTTTTCCCTAGTTGCGGCAAGCGGGGGCTACTCTTTGTTCCAGTGCACGGGCTTCTCATTGCGGTGGCTTCTCTTGTGGAACACGGGCTCTAGGCGCACAGGCTTCAGTAGTTGCAGTACGTGGGCTCAGTAGTTGTGGCTCATGGGCTCCAGAGTGCAGGCTCAGTAGTTGTGGTGCAAGGGCTTTGTTGCTCCGCAGCAGGTGGGATCTTCCCAGACCAGGGATCAAACCCGTGTCCCCTACATTGGCAGGCGGATTCTTAACCACTGAGCCACCAGGGAAGTGCCGGTGAGTTTATTTGTAGATTGTACATAGCTGAGGGAAAGATCTATGAGGTTGAAGATATGTCAGTAGAAACTTACTAAACTGAAAAGCAAACAGAAAAAAAAAACTGAAATAAATGGAAAAGAATATGTAGGAGCTATGGGATAACTACAAAAGGCGTAACATATACATAATGAGAATGCCAGAAAAAGGAAGAGAAAGAAACAGAAGCAATATTTAGAGCAATAATGATTGAGAATTTCCTCAAGTTAATGTCAAACACTGAACCACAGATCGAAGAAGCTCAGAGAACACCAAGGAGGCTAATGCCAAAAAACAAAACAAAAATAAACAAACAAAAATCTACACCTAGGCATAACATTTTCAAATGACAGAAAATCAAAGATGAAAAAATCTTGAAAGAAGCCAGAGGGGAAAAAAACACCTTACCAAAAGAGGAGCAAAGATAAGAATTACAACCAATTTCTCCTCAGAAATCGCCTATGCAAAAACATAGTGAAGTGAAGTATATAGGTGTTGAGGGAAAAAACCTTCCAATCTAGAATTCTGTGTCCTGTGACTTTACCCTTTAAAAGTGAAGGAGAGATAAAGACTTTCTTAGACAGAGAAACATTGAGGAAATTTGTTGCCAGAAGACCTGTCTTACAAGAAGTGTTAAAAGAAGTTCTTCAGAGAGAAGGAAAGTGAGCCAGGTCAGAAACTCAGATCCAGATAGAGAAAGGAAGGGCAATAGGGAATGAATAAGTGAAGGTAGAATAAAAACTTTTATTTTTCTTTATTGATTTAACAGATAACAGTTTGTTCAAAATAATAATAGTGGGACTTCCCTGGTGGTCCAGTGGTTAAGAATCCGCCTTCCAATGCAGGGGACACGGGTTCGATCCCTGGACAGGGAACTAAGATCCCACATGCCGCAGGGCAGCTAAGCCCGTGTGCCACAACTAGAGAGCCTGTGTGCCTCAACTACTGAGCCCGCATGCTCTGGAGCCCGCATGCCACAACTGGAGAGCCTGTGTGCTGCAGCTACTGAGCCCACACACTCTGGAGCCTGTGCGCCACAACTAGAAAGAAGCCCGTGCATCGCAATGAAGAGCCCGCGTGCCGCAATGAGGAGCCCGCATGCCGCAATGAAAGATCCCGCATGCCGCAACAAAAGATCCCGCGTGCCGCAACTAAGACCCAACGCAGCCGAATAAATAAATAAATAGTTAAAAATAATGTAGAAAATAACCTAGCTCCAATTCCATCTTCTCATTAAAAAAAATAATAACAGCAAAAACATTTGATGATTATAGTTATGTATAATTGAAGTGGATGACAGCAATGATACAAGGGATTAGAGGGCGGAATTAGGATTATATTGTTATTGTAAAGTATTAGTACTACCAATGAAGCCATATAGTGCTATTTGAAAGTGAACTTGGATTAGCTGTAAATATATATTGCAAACTCTAGGGCAACCACTAAATTTTTTTAAGGAGGTATAGCTGATATGCTGAGAAAGAAGGAAACATGGGATTCCATGTTCTATGTAATATACTGCATTAACACCAGAGAAGGTAGAAAAGGAGAAGACAAAAACGGTAACAAAGAAGGACAACGAATGGGAAACAGTAACAAATATGATAGATAGTAATCCACCTATATCAGTAATCACTTTAAATGTCAGTAGTCTAAATGCACCAATTAAAAGATAAGGACTGTCAGTGTGATTCGAAAAACAAGTCCCAAATATATGTTATATACAAAAAGCCAACTTTAAATATAAAGACACACATAGGTTAAAAGTAAAAGGATGGAGAAAGACATAACATGCTAACACTACTCCAAAGAAAGCTAGAGTAGCTGTATTAATTTCAGACAGCAGATTCAGAGCAAGAAATATGAGGTATAAAGAGAGGCGTTGCATAGTGATAAAGGGGTCAGTTATCCAAGGAGACATAACAATCCTTAATGTGTGTGTGTCTAACAACAGAGTGTCACAATACATGGAGACGCTATCTATTTAGGAGAAATAGGTAAATCCACTATAACAGTTGGAGACTTCAACACCCCTCTGTCAGAAATGGATAGACGCAGCTGGCAGAAAATCAGTAAGGACATGGTTGAACTCAATAGCACCGTCAATCACCTGGATATAATTTACATCAATGGACTGTTTCATTCAACAACAGCAGACTACATTTTCTTCCTAATATCACATGGAACATCCACCAAGATAGACCACCTTCTGGGCCATAAAACACACCTTAACAAATTTAAAAGAATAAAAATCATACAATGTATCCTCTCTGACCACAATGGAATTAAAGATAGCTGGAAAATCTGATAATACATGAGATTAAACCACACACTTCTAAATAACACATGGGTCAAAGAAGAAATCTTAAGAGAAATTAAAAAATATTTTGAACTTAATGAAAACACAACTTAAAATTTGTGGAATGTAGTGAAAGCAGTGCTTATGGGAAAATTTATAGCATTGAATGCATATGTTGGAAAAGAAGAAAGATCTAAAATTAATCATTTAACCTTCCATTTTAGGAAAGTAAAAATCACATTAAATCCAAAGTAAGCAGAAGAAAAGAAACAATAAAATTTAGAGTAGAGGGGAATTCTCTGGTGGTCCAGTGGTTAGAATTTAGAAATAAATGAAATTGGAAACAGGAAGTCAGTCAAGAAAATCAACAGAACCAAAAGCTGGTTCTTTGCAAAGATCAATGAAATTGATAAACCTCTTAACCAGGCTAATTAAGAAAAAAAGGGAAGGGGAATTCCCTGGCAGTCCATCCAGTGGTTAGGACTCAGCACTTTCACTACCATGGCCCCAGGTTCAATCCCTGGTGGGGGAACTAAGATCCTACAAGCTGCATAGCATGGTCAAAAAATAAAATTAAATTAAAATAAAAAGGAAAAAGGGAGGAACACAAATTACTGATTTCAGAAATGAAAAATGAATCTATCATGATAGATTCCCATGGACATGCAGAGGATAATAAAGTAATACTATGAATAACTCTTTGCCTACAAATTTGATAATCTAGATTGAATGGACAATTCCTTGAAAGGCACAATCTGTCCAAACCTCACACAAGAAGAAACAGACCATTTGGATAGGCTTATATCTATTAGAGAAATCAAATCAATAATTAATAACCTTCCCAAACAGAAAGCACCATGCTCAGAGGGGTGCACTGGTGAATTCTACCAACTATTTAAGAAAGAAATTGTACCAGTTATCTACAGTCTTTATTTAGAGAGAGACACAGAGGAAGATAGATACTTACTAATTCATTCTGTGAAGCCAGCATTACCCTAATACCCAAACCAGGCAAAGCCATTACAAGAAAACTAGAGAACAATATCTATCATGAACCTACATGTAAAAATTCTCAGCAAAATATTATCAGATTGAATCCAGTAATTAAAAAAAAGAGTTATATGGCACAACCAAGGGATTTATCTCAGGTACGCAGCCTGGTTCAACATTTGAGAATCAACTAATGTAATTCATTTCATTAACAGGCTAAAGAAGAAAAATCGCACAATCATATCAATAGATGCAGAAAAAACATTTGACAAAATCCAACACCCATTCATGATGACAACTCTAAGGAAACTAGGAATAGAGGGGAAAGTTCTCAACTTGGTAAAGAACATCTACAGCTAACAACGTACTTAATGATGAGAAAGTATTTAGAAGCTTTCCTACTAAAATCAGACACAAGGCAAGGCTATCCCCTCTCACCACTCCCTCTCAATATCATACTGGAAGTCCTAGCTAACACAATAAGACAAGAACAGATAATAAAAGATATACTGATTGGCAAGGAAGAAATAAAGCTGTCTTTGTTCACAGATGACATGACTGTCTAAGAATCCACAAAAAACTCGTGGAACTAATAAGCAATTATAGCAAGGTTGAAGGATAGAAGGTGGTATACAAAAGTCAGTTGCTTTCCTATATACCAGCAATGAACAAGTGGAACTTGAAATTAAAAACAATACAATTTACATTAGCATGGGAAAAATGAAATACTTAGATATAAATTTAACAAAATATGTACAAGATCTATGAAGAAAAACTGTAAAATTCTGATGAAAGAAACCAAACGAGAACAAAATAAATGGAGAGATAGTCCAGATCATGGATAGGAAGACTTATTTATTTATTTGGCTGTGCCAGGTCTTTAGTTGCTTCACACGGGATCTTTGTTGCGGTGTGCAGGATCTAGTTCCTTGACCAGGGATTGAACCTAGGCCCCCTGCATTGGGAGCGTGGAGTCTTAACCACTGGACTGCCAGGGAAGTCCCTGGTTAGGAAGACTTGATATTGTCAAGATGTCATTTCTCCCCCTCTTGATCTGTAGATTCAACACAATTCCAGTCAAAATCCCAGCAAGATATTTTTGTGGTTATTGACAAACTGACTCTAAAGTTTGTACAGAGAAGTAAAAGACCCAGATTAGTCAACTCAGTATTGAAGGAAAAGAGGAAAGTTGGAGGACTGACACCACCCAACCTAAAGACTTACTATAAAGCTATAATAAGACAGTGTGGTATTGGCAAAAGAATAGACACATCAATGAAACAGAATAGAGAGCCCAGACATAGACCCACATAAATAAAGTCAATGATCTTTGACAGCATAGCAAAGAAAATACAATGGAGAAAATACACTCTTTTCAAAAATGGTACTGGAACAACTGGACATTCACATGCAAAAAAATGAATCTAGACACAGACCTCACAAAAATTAAGTCATAATGGATCATAGACCTGAATGTAAAATGCAAAACTATAAAACTCCTAGAAGATAACATAGGAGAAAATCTAGATGACCTTGGGTATGGTGATGACTCTTAAAATACAATACCAAAGGCATGATCCATAAAAGGAATAATTGATAAGCTGGACTTCATTAATATAAAACAACATTTCTGTTCTGTGAAAGACAGTGTCAAGAGAATAGGGGAAGCCACAAATTGGGAGAAAATATTAGCAAGGCATATCTGATAAAGGGCCATTTTCCAAAATATACAAATAACTCAACAATAAGAAAACAAAAAACCCAATTAAAAATGGGGTGAAAGATCTGAACATATTGCTCATTAAAGAAGCATATGGCAACTAAGCATATGAAAAAGTATTCAACATCATATGTCATTTGGGAATTGCAAATTAAAACAATAAGATACTACTACACACCTATTAGAATGGCCAAAATCCAAAACACTGACATCACCAAATGTAACAGGTATTCTCATTCATTGTTGGTGGGAATGTGTAATGATACAGCCACTTTGGAAGACAGTTTGGTGACTTCCTACAAAACTAAACATATTCTTACCATGTGACCTAGCAATCCTGTTCCTTGGTATTTACCCAAAAGTTAAAAACTCATGTCCACACAAGTTTTGTAGCAGCTTTACTCATAATTCCCAAAACTTGGAAGCAACTAAGATATCCTTCAGTAGGTGAATGGATAAACTGTGGTTCAGCTAGACAATGTAATATTATTGAGCACTAATAAGGAATGAGCTATTAAACCCTGAAAAGACATGGAGGAATCTTAGATGCATATTACTAAGTGAAAGATGCCAATCTGAAGAGGCTACATACTGTGTGATTCCAACTATACATTTAACATTCTGGAAAAGAAACCTATGGAGACAGTAGAAAAATCAGTGATTGCCAGGGGTTAGTGGGGAGGGAGGGATGAATAGGTGGAACAGAGAGCATTTTTAAGGCAATGAAACTATGCTGTTATGATACTACACGGTAGATATATATTATACATTTGCCAAAACCTGTGGAATGTACAACACCAAGAGTGAACCTTAACATAGGAGTTTGGGTGATAATGATGTGTCAAAGTAGTTCATCAATGTAGCAAATGTACAAGTATTGTGGGGAACGTTGATATTGGGAGAGGTTGTGTGTGTGCGGTAGGGAGGAGGAGGTACGTGGGAACTCTGTATTTCTACTCAGTTTTGCTGTGAACCTAAAACTGTTCTAAAAAATAAAGTGTATTAAAAAATAATAGACAGGAGTTACAAGTAAATGTGTAAGTCTCATCTACTTACTATGAGAAGAAAAAATTGATACAAGGTGAAATCAGAGGCCCTCATTCTCATTAGAGAATTTGCTAGTGTGGACTAAAGTAGAAATAGCCTGAGCAGGTAGGAGATACAGGTGATCTTTCCAGATACAGATCACAAAATGGGTATAGCAGCAAAATATAGAAGTATTGGGGAACCTCAACCTCCTGGCAGCATTTGGAAGTAGGCCCTTTGTTAAATTCTTGACCTACTGTGCTCTCCATTTCATCGAATAGAAGAGAGGAAACAATGAGTGACACTGTTAACTTGTACTTAATTCTGACTCTTAAGATAATTCAGCTTATTTTTAAAATTTATTTTATTTATTCATTTTTATTTCTGAGATATACATTTTAAAGTAATAACTAGAATTATGACTTATAACATTATACCAGAACATATAAGATTTTTAGGAATTTCATGTAATGTCTGAAACATTTATATTTAGATTTATTTTTAATTCAGCTCATTTTGAACTGCAGGGCTTATTAGGTGAAAATGACCTGTCATTTTAGACTTTGTAACATGCAAGTAAGTGTACACTAGACATAGTCAAACAGACTTCAAAAAGTTGAAGCATATTTCATAGAGCTCACAAGAAATAAAATAAGTATTGAATGAATTGAAGGAAGAGTTCATGAAGCCATAAATGTCTGCTACATTTTGAGGGGAACTTTTTTGTTTTTTGTTTTACCAGCTTCAGTTGACATTGCTTGGGTACATATTCCATTAGAGAGGTAGAGATAGCCCTTGCTATGGCCCCTCTGAATTGGAACAGGAAACTGAACTGCCACAGATGGGTTGAACACGAGGGAGCCAGAAGTGGTTGGTACTAATTCTGTTAAATACTGAGGCTCGAAATCTACCCATCAAACCCTTTCTCTTGGGAAAACACACATACACATAGCATACAAAGTAGATGGACACCTAATTTGCAGCTGCAAATCTGAATTGTGTTGTGCAGTTTTTCCTGTTACTTTTCAAGACGAACACATATCACAGAATTAGGGGGTCAGAGACTCTTTGGGTGGTGCTACGATCCCAAAGAAGTAAACTTTCTTTATGTTTTTTGTAGGTAATATAAGTTATCCATTATTGTAAGTAACCTGAACATATCTTTTCCTGATTGGAACTATGGAGACCCTGGAAAACCTGACAGGCTGGAGAAGTACAGGCATACCTCATTTTATTGTGCTTCACTTTATTGCATTTCACAGATACTGAATTTTTAAAAATTGAAGGTTTGTGGCAACCTTGTGTTGTCAGTTGATGGTTAGCAGTTTTTAGTGATAGTTAGGTATGTACTTTTTTTTAGACATATAATGCTATTGTACACTTAATAGACTACAGTGTAGTATAAACATAACTTTTATATGCACTGGGAAACCAAAAAAAAAATTCATGTGCCTCACTTTATTGCTACATTCAGTTTATTGCAGTGGTCTGGAACCAAACCTGCAATATCTCTGAGGTATGCATGTACAAGGGACAGTTTCATGATTAAATGTAACAGGAAATTAAAATGGAACTTTTCATTTTGTCTCAGTTTTGGCTAAAAACTCCAAGGCCAAGCAATATAGGTGCCAAAATCACCCTCACATTCTAAAGCAAGGTACTAGAGTACCTTATGTAGGACATGCTAAGAGACACAAAATTTCTTCTGTCAGCATTAGCTCATCTCCTATCTCTCGGCTATATAAGGGAGGGCAAAGAATCCATGGGGAAGGGCAGAAATGGTTTGGAGAGAATTTCTTTGGAGAGACTTGTCAGTGTGCTGTATATGCCCCTCCTACTTCCTCTTAAGTATGTTGGGAGCACTTCCCCCTCATCTGAAACCAAGAGAAGAAAAACACTCAAAAAGCTTGAAGTATTTTCTCTGAAATGTGGAAGATGCAAGGTCTGTTATCTGAAATAAATTGAAAAAATTTAAGGCTAGAGGCTGGCTAGATAACAGCCTGTCTGGTGGCAGAATGAAGTAGAGCAGAGTTTAGTGGGGACAAGGATGCAAGTGTGTTTCCCACAGACCAAAGGTGGAAACTGCAAAGGAATACAATTGTAGATTATTTTAAAAGGAACTTTATCACAGAGATCCACCTGGAGAGGTAAGGTGACCCTTGTGGAAGCAAGGCGTTGAAGGCAGAGTCTTAGTTGGCCAGTTGTAGAAAGAATCATCCCTATGAAGGAGTTGCAGGTAGGAGATCCCTACTGGGTCAGAGGATTCTTTGTGAAACCCACAGAAATTCCACACTCAAGAATGAATTCAGTATCTAAAAGATGCTGCACCCAAAGGACACCAATATCAGATTGCAACAGTATTTGTTGTATAAAATGTAGTCTTTTCCTCTAAATTTCTCCTCTTTTCCAGGCTGGACAATTGAGGGGACTTGAAGCAGTAGCTAGCAAGTGGTGGGAGGAGGTGGAACACAGAAGGAAGAAGAAGCAAGCCCCTCACTCCTTCTCTACTGCAGACTTAATTTCCTGTGGCAGTAATGGCAGTCAAGCCAGTGGCGGTGTCCTCTGTCCAGGGGTGGAATTGATGGTTCAGTCTGCAGCATCTTGAACCCGAGGGCAAGGAAAATGGTGACCAGATCAGTTCTGCTGCTTGGGTTTGGACATAATTTCAAGCTATAAATCTCTGAAAGTGTTTTCTAGTCCTCTTGATAGTTCTAGGACTTGCCCAATAATAAATTCCTTATCATTATAAATTAGCCAGAATTGATTTCTGTGACTTGCAATGAAGTCAATCAAAAGCAGTATCAGGAATTTTGCAAGAAAACAGACCATCAGGGAAATGGGTCAGTCTGGGATTAATTATCTGACCTGTTGAGGCTGAAAGCAGTGAAAATCCAGTTGATCTTAAGGAGTAAATTATCTCTAGGTATGCAGGGGTGGAACAGTTAATAGAAAATCAACTCTGATTCCCTGGAAATAAGTAAGAAAGTATTAAAGGCAAAACCTTAGGGACCACAAGATTTTTGCTGTAGAAGGGTGTTAAAGTACACAAGTCATTCAAAGCCTGTGCGGGGGTAGATGGTTGCTTCTGAAAGTGCCGGACATTTTAATGAAAGAGAACGGTAAATTCTGCTGCTCAATGATGACAAGGCTCCAGTGCAACTTCTCTGCCATCCTCGTCTTTCCCATCATGGTTGCAAGATGGCTGCTGCAGCTCCAGACTGTCATGTCCTTACATTACAGTATCCAAAGGCAGGAAGGAAAGGGTCTTTTCTCCCCACACCACCCCCCCCTTTGTTTTCTTTTTAAAAAATTGAAGTATAGGGAATTCCCTGGCAGTCCAGTGGTTAGGACTCCGTGCTTCCACTTCAGGGGGCAAGGGTTCCATCCCTGGTTGGGGAACTAAGATCCTGCAAGCTGCGTGGCATGGCCTAAATAAATAAATAAATAAAAATAAAAATTGTAGTATAGTTGATTTACAATGTTGTGTTAGTTTCTGGTATACAGCAAAGTGATTCAGTTATACATGTATATACATATTATTTTTCGTATTCTTTTCCATTATGGTTTATTACAGGATATTGAATATAGTTCCCTGTGCTATACAGTAGGTCCTTGTTGATTATTTTACATATAGTAGTTTGTATCTGCTATTTCAAACTCCTACCTTATCTCTTCCCCACACCCTTTCCCCTTTGGTAACCATAAGTTTGTTTTCTATGTCTGTATGTTTCTGTTTCAAAAATAAGTTCATTTGTGTCATATTTTAGATTCCACACATAAGTGATATCATATGGTATTTGTCTTTCTCTTTCTGACTTACTTCACTTAATATGATAATCTCTAGGTCCACCCGTGTTGCTGCAAATGGCATTATTTCATTCTTTTTTATGGCTAAGTAGTACTCTGTTGTATATATGTACCATATCTTTTTTATCCATTCATCTTGATGGACATTTAGGTTGTTTCATGTCTTGACTATTGTAAATAGTGCTGCTGTGAACATAGGGATACATGTATCCTTTCAAATTAGAGATTTCTCCGGACATATGCCCAGGAGGGGGATTGCTGGGTCACATGGTAGTTCTTTTTTTAGTTTTCTGAGGAACCTCCGTACTGTTTTCCATAGTGGCTGCACCAATTTACATTCCCACCAACAGTGTAGGAGGGTTCCCTTTTCTCCACATGGAAAGGGTCTTTTCTTTACCCTACCCCTCCTCTTTTTTAAAATCAAAAGGGAAATCACTCCCCCAGAAGACTTCCCCTTATGTCTCATTCACCAGAATGAAGTTGTATGTCTACCCCAAGTCAGTCACTAGCAAAGAGGAATGGGATTAGACCAGTCATAGTTTAACTTCTGGAGGTGAAGGAGAGTCCCACCTTGCCTGAGCTCATTATTGCCTGTTTCCTGAATAAAATTGGGGTTCTGTTTGTAAGGGAGAAGAGAGGAATGGCTAATGAGTAGGCATCCAGTGTGGGCAACACCATCTTTGGGTAGCTCTCACCTGTTTATAGTATGACCTAAAAAACTGCCCTCTTTGAGTAGAACCTAGAGCAAAAGAAGTTCAGCTGGTCTCGTCTGCTATGAAAACAACTCTGATGCTTTCCTTTTGTGGACTGAATGGCTTGTAAGGGACCATAGCAGGACACTGTATGGAGCCTGTGGCAACTCCAATGGTAGAATCATGGTGGAGAACCTAGAGTTCTAGAGCCAAGTTATACTCTCTTCAGTCCTGGTTATGATTAAAAATGCCTGACCGTGGTGACCATGGTGATCACTAGGTGATCATGCTATCTGAGTTTCTCACCATGAACTGGGTGTTACTGGATCCACAAAATTATAAGGCTGGATGTACCCAGGAGGATAGCTTTCCTAAAGGAAGTGATGTATATAGGACTAGACCCAAGCAAATCCTGAAGGCACAGTAAATTGCCTGAGCAGTTGACTCAGACTCCTACTGCACTTCCACCCCTTGGGGAGATTCCTTGTGATCAGTTCATAGAGGAGGAAGAGAATTTCAGCTTGGTTATAATGCTCTGCATGATATTCTGGCAGTTGGTAGAGGTAGACTCGGGAAATCTTGTCAGAGTACAGAACTTCAAGCATTATATCACTGCGAGTCCTCTGATAGGAATGAAATGATCTGAGATACAAATCTACATTGATTAATAGGTAGTAATTAATTAATGATTTGGTCAGATGATGAGGGACTTTGAAAGAATGAGGTTGTAGGATTGGTAATAAGGAAGTCTGGAAAAGAGATATATGGATGGACCTTCCATAACAGGCACTGAGTGTGAGGAAATTTATATTCCATGTGAATCTTGACAAAAAATCTGATTTTGGAAGAGATTGTCAATGATCAGGTGAAAAAGGTGACCCATCCTGGGGATATTGTTCAGCAGGCAACACTTTCTCTGGAGTCTTTGGAGTTTCACAAGACCTTTTGGTTTAAATAACATTTGTATTAACGGAGAATGGATTTCTTTTTAACAAAGATCAGAAGACATTTTAGTAACACTTGTGAGTATTTACATGTCTCCATATTGCTGAGGAGAGCAAAATGATATTCTTGGAAAGATTCTTAATTTAATACTTTATCAAATCAGGTTTTTAAAAGCAGCTTACGATGCAGAATTTATTTCTCTTTTCAAAGCTGCAAGAAGAGACATCTCTTTCATTTCTTTCTCAGACTCCTTTGGTTAATTATGAAGACTTTTATTTTTAAGGTCAGGTTGTGAAATTTTATTAGTTATATTAACAGCAGGCCTATAGAACAGAATTTTATTGATAGAAATGGAGAAAGGGATAAAAATGTTATTTAATAATAAAATAAGGAGGATATAGCTTTTCTTCTTTATTATTAAATGCCTTATATACTTATAATTTCTTTCTAAAAAGACCTTGAAACTTCAGAGAAGACAAATGGTCTATCCCTGGGTTTAAGTGATAGAATAAGAGCATTCTGGTTTAATCGCATTCCAGAGAGGAAATATTTAGGGTTTTTATATAGCTCAATATTTGTCAACAACGGATATGATTGACTAAAGAATATACAGATATAGCCAGCATTTACTGGTATATTATTCAGAATAGGTATGTTACTGAGACTGTATATGGTGTATTGAGTTTAAGAATACTTAGCAATATGTAATTAGGAATAAAGAGGACATGATGGTAGGGGAGAAGCGGGTGTGCCAGCTGGTTTCAACTAGCAGAGGGACTGAACTTTGTGATGCTCCAGAGAGCAGAACTAGGGAGGCAAACCCTAGCTTTAACCATAAGGGAAAAATTGGCCTGCTCTCTGCAAAGCACTTGCAGAATATGAAAAATGGCCTTGCCCTCAAGAAGCTGTAGTCTAGTGAAACTGTTGAAGAATCAGATGAAATAATGCACATGAAAGTACTTTAAAAAATGTCAGCTATGATATAGGTGAAAGTTGTTAGTCTCTCTCTGAATTCTTCTCAAAGAAAATAGATGGAAAAATGTTAAAAAAAACAACCTGAGGGCACTGTGGTAGCATTTAATAAACAATGACAGTCCAAGATGTTTGAAGACAGTTAATGTATCTTAAAATGCATTTTTTTTTCTTCTTAGAAGAATATACTGTGATTTTATTGGCTTCTAAATTCAGGTATTATTCACCCTATTAACTGGCATTCTTAAAGATTTGTAATAATTTTAGATCAAAATATCATTACAAAAATAGACCTGTGTATCTAAATACATTAGAGAATGAAAACCTTTAAATAATATGTTTTTTGTTTGTTTGTTTTGTTTTTTCCTTTGGAGGGGTCCAGTTCCATTCCAGTTCTGTTTCAGTGGCTTGATGCCCTAGAAATACTATAACTTGTGTTGCCCCTAGTATTTTAAAGAGTAACATTTTGGAGAGGGATGGATTGGGAGTTTGGGACTAGCAGATGCAAACTATTATATAGAGAATGGATAAATGACAAGGTCCTATTGTATAGCACAGGGAACTATATTCAATACCCTGTAATAAACCATAATTAAAAAAGAAAAGAAAATTAAAAATTAACATTTAAAAATAATGAATAAATATTAGAGCCCTGAGGAAAAGCAGACAATTGTCAGTAGTTTGCAGATTATTTTTGTGTCTCTACAGTACAGTTTTTAAATGGAAGTTTTCTGCATATTAGCAAATGAATTATTGTTACAAGACTTTTATTGTTTCTGGAGTATCATATAAAGACTCAGCATTCATTTCTTATTTTAAGAGAGAGATGTTTGGGTAACTTAGACATTAGGTGTACATTTTGAAGAATTATACTATAATTACGTTTACTAGGAATTTCAGTTGGGGGCCTGGATGAGAAAAAAGGCCTCTGCTGCTAAAGGAATGATAAAGGTTAAGCTTTAAACCCCACACATATCTCCCTGGGTTTTCACTGATTTTATAAATAATCCCAGCAGTCTTGTTAAGAATAATGAGATTTTTTTGTTTTTCAAATCATAGAACCAGACATGGAAAAATAGAAGACTGATAGAGGCAGGGTTGGTGACTGCAGGAATAACTGGAGAGAGGGAGAGAGGGAAACTACTGCCTCACAACTTAGTTAATAATTTATTATTAACTTAGTTATTAATTTTACTAATTAATAGGTTTTATTAATTAATGTTATTAATAAAAATAATGCTCATAATGACTATTCTGAGTTATTAGGATTAGATTTGTGATTATATAGTAAAAAAGAGGAGTATAGAAATGTTTTGGAAAAATTTCACTCAAAAGGGCTGATATAGGGCTTCCCTGGTGGCGCAGTGGTTGAGAATCTGCCTGCCAATGCAGGGGACATGGGTTCGAGCCCTGGTCTGGGAAGATCCCACACGCCACGGGGCAACTAAGCCCACGCGCCACAACTACTAAGCCTGCGCTCTAGAGTCTGCGAGCCACGCTACTGAGCCCGCATACCTAGAGCCTGTGCTCTGCAACAAGAGAAGCCACTGCAGTGAGAAGCCCGCACACTGCAATGAAGAGTAGCCCCCGCTTACTGCAACTAGAGAAAGCCCATGTGCCGCAACGAAGACACAACGCAGCCAAAAATAAAATAAATTAATTAATTTTTTATAAAGGCTAATATAAACTATTTGGACACTTGTGAGGGTAAACTTTGGTATCAGACAACACATATCTATTGAGCATCTCTAACAGACAGAAGGGTGGATTCAAGGATTGTTCTGCCTTCAAGGAGTTTACAAACATATACTTGAAAAACTAGCAGTCGAAACAGCATGTCCTAAGATTGCGATAAAGATACTAAGAGCCAAAGGATATCAGGGAAGGAAAACAGCTTTATGGTTGCCAAGATCTGAGAAGGAGGTGGGTCTCAAGCTGGACCTGGGAAGGATTGAGGAACCCAAGGAGAGGTGGGGAGGGCAGGAGGAGAAAACACAACTGATACAGAGAATAACATGAGAAAGGCCAACCACCTGAGGGGTGCGTCCTATTCCCCACAGTGCCAACAAAGGAAGCCTTTACAGATGGATTAACTGGCTTCCATTTCTAATGAAAGAGAATCTTAAATAAGCAGGAATATAAATTTCTGCTTTGAGATATTACTACCCTCCTCAGCCAAAGTTTCAGAGTTTATCTTCTCTCAGAGTTAGACGTGTGGTAAACATTAAAAAAACCCCAAACTGGTGGATTTCAGAAATTATGCTAAACTGAGATCTAGTCTTTCTTACTCTAATCTAAATTATTATGTCTTATTCTTAAACTGCCCATTGTAGCATCTATTAGTATAATAGTTTGAAAACGCTCATTTTGCTTTTCATATAAATCTTATTGTCTGTTATATCTTGCAACTGTAAATAGTTTTACTTACTACATTTATTATAAGTACATTGTTCTTTGTCATTTCTAGTTGAATATAGAAAATAGATTACTTAGTGCAAATTACAGATGTTTAACTCTGTTAATCTCTAAACATTATGCATTGTGATAATTATCAAAGATGAAAAGGGCAATTATTTAATAAAAATGGAAATTTGAGAGTATAAATGTATTTTCTTTTAAAAAAATCTCTCTCTATATGTGTGTGTATATATATATATATATTCATTTATACAGTTTCTGATATCCCAGTACTAGTGATTATAGTTCACAGTAGTAGAGTGGGGCTAAGAGAAATGAACAGATGTTAAAAAGGAAATTATTTAGCAGCTTGTTAAAGAAGAGTAGCTTGTAACTTATTGTAACTTGTGTAACATATATGATATATATAACACAAGATTTAAAGATATATGTATCTTATTACATTCTACATATTGATAGTGACTTTTTCTGTTAAAAAGCTTTTTATTATGGAAAAGTTTAAACGTATATAATAGTAGACAGAGCAGTATAATGAAACCCCATATATTTATCACCCCACCTAAAAAAGTATAAACATACAGGCAATCTAGTTTTATTTATGATCCCTTCATTCCCCACTCCCACCTCTCCAGAACTAGTTTTAAACAATGCCCAAACATCATATGATTCTATTCATAAACACATAAATTAGCATAGTTATTTAACATAGGAAATACTAATATATTTTATGGATAAAAATGCTGTAATCTCTATAGCTATTTGATATTGACATGTTAACTGTAAATATCTGTTTAAACTCACTGTTATCACTGTTCATCATATCAGGTAATGAATTAACCAGACAGGTTCAGATTTAGTCAGCTAGTATTCCAAATTGTTCCTGGAGTTGTCAAAAGAGCAGGACTGTCCTAATGCTGTTAATAATAATAAAACAACAATCAGTATAATTTTCATGACAGATTTCACCAAAACCCATGAATAATTTTTGTTTTTTTGTTTCAAGATTTGGCTTAATATTTCTTTATAGATACCCACTTTACTAAGTCTAATTTCTATTATCTTGTCATCCACTTCCATTCATGACATTGCTAATACTTTATACATGGTGTTAGTAAGCTGGGGAAAAATTGGGGACCCTCACTTGATTCTGGGCAAGATCCTTGTGGCCCAGTGGTGTTATAGAGAAGTAGAGCATGTTGAGGTTGTCGTGAGATTTTCGTCTTGGAATAGTCACTGCTCTTGGCTCTCCTGTAGCTTAGGGAAAATTGGGCATCAGAAGAAGGGGTGGTTGGTGTGTTGGAATATTGCTTGCGGAGAACTCAAAAATTCCTACTCCTTCAACATGTAGAAGCAAGGAGGGAGATAAGCCTCAAAGGCAGAGAATTTCTTATCTTGGACCTTACTGCTGGAGCTGTAGAACCCCTGGCATCAGCAGGTTGCCATGCACAAATATTTTCTTCACCCAGGACCTGAAGCTACACCTACCTATGGAGGGAGAACTTCTGTGTCCTTTCCTCACCATGAGTCAGGGTCACTACACCTTAACAGGCCAACTGCATGTTTTGTTCCCTCCAGTTCCTTGCTTCTGTGCAGTTGGTATGGCAGGAGGGCCTACCCTCAGTTGTGCTTCATGTTCCCGTATGGTCAGCATCCCTGGGGAGGCCCATCCTCTGCCTTCTCTGTTGCCACCTTTCCAGGTGTGTGGGCAGTCAGGTGGTCTTCTCAGTAGGCCAGGGGGAAGTAGGAGGCCTCATTCAGGTGTCTACCCCTAAGCCTCCATTCTGCCACTGACTACCAGGCCTACATGGGATAGTATGAAAGACTTGCCCAGCTATTAATAAAGTAGTGCAGCATTTTCCATTTGGCTGCCACTTAGCAGTCCTTGTGGGTATATTCCATGACTGAGAAAAAGGGTAGCTGTGGAGGAGCTATGAGTGCCAGGGTCTAAGGCCCTAAACCCCAATGTGACTCCTAACTTGAGGAATACTGCTTATGGGAATATTGAGATTGTACAAGATATTTTAGGGCTTACACACTAAGTTACTTTGTGTAGCTTAAAAAATAATGTTTATTTTTTCTTTTTTTCTTTAGAAAATCTTTGATGTGCAATAGCTAAGAAGTGAAGCAACTTTATACCTATCTGTATGGATTAGTTTCAGGTTAGCTCCTAACTACTGTTAGGATCCCAGAAAAAGACCGAGTGAAGCCAAGACCTTGGGAATAGTGTGGACAGAGAGAAACCCTAGAAAAAGGGAGGAAGGGGGGTGCCCATGAAGAGCAGGAGGATCGGGAGTGGGGAGGGACTCCTGGGAAGGAGCAGAATGTGGACAGTCGTAAACAGAACTCAAGGATCTCTGGGGGTGCCTCAGGCAGAGCCCACAACACTCCACCTCTGCTTTTGTCACACCCTGGACTTCCGCTCATGGATTTCTTTTGGAGAATTCTGCAACTCTGCAACTTTAAAATAGAGGTCTAAAAGCAATGACTATGACATTGTTATAGTCATTGTCAGTACCCACAGATAATCAGAAACACCTGGGAAAACAGCTACCTCTACCTAACTCTTAAAACACCACCGTGTGTGCTATGTTACAACCCCATTTCAGGCACAGTTTTCTGGAAGAGTCTGCTGCCTCCTGGAAGAGCAGAGGCCTTTGCCAACCTGTAGAACTTGTTGACTGATCTTGGTGTCTGTCTCATAGGGCTGCCATCACTCTTCTTGATACAGAGGATCTCTTATGCAGCCAGTTTGGTATGGTTCACAGGCATCCAGGTTGCTGCCTTTGATGTAGTTGGAGCATTTCTGGTAGTGTTCTGGATTCAGATCTTCACTGATAGGCTCCTTCTGTGGGTGTGTTATAGGACTGGACAGCTTGATGTCCAACGTGAAGGCCTTAGGGAGGAGGTATACACCATCGCCCACTCGATACTGGATGCCATTCTTGGTGGCTGAGCTGTAGAGAACCCGGCCATCCAGATCCTCGAGCTGCTCTGTGATCCTGGGAATTTCTTTTTACCTCATTCCAGTCAGATGAACATAGCTTGTGCACAGTTTATACTTTTCCTCCGTCGGCTGAGTTTTTGGAGGGGACTCAAATCTCGCATCGTTTTGATCATACCACAGCTGGTAGAGATAGGACTTCCCATCATCCTCTGCCATCAGGGCCTCAGAATCCATGCCTCCCTCCAAGGCCCAGTTTTATGACAGAACTTTATAGACCTTCACTTTGCTGTGAGTGTATGAAAAGCTGCATGTCCTCACATTTGTCTACCAGGAACAGCTCCAGGGGGTCTGATGTGGCCCCGAGGACGTTGTGTGTCCCAACACAGAACCAGTGGGTATGCAAGCTCTGCCTTTGCCGCTGTCCTCCCACAGTGCCATGACAGTGGTTTTGAGGAATTATCTGGAATAAAAGAGACACAGTTCCCCACTTCCAGGGTTTCTGAGGCAATGTATACTTTCTTATAGTAACTCTTCTTCCCAGCAGTCTTGATGGCTTCTCCAACCCAATAGATCAGATTCTTGTACTTTCTTTTCCCTTGATGCATTTTTTTGGAGTGATGGCATCTCTGGGATAGTGCCATTGATATTGTTGTCATCTGCCTCCTTCATGACCATATTGGGACACCTCTCTTGGCAAGCCTGTTTGCTCCATTCCCTACCACCAAATTTAACTGTATCCTTACAGGCTTTACACTTTCCACTTTCCACATTCAGGCTGTTGACAAATCTTGCAAATGCCACACAGTCGGCGTTTAAAAGCATTCTTCTTGTCTTTGTCATCCTTTTCAATTTGCTCTGCGGAGAAAGTGTCAAAGATCTGGTAGAGCAGCTTGGTAGTGGTGGCTTTAGTGGGGCCTTTGTCCTTCTTCTTGGCAGAATGCCCAATGGTCTGACATCTTTCAGCTTGCCTTTTTCCCAGGATGACCCCTGCCATCAGGTCCCTCATGTAGTGGGTCAGGAAGATGGGCTGCTTGTCCCTATCCCCAGTCTCATCATAATTCTCTACTTGTTCCACCACAAACTGGGCAGTGAATTGACTTAGGATGAGCACAGAGGAGAAACAGTAACCTCAGTCTTATTGATCCGGTCTTCATAGGCTGAGTCAGGGTTGTTCTGCAGGAACTCAAACTACTACCTTACTTGTGTAGATCTTCTCCTGCATCATGCTGAACATCAGTGCATTCTCTGCTTTGGGATCCATCATAATATATTTGACAAATGAGGTGCTGAAGCTCATGAGAGCCTTTTCACCTCTGTCAAAGCCAGTGATCCACCATTCATTTATGGGGCCAAGAATTTTGCCATTAACACCACTTTCAAGAGATCGGTCATCATTTTATATTGATTTTGCTGAATCAGAAAAGAAGAGTTTGACATTCTTCTTAATTAGGCTGGTGTCGATCGGGCACAGGTGACCACGTTTACAGTACTTGCTGAAGCATGTCAGTTTGGTTGGGGAAGAGCCTCTCAAAGCCAGATTCATTGGCTTCGAAGATAGACATTCTCCCATTTATTAACAACTGTATCTCATCCACTGCATCAGGAGGATGCTTTTCATATCCTAGTTCATTGTCATCCAGGTACTGCCTGCATTGAATGCACCTTGGAGGATGGGTCTTGGAGGACACAACTATTTTGATTTGATCTATTTTTTTCTCAGTTGGGTCCTTGGATACAGTTTTGCGTCTCTTCTCCTCCGTGCTGGCACTTTAATCTTGGACTTTCAGTCTCCAAACTTTTCATCCTTCTCTTTCTAATCAGAAACTTGTGATTTTACTCTTTCAGGTTCTTTTTCTTCAGGTCTCTGGCAGCTAGAATCTTTGGGTTGTCTTCTGTTCCTCTTTTCATCTTTATTATCTCCTTTATCCTGAATTTTATCTTGCACTCCTTGTTCTGCCTGGCTCCTTAGATTTCTGTTTAGGTGCTTGTTCTTTAGTTTGACCTCTGAATCTCTTCTTTTTCATCTCTTTGTTCTTCTTCCTCCGTGTGTGTTTATGGTTTTACTCTTTCTGGTTCTTCTGCAGGGAGTGGTCTAGCAACTGGTTCTGTGGATGTGACTTTATGTCTCTTTTCCTAATAGTCTTTTTCTTCTTCATTGATAGAATCATCCAATTTCGGTCTTTCAAGTTCTTCCTCAGGTTTCCTTGCGAAATGAGATGTGATGGTGGTCTGACTGGTAGTTTGCCTTATAATCCTGGGCCTAGATGAGACTTCAGACTTTGTTTCTCCATCAGACTTGCTTCTTCTGGGTATGCAAAGTTTAGAAATGGTTTTGGGAGACTTGTTTTCCTCTGCCATTCCCACTCTGCGGTCCTTACCACTTGTTTTCTAGACATCCATTCACTTCCCAACTGAAAGCCTGAGGTCTGTTCTCCAAGGATAAATCTTTATTTAAAGGGATTTGATTTTAGCCAGGTAGCCCTCCACTGATAATTCTTCTTTATGTAATTTATATAAAGTCACACAGCTGATTCTTTATTTCTGTTTGCAGAAATTCATGCAAGGGATTCAATTTCTCCTTCACACATTCCCTTTCTGTTAAGCTATCTGAAAAAACACGGAGTCTGCTCCTGAACTGCAAAGAAAATCATCCTCACCACACTGAACGGGGATCATTTCTTTACTTCTTTTTTTTTTTTTTTAACATCCTTATTGGACTATAATTGCTTTACAATGGTGTGTTAGTTTCTGCTTTATAACAAAGTGAATCAGCTATACATATACATATATCCCCATATCTTCTCCCTCTTGTGTCTCTCTCCCACCCTCCTTATCCCACCCCTCTAGGTGGTCACAAAGCACCGAGCTGATCTCCCTGTGCTATGGGGCTGCATCCCACTAGCTATCTATTTTACATTTGGTAGTATATATAAGTCCATGACACTCTCTCACTTCGGCCCAGCTTCCCCTTCCCCTTCCCCGTGTCCTCAAGTCCATTCTCCACGTCTGTGTCTTTATTCCTTTCCT
Organism: Balaenoptera ricei; assembly: GCF_028023285.1. Lineage (NCBI taxonomy): Eukaryota > Metazoa > Chordata > Mammalia > Artiodactyla > Balaenopteridae > Balaenoptera > Balaenoptera ricei. Next base: position 18,973,537 of record NC_082643.1, read on the forward strand.
GCCCCTAGGTTCTTCAGAACCTTTTTTTTTTTTTTAGATTCCATATATATGTGTTAGCTTACGGTATTTGTTTTTCTCTTTCTGACTTACTTCACTCTGTATGACAGACTCTAGGTCCATCCACCTCACTACAAATAACTCAATTTTGTTTCTTTTTATGGCTGAGTAATATTCCATTGTATATATTTGCCACATCTTCTTTATCCATTCATCTGTCGATGGGCATTTAGGTTGCTTCCATGTCCTGGCTATTGTAAATAGAGCCTCAGTGAACATTGTGGTACGTGACTCTTTTTGAATTATGGTTTTCTCAAGGTATATGCCCAGTAGTGGGATCGCTGGGTCGTATGGTAGTTCTGTTTTTAGTTTTTTAAGCAACCTCCATACTGTTCTCCATAGTGGCTGTATCCATTTACATTCCCACCAACAGTGCAAGAGGGTTCCCTTTTCTCCACACCCTCTCCAGCATTTATTGTTTGTAGATATTTTGATGATGGCCATTCTGACTGGTGTGAGGTGATACCTCATTGTAGTTTTGATTTGCATCTCTCTAATGATTAGTGATGTTGAGCATTCTTTCATGTGTTTGTTGGCAATCTGTATATCCTCTTTGGAGAAATGTCTGTTTAGGTATTCTGCCCATTTTTGGATTGGGTTGTTTGTTTTTTTGTTATTGAGCTGCATGAGCTGCTTGTAAATTTTGGAGATTAATCCTTTGTCAGTTGCTTCATTTGCAAATATTTTCTCCCATTCTGAGGGCTGTCTTTTCATCTTGTTTATGGTTTTCTTTGCTGTGCAAAAGCTTTGAAGTTTCATTAGGTCCCATTTGTTTATTTTTGTTTTTATTTCCATTCCTCTAGGAGGTGGTTCAAAAAGGATCTTTCTGTGATTTATGTCATAGAGTGTTCTGCCTTTGTTTTCCTCTAAGAGTTTTATAGTGTCTGGCCTTACATTTAGGTCTTTAATCCATTTTGAGTTTATTTTTGTGTATGGCATTAGGGAGTGTTCTAATTTCGTTCTTTTAGCTGTCCAGTTTTCCCAGCACCACTTATTGAAGAGGCTATCTTTTCTCCATTGTATATTCTTGCCTACTTTGTCGTAAATTAGGTGGCCATATGTGCATGGGTTTATCTCTGGGCTTTCTATCCTGTTCTATTGATCTATATTTCTGTTTTTCTGTCAGTACCATACCGTCTTGATTACTATAGCTTTGTAGTATAGACTGAAGTCCGGGAGCCTGATTCCTTCAGCTCCATTTTTCCTTCTCAGGATTGCTTTGGCTATTCCTGGTCTTCTGTGATTCCATACAAATTGTGAAATTTTTTGTTATAGTTCTGTGAAAAATGCCAGTGGTAGTTTGATAGGAATTGCATTGAATCTGTAGATTGCTTTGGGTAGTAGAGTCATTTTCACAATGTTGATTCTTCCAATCCAAGAACATAGTATATCTCTCCATCTGTTTGTATCATCTTTAATTTCTTTCATCAGTGTCTTATAGTTTTCTGCATACAGGTCTTTTGTCTCCTTAGGTAAGTTTATTCCTAGGTATTTTATTCTTTTTGTTGCAATGGTAAATGAGAGTGTTTCCTTAATTTCTCTTTCAGATTTTTCATCATTAGTGTATAGGAATACAAGAGATTTCTGTGCATTAATATTGTATCCTGCAACTTTACTAAATTCATTGATTAGCTCTAGTAGTTTTCTGGTAGCATCTTTAGGATTCTCTATGTATAGTATCATGTCATCTGCAAACAGTGACAGCTTTACTTCTTCTTTTCTGATTTGGATTCCTTTTATTTCTTTTTCTTCTCTGATTGCTGAGGCTAAAACTTCCAAAACTATGTTGAATAATAGTGGTGAGAGTGGACAACCTTTTCTTGTTCCTGATCTTAGAGGAAATGGTTTCAGTTTTTCACCATTGAGAACGATGTTGGCTGTGGGTTTGTCATATATGGCCTTTATTATGTTGAGGTAAGTTCCCTCTATGCCTACTTTCTAGAGGGTTTGTATCATAAATGGGTGTTGAATTTTGTCAAAAGCTTTCTCTGCATCTATTGAGATGATCATATGGTTTTATCCTTCAATTTGTTAATATGGTGTATCACATTGATTGATTTGCATATATTGAAGAATCCTTGCATTCCTGGGATAAACCCCACTTGATCATGGTGTATGATCCTTTTAATGTGCTGTTGGATTCTGTTTGCTAGTATTTTGTTGAGGATTTTTGCATCTATGTTCATCAGTGATATTGGTCTGTAGTTTTCTTCTTTTGTGACATCTTTGTCTGGTTTGGGTATCAGAGTGATGGTGGGCTCATAGAATGAGTTTGGGAGTGTTCCTGTCTCTGCTATATTTTGAAAGAGTTTGAGAAGGATAGGTGTTAGCTCTTCTCTAAATGTTTGATAGAATTCGCCTGTGAAGCCATCTGGTCCTGGGCTTTTGTTTGTTGGAAGATTTTAAATCACAGTCTCAATTTCAGTGCTTGTGATTGGTCTGTTTATATTTTCTATTTCTTCCTGGTTTAGTCTCAGAAGGTTGTGCTTTTCTAAAAATTTGTCCATTTCTTTCAGGTTGTCCTTTTTATTGGCATATAGTTGCTTGTAGTAATCTCTCATGATCCTTTGTATTTCTGCAGTGTCAGTTGTTACTTCTCCTTTTTCATTTCTAATTCTATTGATTTGAGTCTTTTCCCTTTTTTCTTGATGAGTCTGGCTAATGGTTTATCAATTTTGTTTATCTTCTCCAAGAACCAGCTTTTAGTTTTATTGACCTTTGCAATCATTTCCTTCATTTCTTTTTCATTTATTTCTGATCTGATCTTTATGATTTCTTTCCTTCTGCCAACTTGGGGTTGTTTTGTTCTTCTTTCTCTAATTGCTTTACGTATGAGGTTAGGTTTTTTATTTGAGATGTTTCTTGTTTCTTGAGGTAGGATTGTATTGCAATAAACTTGCCTCTTAGAACTGCTTTTGCTACATCTGATAGGTTTTGGGTCGTTGTATTTTCATTGTCATTTGTTTTTAGGTATTTTTTGATTTCCTCTTTGATTTCTTCAGTGATCTCTTGGTTATTAAGTAGTGTATTGTTTAGCCTCCATGTGTTTGTGTTTTTTACAGCTTTTTTCCTGTAATTGATATCTAGTCTCATAGCATTGTGGTCAGAAAAGATACTTGATACAATTTCAATTTTCTTAAATTTACCAAGGGTTGATTTGTGACCCAAGATATGATCTATCCTGGAGACTGTTCCCTGAGCACTTGAGGAGAAAGTGTATTCTGGTTTTTTCGGATGGAATGTCCTATAAATATCAGTTAAGTCCATCTTGTTTAATGTATCATTTAAAGCTTGTGTTTCCTTATTTATTTTCATTTTGGATGATCTGTCCATTGGTGGAATTGGGGTGTTAAAGTCCCCTGCTATGGTTGTGTTACTGTCAATGTCTCCTGTTATGGCTGTTAGCATTTGCCTTATGTATTGAGGTGCTCCTATGTTGGGTACATAAATATTTAGAATTGTTATATCTTCTTCTTGGATTGCTCCCTTGATCATTATGTAGTGTCCTTCTTTGTCTCTTGTAATAGTCTTTATTTTAAAGTCTATTTTGTCTGATATGAGAATTGCTACTCCAGCTTTGTTTTGATTCCCATGTGCATGGAATATCTTTTTCCATCCCCTCACTTTCAGTCTGTATGTGTCCCTAGGTCTGAAGTGGGTCTCTTGTAGACAGCATATTTACGGGTCTTGTTTTTGTATCCATTCAGCCAGTCTATATCTTTTGGTGGGAGCATTTAATCCATTTACATTTAAGGTAATTATCGATATGTATGTTCCTATTACCATTTTCTTAATTGTTCTTTTCTTTTTTTTGAACCTCTTTTTGATATGTTGCAGGTAACACTTTTGCAAATTAGGGAGTTCATATCAGTAGAGATATTTTCTCAGATTTCTTTCCCAGGAAGTATCCTAGGTCCTCACACCATGGATCTATTTTCTTCTTTTGCAACATTTATTCTCTGCTTTGAACTCCTGTCATTTAACTATATACTTTCCCCCTTTCACTTCTTTTTGTTGCCTTTTTGCATCTCCTCTGTGTAACACTGTTCCTGGTGTTTTTGTCCTTTGCTTCTACTGACCAACAGTGTGGTTGATTATTTTAACCAAAATCATTGATCCTAGTCTTACCCACTCCCCAATTACCAGGGATCCCCTGATTGGGACATTTTTATAAATCAGTTCTCAGGGTCTATGCCAAGTGCGCACAATGTAGCTAAAATTGTAGACTTGAATCACTTATAAGACAACCATGACAAAGCAAGAGAATGAGACAGTTGGGGCACCCTTTAAGTATCTGCCACTCACTGCTCACATCTTCATGGTTTTCACCTGAGTCTGATAATGAAGGGCCTGGAGTGGGCATTCTGTGTCAGTTGCAGACCACAATGATTCCAGACTCAGGGCCATATTGTACTATATTGAACCTGACATTATACTCTAGAAACCTCTCTTTCTATGGAGCAGCCCCAACTGAGTTAACAGTTGTTTGTGAAGGGGAAAATATGTGTCAGTTTATATCACCACTCTATGTTGGAACAGTGTATGTCCATGTACATTATGGAAATAGAGTAGGAAGTTTTCTTTTTTGCAAATGGCCACTGTTTAATCTTTTAAGGACATTGAGTACTTCTGATGATGTGGAAAGTGTCAGAAAAGACACACTGGTTAGTTTTCAACATCAAATGAAAATAGAATCATCATAAAGGTTTTTCAAACTGCTCACTCATCTCTTTGGTAATTTACCTTTTTCCTTGGTACATTAGGTCAAATGCCTCATTAACTTTGTCAAAGGCAAGGGTATGGGACACCAATGCATCCAGATCGAATTTCTTATTCTTGTAGTCAGCAGCCAGCTTTTGGACAGAATCGATACCTTTCCAACCTGTAATTGGCCAAAATGCCAAATAAAGACATGGTGCTTGACATGAAAAGGTAGTTTAACCAGTGTTGGTCAAATGAATGAAATTACTAGGTCAGATTTGGATTGCTTCAAATAGGTTATCCCCTTGCCATCTTTAATGTTTTGTACTTTTATGTATTAAATTTTTTTTCTTCAAAAGAAAAATTCAAGATTATTTTCTGTTTCTAGATAAGGAAGTATCTCAATTTGATCACCATCTACCTTTTGTTCCCCCATGTTGGTCCGTTTTAATGCAAATTGAATTTCAATTTGCAAATTATAGTTATCCTTCTATAAAGAAACTCTGTTTACTTTCAAGTAACTAATAGAATAAATAGCTTTCATGTAGTCTTCAGATATGTTCTAGGCACTCAATATTTAAAAAATAAATTATTTTCCTTTCCTTTCAATAATCCTAATTATGATAATTTGAGTACTACTATGAAGAAAATTAAAAGAAAAAAAAACTGACCACCAAAGCTTGTTCCATTTAGAGTACGGCCCATTATTAGCTCCACTGCAGAAACACTCAATCCGTTGTCACCAATGTTTACTCCAATGATGTACATACTCCCCAACCTACTGTTATGCTGTCAAGGGCTGCTCTCTGGAAGGTCAAACAAAAAGATTAGCTGAGTAAGTAGAAAAGTAGAACGTGAACTCCAATGTGGGTTTGTACAGTACTTTAGGGAAAATTTACACAACTCTGCATACAAGATAATGGGATTCCATCTAATGAGGTTGTAATATTGTAGATTTAGACTTGAGGCACCAGTGTTCTGTTTCGGATAGAACATCCAATAAAATTTTGAATGTCATCAAAAAAGATATTGAAAAGAAAAAAACATATTTTACTCTGTTTAATACCACACTTATGCCGAACCTAGAATATATCTCATTGTATATCAAGAAAAATATACATACATGAAGGTAAAGAAAGATCTATAGAAGATATTATAAACTCTAGTCAACAAGTTTTTGACCAGGTTCAATGGTATATATGAAGATATTTGCAATTCCAGGGACATAGGATCAAAATTAAGTCACGAACAGAGGGTGAATAAGTATTCACTAGAGTCTAAAAATGAGGCATATACTGTAAACTTAGTAGATCTCAATGTAGGATAATTTAAAAGAAATGCTATTTAAAACAGAAGGCAAAACGGTTAAACAGAAAATAACAGTGGCTGCTGCTCATCAAACATTACATCTGCTTCCCTATATTTTTTAGCTCTTTTGCAGTTAAGTAGAGTCATATGACTAGTTCTGGGCTATGGGCAGGAGTGACGTGTGCCATTTCCTAGCCAAAATAGAAAAGCCAGTGTACAACCCGCCAGCTGTCCCTTCTGCTCTAACAACCAAGAGGACCTCATGTTGCGATTGTAAAGCCACAAATTTGAACTTCCTTGATTGCTGAGTCACCACATGGAAGACAGGGGCCCAGGGGATTTGCATTGATCTTTGCATGAGAGAAAGAGAAAATATTATCTTAACCTACTGCAGGTTTGGAGTTAATATAAAAATGCCAAGATTGAAATTGTAAATAAGTTTAAGAAAGATATAAACTTGTGGATGGCCATTCCACATAGAAGCCCTATGTTATAGTTGAACATTTAAAATCTTTTGAGACTAATATTATACAAGAAAAATATAAACATCCCATATCGTTTATCATAGCCAGTGGTCAACTTGGTTCTCACCTGTTGAGGCAAATTTTACTTCTACAGAAGTCCCAATAGGAATACCATTCCTGTTCATCACTGATCATTATATGAAAGAAGCAATCTGAAGTATAGTAAATTCTTTCCCTCTTCTCTCTGTCTGTCTTACTAGGGATGGATAATGCAATGACCTAGAACTTTTAGAATGTGTTTTGAAATCTTTATTTGAATATGTATTTATAGTTTTGAGAATTTCTAACATTTCTAAATCATAACTCTTCTAGTTTCTATACTTCTTATATGGCAGAAGTATTTTTGCATAATGTATATTGTACAGAGAGATCCACAGAGAGAAATAAAGAGCACAGGCACTGCTTGTGACCTTAAGGTAGCTGCCTACATTACTCCTGGTTTTTTTTTTTTTTTTTTTTTAATTTAATGTTTTTCCTATTGCCCTTCTCTACATTTCTGAGCTTTGATCCAAGCAGGGAATTAACCTCCATAATTATAACTTAGTTAAATGGGTATTATATGCAAATACAGGGTTTTATTTAGTAGCCTCTGATAACTTTTGATGAGAATTATTTTTAATTCTCAAAATCTTATAAAATTCTCCATTACTGTAAGTTTCTATCTGTTCTGTTGGGTTCTTTAGACTGCTTTAGAGCATTAGCAGTCATTGAAATTAAGTTCATTCCCATTACTGGAATCTCCTCCACAACGTAGAAATAAAGCTTTCCCTAGTTATGGAAACTTTTGGTGGAAGGGTAGTTAGCCCATCTTTTTGTGATTAAATAAACCCATCTCTTTTTATTTGGGTTCTCTAGTGTAATTCTATTCCATAATTTAAAATACACTTCTTGGTGTAATAAATAAGTTAATAATAGAACCTGCCAAGTTTTGGATCAGTGGTTCTCAGCTTGAGAACCAATACATGAGAATATCCTGGGTATGGGTCAATGCACTGATACTGGAAAACAACAACAACTCCCCAGGTACTTCTGAAGTATATAGCCAGTTTTGAGAATCTCTATACTAGAAAAATAAGTGGGCTGAATTTCAATGTTTGTGAAACATATGAGCTGTGGGAAGTGGAGGAATGGATGTGGCACATTGCAGGCCGCAGGTGCCAAGAACAATTGAAAAAGCGAGGCCTGAAGCTTTGGATGCAGTCGAGTGGTACAGTACGAGGCGTCCTCACTGCACGAACATCAGTAATAGCTAACATTTATCGAGTGCTTATTACCTGCCAGATCCTCTTTTAAGCAGTTGCACTATTATAATGAAACCACTCTAAGAGGAAGGACCCAGGAATGGCAGCCTTCCCGGTCTCCATTCTCTTTTGTCGTATCATGTTGTGTCAGGTAAGAACCGAGGGGAAAATTGCCAAAGCCTGCTCCTGGGAGGTTGAAGTACAGAATTTCATTCTTTGTACCCTCTCTAGAGGAGAGTTGTAGGAGCCAGGCTGAGTGAAGGGGTAAATAAAAGGGAATAGTGTCATAACTACTTCACAGCTCTCACTAATGAACTAAGAAGCAGAAAAGTTAGTTGATGAATTCTTTGGTCATCTTGTTAAAAAAACAAAACAAAACTCTACTTAGTGGCTTTGAGCAAAGATGCATTAGGTGAATATTTGCTGGAGACTAAGGCTGCGTGCTCTGGAGGCTAACTTCTCCCTATGTTGCCTGTGCAGTTGCCTCTTTACCCCATTTCCTGGAGCAGAACGGACAGGACTGGCTATGTGGGCCTGCAACCAGTGCAGTTGCCCAGGGCCCTGCACTCAGAAGGGCCCGCCTTTCCTGTCCTGAGAGGAGAAGAAATCTGAATGATGCAAAATTGTAGTGTTTAGGAAAAAAAGATTGAGTTTTTAATTTTGCAGCTTGTTGATTTTTTTAATTGAAAATTTCACATATATAGTTTGGACCTAATTCTGCAGCCTGATTATTGAGATCTGATGGACAGAACTGGCTTGTTTGTAGGTTGCTAACCTCTCCTTGCTCTACTTTAAGATGAGAGTGGATACCTCTGGCTGTTAGGGGTGACTCCATTCACCCTGTCTATTCCCTCCTCTAAATCTGTCTTTTCTATTTTTTTTCCTCACTTCTCATAGGCACAATTCTTTGAAAGTTTTTATTTCTAAGTTTTCTCTTAATTTTTTGCTGAATTTCATGTGAAAGAATAAACAAATATTAAAACACATTAATATTAAATAGTAATTATTAATATTTATTAATAAGTAAAAATTAATTATATGTATGTAACATATAATGATATCTAATATAGTATTAATAACTATTCTTAAACATAATTTATACACGTATATAAATATTAAAATTTAATATATTAATATGCACATATTATAAATGTTAATGTTAATAAGCAATATTTATTATATCCTATTATAAAAAATATACATACCATGATTTTAGCTCCACCTACACACTCAAAGGCAAAATCCACACCTCCATTGGTCATTTCAACGATGATCTCCTGAATGGGTTTATCTAGGTCTTTAGGATCGAGGCAGTCGGTGGCTCCAAGGGCTCTGGCCTTTGTAAACTTCTCACTTTTGATGTCAATAACTATGATTCTGGAAGCTCCTGCTGCTTTATAACTGATTACAGCAGAAAGACCGACACCTCTTAGGCCAAAGATGGCACATGTAGAACCAGGTGTGATGTGCAGGCAAGAAAATTGTAAATTAACTTCTCAAGCAGCTGGTCCCACTTTTTTTTTTTTTTTTTCTTGACAACGCTGTGCTGCATGCGGGATCTTAGTTCCCTGATCAGGGATAGAACGCATGCCCCCTGCATGGGGAGCACAGAGTCTTAACCACTGGACCACCAGGAGTCCCTGGTCCCACTTTGTGAAAAAGGGACAGAGTGAGGTGGGGGCAGGACCATGTAAATAAAGACTGCCTGTCATAAAACTAAATGACATAGCTAAATGGGGGAAATTTGCCAACATGAAAATGGATGAATCACTGGCTAAATCTGCAGAAACACTTGAAGGCCATTAGATATTAAGCTCATAACGAACAAACCCAAGTGAAAATCATTCTCTTGTCCTTTTCCCTTTGGTGTTATGAGAACAAAAACTGAAGCCCACACATTTTAATGGGTTTATTGGTTTCTTTTTAAAATAGATCAAAGTGAGAGAGTAGCACTGACATATATACACTATTTTAGCAATATTCCTACAAAAACATAAAACCTGAATCAGATCAAGCATTTAGATCAAAAATACTAGTTTAGAGGATATACAGTGATGGAGAAACATGTTAAACCAGATTACAAGAGTGTAATCAGAAAAATCTAGAGTGAAGAAAATTCTGTAGGCCAAATGACTGTTTCTTCAACAAATAAACGGCAGGGAAAAAACAAGGGGTGGGGTGAGAACCTATAAATTAAAAGAGACTTGTCCCGCCCTGGGAAAGTCCACACACACCTGAATTCGAACTTCATGAGCCTTGAGGGTAGCTCCCTCAACCTCTTCAACGCTGAGGGGCTTGTTTGCTTTCCAGGCAATAGCTGCTTTGCATTTAATAACTTGAGAAAGAGGGAGAGGGGGAAAGGATAGGAGGGAGGAAGAGAGAGGGAGAGAGAAAGAAAGAATATCATGGAAAAAAAATGAAAGAACATGTTGATACTATTATTTCATGAAAGAGAGTTTTGGAGCTTGTGGCTGGATGTTATATATAATTATATTATTCTAAAGACAAGGGATCTTAATTGAAAATAAGTCAAATTCTACATTGTAGTCATTGCACTTTTAATTTTCGAAAAGAACAGGTGTATTAAAGTTTACCCTATTATAAAGCCTTGATTTTTTTCTCTCCAGAATAAAGAGGATAAATTTATAGGATTTGGGCAGGGTAGATGGCCAATATGCGTTTGTTGATAGAATGATTTGTTATCAGCTCTGCATTACCTGAATCCTTATTGCTAGAGCAGATGTGTTTTACATCTTCGCTGCTCAAAATGTGGACCTCCCTGCCACCAGCAGTTATTGACATCACCTGAGAATTTGCTAGAGCCATAAGCCCTGTCCAAAATCCACTGAATAAAAATCTGCATTTGAACAAGATCCCCATGTGATTCATATGCACATAAAAGTTTGAGAAGTGAGGCTTACATAATTATTAAATTTATCAGTAGAATATACGTTAAATAAAAATTTTGTCCCTTTGAAAGAATTTGGGTAAAGATGTATGAAAAGAAATTAAGCATTAAAAATTTTATAATCCCCAGATTTAAAAAATTTTAACCACTTAAAATTATATTTTTAATTTTAAATGTAAGTAACATTGAAGGAAAGTGGAAAGACACAAACCTATACTCCATTCTAATGCTACTATTTTTACTTTTGGTGTGATTTTCCCAGTCTTTTTTCATATGAATACATATTTTTTGATACGTGTTATGCAATTTTGAATTGTATTTTAAATATCATGTCTTATAAATGCAACATGTGTTAATTATGGAAAGTTTCAAAATGAAAATATGAAAAAAGAAAGAAAACCCATCTGTAATTTTATCCCCCACTTTAGGATTTTGAGGTAGATCATTTGAGTTTTTTTCACATGGGACCATATTGTACGTAATATTTTATAATCTACTTTTTTCTACTTATTAATATACAATGAATATTTTCCATATTCTCTAACATTATTTCTAATGAATACAAATTTTATTTTATGATTATGGCACAGTTACTCAAATCTCTCTTTTTTTGGCCATTATAAATAATATTTAATTGACCACCTTTGTAGTAAGCATTTTGGCAAATTCACAGTTATTTCCTAGAGTAAATAACTAGCATGAGGGTCACTAATATCCTTTTCATCATCTTTATTTTGTCTTCTAGTTTTATTAAGATATAATTGATATACAGCCCTATATAAGTTTAAGGGGTGTATAGAATAATGATTTGACTTAAATACATCACGAAATGATTACCACAATAAGTTTAGTGAACATCCATCATTTCATATAGACATAAAATTAAAGAAATAGAAAAAAAATGTTTTTCCTTGTGATGAGAACTCAGGATTTACTCTCTTAACAACTTTCATATATAACAAACAGCAGTGTTGGTTGTATTTACCATGCTGTACATTACATCCCTACTACTTATTTGTCTTATAACTGGAAGTTTGTACCTTATGACTAACTTCATGCAATTCCTCCCTGCCCCACCCTCCCGCCTCTGGTAACTACAAACCCAGTCTCTTTTTCTATGAGTTCGTTTGTTTTTGAAGTATAATTGGCCTACAGCACTATGTTAGTTTCTGGCACACAACATAGTGATTCGCTAATTCCATACATTTCAAATGCTCATCATGAAAAGTCTAGTTATCATCTGTCACCATACAAAGATACTAAATAATTATTGACTATATTCCCTACGCTTTACATTTCATACTTGTGACTTGTTTATTTTATAACTGGTAGTTTGTATCCCTTAATTTCCCTCACTTATTTCTCTCATCTTCCCAACTCCCCACCACCACCCCCTGGGCAATCACCTGTTTGTTCTCTGTATCTATGATTTTGTTTCATTTTGTTATGTTTGTTCATCTGTTTTTGCTTTTTAGAGTCCACGTATAAGTGAAATCATACAATATTTGTCTTTCTCTGTATGACTTATTTCACTTAATACCCTCTAGGTCTACCGATGTTGTCACAAATGGCAAGATTTCATTCTTCTTTATGACTGAGTAATATTTTGTTGTGAGTGTGTATGTATATGTGTGTATATATATATATATTTTAAAATTTATTTATTTATTTTTGGCTGCATTGGGTCTTCGTTGATGTGTGCAGGCTTTCTCTAGTTGCGGCGAGCGGGAGCTCCTCTTTGTTGTGGTGCGCGGGCTTCTCATTGCGGTGGCTTCTCTTGTTGCGGAGCACGGGCTCTAGGCACGCGGGCTTCAGTAGTTGTGGCTCATGGGCTCTAGAGCACAGGCTCAGTAGTTGTGGCGCATGGGCTTAGTTCTTCTGAGGCATGTGGGATCTTCCCGGACCAGGGCTCGAACCCGTGTCCCCTGCATTGGCAGGTGGATTCTTAACCACTGCACCACCAGGGAAGTACCTATATGAGTATATATATACCACATCTTCTTTATCCATACATCTGTTGATGGGGACTTAGCTTTTGATCAACTTTAAACTGCTGCTTTCTGAGAGTAATTCCCAAGGACGCTTCTTTTAGCAAATGTATAAAGACACACACACACAAAACAAGAATTGAACAAAGAAACAGTATATTTGCTTACTTTGCCCTTGGTGCCCATTTTCTTTGGGAAACTTACCTTGGAAGTTTCTTTCTGATTTAAGAAGTTCTTCTTCTATCCAGGGTGCTCCGTGTCCTGTGTAGAATTGTCTTTGAATAAATACCATTTCTGCTCTTCTATTCTCCAATTATTTTCTCTCCTTTTTTGTTGCCATAATCTGCAACTTTGCCCATCTCTCTCCACATCATCATTTGTGGTGTCATATTTCAGCTGCAAACCCTCATTGCTTCCAACTGCTATTTGGGGATTTCTGTTTACTTGTTTTTTACTTTTTTTATTGCAAAATATAAGATAACAGAGAAAAGGTCATTAAACCTATTAGATAAATTAACAAATAATTATAAAGTGAAGAACATTTCCACTGACCCAGAATCCCTCCTATATCCATCCTTCTCTTTCACAATCCTAATAATAATTTCCTTGCATTTCTTTTATGATTTATGCTTCTCTACACAATATAGTTTAGTTTTAGTGATTAAAAGCTTTATACAAATGGAGTCATAGTGTATGTGTTCTTTCATGTCTTTTTTTCCTCTCAACTCTATTTTTGTGAGAGTCATCGACATTGCCTGTAGCTGTACTTTGTTTATTTTCATTACCATAGAGTATTCCATTGTATGAATTGACCACATTTTTTTTCATCCATTTTCTGTTTTGTGATGAATCAGAATTGCATAAAAAGTCTTTTCATGTATCCTGTTGTACTTGTGCTTTTCCTTAGGGAAAATTCAGGGCTTATATGCAGCTAATATACCCTATTAAGGTGATGCCAATTGTTAAAATATTGAAATACTTCTGATCTTGTTGGTAAAAAGCCATAGTATTCTGTTATCTCCTCCAGACTTTAACTAATATTTTATTATTGAATATTTAGGTTGTTCTATTACACTTTTTAGAAGTACGATTTATACTCTGTTTCCACTTTCTCACTACCCACATTTCACTTCTTTACTTGTCTGGTTTCCACCTCTATCTTTTAATTGAAACTTTTTTGGAAAGTTGTTAGTGGCCTAATTTTTTTAAAAATGACCTTTAAAAAATTTCCATCTAGCGTTTGATTTTCTAGGCTTTCTTATCATATTTTTATGATTTCTTTCCCTTTAATCCAAACTTTAGGCAGGAGTTTCCATTTGCTCCTGGACGTTTCTATTTTAATAGTGTTCACGTCCACAGAACAACCTCACCTTCCTTCACAGCTCCACACTCCTTTCTTGGACTTCCCTGTTTTGACACTAGCATCTCCATTCTTTTTTTATTGTTCTGAAACCTCCCTTTACCTTGCTTTCTGCATTGTTTACAAGCTTTGTGTATTCTACCTGCCATGTGCCTTTCATTTCCTTCCTTCTGTTTTTATTATTACACTGTAGATAAGTGTAATCACCTTCTTACTACTTGCTAACACTCACAATAGCCTTTTTACTAATTTTCCTATTTGCAGAGCTCCCTCTGCCAGTCAGTGTTTCAAAATGTTGTTAGATTAGTATTCTTAACAGTTCTTATTGTATTATTCTCTTAGTCTAAAACCATTAAGAACTCTCTAACCCCTTCTGAGCTCACTCTGGCATTCAAGACCATTTATCTACAACCCAACCTGTGTTTCAAACCTTATCTTCCAGGTTTCCCTATTTGTGGTCTCATATCAACCTAAGATAGACCTTTCTCCAATGCACTGTGTGCCTTCCTGCCTCCATGCTTTATTTAAACTGTTTCCCCTGATTAGAACACCTACTGCTGCCAGTTCTGCCTACTAAACTAACATATTCTTAAGGTCCATTTCCTGATACCTATCTTGCCATTTCCAGCTCTTCTATCCAGGATGATCTTTTCCGTCTTTGAATCCCCACAGCACTCACTGTGTTCCCATCCCCTCATTCCTCACACATAGATAGCTACATGAAGCAAAACTTATTGTCTCATATCTATTATTTGTGTCCTTTATTGACACCCCTGCTCCAACCTCCAGCCTCCTTACAATAATGATTGTATTTACTTACATTTTGTATCCTGCAGAGAGCACTTCATAGTCCTGAAAGATACTAAGTGCTTAATAAATGATGATCAAATTGAGTATTTACCTTGGAAACAATACGCATTAATGTTCTTCTGAATGCTTGGTATATGCCTTTCTTTCTGCCTTTCTTTCTGTGCTGCGTTTTGATGAGCTTCTTTAAAGATAGGGACTGTCTTATTTTCTTTCATAAACAACCTGCTAAGAAGTGTTTTGAGAGGAAGCTGGAGAAGAGATTTCAGAATGGTGGAACCCTGGGCTTTTGAATGTGAGGGTGTCTCCTAATGCTAACAATAATGTCATGGATTCTTTCCATGAGAATGGCTTTACCTTTTCTGACTGTTGATTTTCAGGCTTGTTGTTCTTAAAATTCCCAATGTTATATATGTTTAAAAGTATAATTTCCCACCCATTGAATTAGTATATACAGTATTTTAAATAATAATTCATTAATCTCAATATAAATACCCAAACAACATATTTGGGACCCATGGTGGTTCAAACTGAATTCATTGTGTTTCTGCACAAACTAGATCATCTTTTTTTTTTTTTTTCAACATTTATTTATTTATTTATTTATTTATGGCTGTGTTGGGTCTTCGTTTCTGTGAGAGGGCTTTCTCTAGTTGTGGCGAGCGGGGGCCGCTCTTCATCGCGGTGCGTGGGCCTTTCACTGTCGCGGCCTCTCTTGTTGCAGGGCACAGGCTCCAGGCGCGCAGGCTCAGTAGTTGTGGCTCACGGGCCTAGTTGCTCTGCGGCATGTGGGATCTTCCCAGACCAGGGCTTGAACCCGTGTCCCCTGCATTGGCAGGCAGATTCTCAACCACTGCGCCACCAAGGAAGCCCTAGATCATCTTGTTTTTAACTGCATGTTTCCTTTATTTCCTATATCCAATTACACATTTCTTTGATTCTAAAGCACTTTTTTTACAAGTTAAAATCTCTGATATCAGTTGCTTCTTGCCATCTTTGGGATATTATAGTTTATTTAATTGGCAGTATTTTTCTTTCTTAGTGGTATATAAAATTATGGTGTATCATTTTTTTAATTGAAAAAAGTTTTTAAATTTATTTTATTTTATTTTTTATTTATTTTTGGCTGCGTTGTGTCTTGGTTGCTGCACACGGGCTTTCTCTAGTTGTGGCAAGCGGGCTTCTCATTGCGGTGGCTTCTCTTGTTGCGGAGCATGGGCTCTAGGCGTGTGGGCTTCAGTAGTTGTGGCTTGCGGGCTCTAGAGCGCAGGCTCAGTAGTTGTGGCGCACGGGCTTAGTTGCTCTGCAGCATGTGGGATCTTCCTGGACCAGGGCTTGAACCCATGTTCCCTGCATTGGCAGGTGGATTCCCAACCACTGTGCCACCCGGGAAGCCCCTATGGTGTATCTTAAAATTGATGGTGTCTTAGTTCTGATGAAATACGTTAGTTGTAAAAACATATAGATTGTAATTCCTTAAAATTTCCCTCATTTGTTTTTCTAGTCACATGACCACCATTGTAGTTCTTTTCTTCACTACTTCTTTTTTGGTTTTTTAAAAAATTGAGATAAATTCACTTAGCATAAAATTCACTATTTTGACCATTTTAAAGTGTACAGTTTAGTGACTGTTAAATATATTCACAATATTATGCAATCAGCACCAATGTTAATTTCAGAATATTTCTCTCACCCCAAAAAGAAACCCCATACTTCCCAATTTCTCCCTTTGCCTATCTTCTGGCAACCACTAATCCACTTTCTGTCTCTGTGGATTTGCCTATACTGGAAATTTTACTTAAATGGAATCATGCAGTGTATGGCCTTTTATGTTTTCACTTATAACATTTTCAAGGTTCATCCATATTATAACATGCATCAGTACGTCATTCCTTTTTATTGCCAAGTAATATTATATTGCATGGATATACCACAATTCGTTTATATTTTTTCAGTTAATGAATTTTTTTTTTTCGCTTTTTGGCTATTATGAATAATGCTGCTGTGAATATTCATGTGCAAGTTTGTGTGTAGAAAACATATCTTTTCAATTCTTTTGAATATATAACTAGGAATGAAATTGCTAAATTGTGATAATTCTTTGTTTAACTTTTGAGGAACTGCCAAACTTTTCTACATGGTTGTACCATTTTACTTTTTTACTAGCAATGTATGAGGCTTCCATTTTCTCTACTCTTCATCAACACTTGCTATTTTCCTTTTTTTGTTATTTCATTATAGCCATACTAGAAGGTGTGAAATGGTATTCCTCACTGTTTTTTTTTTTAAAGTAGAAAACTTTATTTTTTAAAAAAATTGTGCTATGTAAACTTTTCTGTAAATTAATTTGTCTTAATTACAGTTTCTCAACCTTAGAACAGCTGATATTTTAAACTGGATAAGTCTCTGCTGGAGGGGCCGTTCTGTGTATCGTAGGATGTTTGGCAGCATCCGTGGCCAGTCACACTCCCCCCTCCAGTGGTGACCATCAAAAGAGTCTCCAGGCATTGCCAGCTCTCCTCTGAGGGGTGAAATTATGCCTGGTTGAGTCCTCACTGTTTCTTAAATGGTATTTCTCTCATAACTTCCTCATTGCCCTTCTGGTCTCTTTTTTTCCAGAATAGATTTCCAAAGGGAAGTTAAAGTCATATACTTTCCTATTCAAAAATCTTCAATGTTTCCATAACAAACCTGTCAAATTAGGTATGAATTTGTTATACTGGAACTCAAGGATTTTTAATCTATCTCTCCATACATTTTGCTTGCTAGTATTTCACTCCTTCACTACTGGTGTGTTAGGTTTCAACAAATCTGGAAAATTCAGCTGTCACTAAACTCTCTCTTATACTATCCTTTTACCTGCCTTTGTTAATTTTGTTTCCTATACCTCCACTTCCACAGGTGAAATTACTACTTTTCATTCAGGGCTCATCTCAGAAATCTTCTTCCAAGTGAAGCCTCTCCTGATTCTTCCATCCTTCCATTATTTTCCTTCTTTTGAGCATCCAGAGAAATTATGTTTTTTACATCATCCATCTTATTCTGCCTTGTAATCTGAAACACTGAGTTCTTTTCTTGACTCTCCTCCTTACTCATCTTGTGTCCCTGCAGTGCCTTACAAACTATTTAAAAATTATTAACTAATTTGAATTTGAAATTATTCAAATATTCACAGATAGCAGATTAACTTTTTGAGGTATAGTGTGCTGTGTGGTACTGAAATGGAGCAGGACCCTATGGTGCTTGCCCCCCATGTCCTCTGCCTACCTTTTTCTGTGGAAAAGCTTTAGCCAAAGAATAAGTTTAATCAGAGAAGTGAGAAAATGCAGAAACAAAGAAAAACAGTCCAACAAGACTAAATAATAATAGTTTAGTCATTAAGCATAGTTAAGGACATTTAGTTTCTCCTCAAGGGTTATAGGTAATGTTCTGAGCCATATCCTGTGAGCTGTCTTATCCATACTGAAACCTCCACCAGGTGGAAGAC
The DNA here is from genome assembly GCF_028023285.1 of Balaenoptera ricei. Classification (NCBI taxonomy): domain Eukaryota; kingdom Metazoa; phylum Chordata; class Mammalia; order Artiodactyla; family Balaenopteridae; genus Balaenoptera; species Balaenoptera ricei. Next base: position 18,991,918 of record NC_082643.1, read on the forward strand.
GTTAACTACATGATGACCAGACTGTAACCATGACATAAGCTGCCACAATCCTGAGAATTGGCCTCAAAGAAATGGGAACAAACCGACCCTGGAACTGAAGATTAACTGTACTTAAAACAATCAAGGTGATGCTGGTCAGACCACTGCTGACCAATTTCAAGATGATTGTCAGAGCTGGCTGTGCTGTTTCTGCAGGTAGCCCCCTCCCTCCATCTATAAAAGCTCTTGCCCACTGGTTGTCACTGGGGGTAGGCAGTTGGCCCCCCCTGCCCCCCGCCCCAGTTGCCAGGATCCAAACTAAAGCAAACTTTCCTTTCCATCAACCTTGCCTCTTTATTGGCTTTTGAGCGGCGAGCAGCTGGACCCCATTTCTGGTTACAGTACTGTGTACTTGGCTTATGCATTAGGGAAAAGAGAACCACCCTGTCTTCAATCTAATCAGAGAAACAGGACTGACATATGAAACCTATAGAAATATGTATCCATGAATATAATAATTTAAAACCTGGCTTGAAAGGGAGGAATCAAGACTTCCCTGGTGGTCCAGTGGTTAGGAATCCACCGGCCAATGCAGGAGACATGGGTTCCATCCCTGGTCTGGGAAGATCCCACATGTCGCGGGGCAGCTAAGCCCGTGCACCACAACTACTGAAGCCTGTGTGCTCTGGGGCCCACGTGACACAATTACTGAGCCTGCATGCTGCAACTACTGAAGCCCACGTGCCTAGAGCCCGTGCTCCGCAAGAGAAGTCACCGCAATGAAAATCCCGTGGACCGCAACAAAGAGTAGCCCCCGCTCGCCGCAACTAGAGAAAATCTGCACACAGCAATGAAGGCCCAGCGCAGCCAAAAAAAAAAAGGGAGGACTCATGCTGATGAATTGGAAAAGCGGTGGGTGGAATAAGAGCAGATTCCTGGAAGTTGAACTGAAACAATAAAGGACAGTATTTGGGAGAGCTGGAGCACAATAGAAAAAAGACAGTTTCTGCAGTAAATCTAGTAAATTAAATTGTTTCAAGTTTAGCAAATATCTTACTAGTTGATTTTAATTGTGTTCACCTGTGTTTCCAATGTCATCTGTTAAGTGGATTAGAAATTCAATGACCCATGTTGTTAAGAGACTTTTGTTTTCCCAGAGGGGTTTTACAGAGCAAGCAGGGCTGAGGTGATGATTTTATAAAGATAGTTTAATTTTATGCCAGTGAGAGATACTAAATTCAGATACTAAAGTAATAACAACCAAATGACAGAGCATTTGCTGGTGGTGAAAGCAGTTTTGCCATGAAAGGGTGACCTTGTCTGAGGGCAGTGAATCTGGCTAACAAGATGCACATGTGTGGTTGATTCCCTCTGATTCTTTTCCCAAGGGGAGATTGGGACACTCCCCAGGAGGAATGGGGGAGCTCTCCCAGCCCCAGACCACTGTTGCTCTGCACTGCTGCAGTTTTTCTCATAATGTTACAGTAAGGCTATTGAATAAAGAGAAAGATACTTCTAATCTGAGACGGTTTGGGTTAAGACAGTAGAGTTACTCTCTGAGGTCAATGTGTTTTTTGAAAGCATATTAACTGTTGCATTTTTTTCTTGATTGGGGGTAGGGGTGGTGGTGGGATAGAATAATTAGAAGGTAGTAAAAATTACTGAGAAAATAAGTGATTTGTGTATTTCTGGAGATGATTACTCTTACATTTTAAGTTTATGTGATTCATCTTTTTAAAGTATATTTTGGAATACAGATTAATATATTCATACAGCATGTCATAAACCTCTGGCCCTTGATTCTCTTAGTAATTTTAAAGTTCTAAAAAATATAAACTTTCTTCGTCTAAGATAAGGTAGTTCTGAGAAAAAAGGCATAAAATTAAACTCATAGGTGACTGCACACTGTAATGCCAATTAGTTAATTTATAGTAGGAGATATACAGGGCCTGTCAGAAATGCATTCCTTGCTGATCAGTAGGTCCATTTATGAAACTCAAATTAGAATTCAGAGTTCAGACAAGTCAGTTGGCTTTTGAGAAATCAAAAGAAAGTTGGGTTATTTTGAGTAGACTAAGTGGGGTTTAAATTATTTAAGACATTTTTGGCAGAAAATGATAGAAATCTCTGACTCAAACTAGCTTCGTAAGATCATTATGGCTTTAATCAGATTTCCAGGGGCAGGACTGGCTCTGGAGTTGGTTGACTTAGTGGTTCAGTGATGTTAGTAAGAACCCCGATTTTATCTTGTTGTCTGCTCTGCAGTCACTTGAATTCTTCAAGGGCTGTTTCTCCTTTTGATTACAATCCCTGATTGGTACTACATGCTTCCTTGTTCACATGAGATTGAGAGATGGGGAGAGGGAAGAAGGAAGAGGGAGAGAGAAGAAACTGGTTTGAATTTGATTACTAGATTTGCAGTTCCAGAAAAAAAAAATGTCATCTCACCCAGGGTGAGGTAGTCCTGAAAAACAAACAAAGCCAGATATAACCCATTTAAACTCATGGGCGATTGTAAGCTAATTAGGCCAACTCAAATCACATGCTTATTTCTAAGCCAATAACAATTGCAAGGGAAAATGTTAAAAACTGCTGTTAGGCTTAGTTTCATCATCTGGGAGAAGACTAATGTTGGGGAATCAAACAGTATCATAACCTGAATGAATGCTCTTTACTTTCTACTCTAGATATATATTTACTTAAAGAAAATTTAATGGCTTTAAGTCAAAACAATATCTCCCATGAATAGACATGGAAAAATATTGGCACCTTCTACTTTTATGGTTTTCCTCTTCCATGTGTATATGTTTCATGTGTGTATCAATTACACATGCTTCTCTCTGTTAGCCAGTAGGTTGAATAACTGTGCTATGTCACTGTCATTGGTTCAACTCCTGTGGGTTAATTAGATTTTCTCTGTTCCAGGATTTTAGAGCAAATTGTGAAATTGCTAATGTTTGTCTCAAAGCATTACAAAGAGGATTGGATGAGAAAATATTAATAGATCAAAGTAAATATATTACGGCTAATGAGAAAAAAGATGGGTTTGCTTTGGTGCATGTCCCCTTACACAGATAAAGGGTTGCTTGAAGTGTACTTTACTTTGTATTGCAAAGGCTATAGAATTATTTGGGAGTGTTTGGTTGCAGTATCTCACTTGAGCTGGCTTTTGGCCAGAGATTTATTTATAAATATACAGGGACGTATCATGGAATCCCAAAGCAGAGGCAAATTGGCCTCAGGAAGGAACTGGAGCTAGGCACTAGACCTCCACAAGAACTTCTCCATTTCTCTTCTCTGCTTCTTTCTGTGCATCTTCATTTCTCTTGCTGCAGACTGGCTTTCTTTTGATTGCTGTTCATTTGGTTGAAATTATGATTACTATTTCCCCAGGTCACATATTCCTAGGCCAGAAAGAGCCTGAATCAACACAATTTCTTTGGTCTAGATTCTCAATTTCCAGGGAGTTTTGTGACCACACCTGGTCCCATCAACAAAGATGACTCCTAGGATCTTAGAAATTTAAGGAAGAGGCAGAACCTAGTGAAGAGATGAACTAGATACATAATCTCATAGATGTTCATTCTTTTAAGTTGACCTATAGTAAATTGCTCAAATAATTTTCATTCCTGTATTTACATGGGGATAGGATTTCCCTTTCTATCACAAAATCAATGACTTAATTTTCTGTGTAGGGGTAAAGTACTGGACTAAGAGTCAGGAGACCTTGGATCAAGTCCTGACTCAACCATTTTTTATGTACTCTTGAGCAAAAATTGTTACCCATGTGCCTAGATTTCATCATCTTTAAAGTGAAAGACTTGAACTAGATCTTGTCTTTTAAATATCCCTTCCAGTTCTAAAGCCGGGTAATTTAAGAAACTATGTTGGAAGAAGAAATGTTTCATCTGGTAGAACCAGCAAAGTGAAATCCCATATTCTTGGGTTGATACTACAAGAATCCTTACTTTCTGACCTTTTGTTATTTCAACAATTTGAAGCTGGAAAGAACATTTACATATTATAATATAGTTAACATATCCAACTACGGAGTTGTTTTCATTTGAATTTTTCTGCTCTTGGCATATTTTTAAACTTTAGACATTTATTTCGTTCCTTTTATAATTTCATTTTGAAATCCCAAAATGTATACCACTAGTAGTGTCTCTAATTAGAAATTTTTCTTTTTACGCTCCTTGGTTTTTCTTTGTTGTTGTCTATTATGGAGTTAGTTTCATCTGTAGCTTATAAATTGATATCTTAGTACTGGTTTCTGAATCCCGAGCCTTGCATGGAGCTCATAAACCAGTCCTAACCAATCAATTTAGAAATCCCAGTATGAGACAGGCATCCAGTAGGAACCACCTATGCAAGGCCTGGGTTAATTAGTAAGGGTAACTGTAAAACAGAAGTTTGATACCTAATCTACTTTTTATAGATTATTACAGAACTCTCAATGGTTCTATAAAACACTGTGATTATATGTAATTGCTGCTTTAGTTATATCCTCTAAGTCTTGAGGAGGAAGCTCTTAATGAAATTTTGCTTAAGGTCACAAAATTTCTAGTAATGCCATTGATTCTTTTTTTTTTTTTTTAAACCTTGTTCTTTTAAAAAACATTTTTAAGTTACAGAAAAGTACCAAGGCCATAAAAGTCAAGGAAAGATGAAGGAGTTAAAAGACTAAAGAGACATGATAACTAAATGCAACTTGTGATTCTGAATTGGATCCTTTTGCTCTAAGGACATTATTGGGAAAGTTAAGAAACTCAAATAGAAATAGAAAACAAACTTACTGTTACCAAGGGAGAAAGGGTGGAGGGATAGATTGAGAGATTGGGATTGACATATACACACTGCTATATATAAAACAGATAACTAATAAGGACCTACTGTATAGCACAGGGAACTCTACTCAGTACTCTGTAATGACCTATACCAGAAAAGAATCTAAAAAAGAGTGGATATATGTATATGTAAATGTATAACTGATTCACTTTGCTCTACAGCAGAAACTAACACAAAATTGTAAATCAACTATACTCCAATAAAAATCAATTTAAAAAAAGAAATTAAAATAGGTCTGAGGATTAAATGGTCATAGAATATCAATATTAATTTCCTGATTTTTATGTTTTTTACTGTAAGAATGTGTACAAAATATGCATTGAAGTATTTGGGGATTGTGGGATATTATATTGTCAACTTATTCTTGAATAGTTCAGAAAGATAAATTCTTTGTTCTGTACCTGCTACTTTTTTGTAAGTTGGGATTGTTTCAAAATAGAAAAATTTTTTTAAAGTATAAGAAAAAAACTACAGTCCATATTCTACTTTTAACTGTTTTCCAATAATGCCCTTTATGGCATGTTTTCCCCTATGAGTGCAAAAATCCAGCCCAGGATCATGTATTGCATTTAGTTGCTATATCTCATTTGTCTCCTTTAATTGTGAACAGTTTCTTAGGCTTTATCTTTCATGACATTAACTTTTTTGAAGAACAACATGCCATTAATTCTTGTCTTAACGTCTCTTTAAATATTGAATTTAAGCCCAACAAACTTTATGTTCTTTATGTTTTTTTAAAAACTAAGAATATTTTGATGATTCAATGAAAACATACAAGTCATTTTCTTGGGATGCTTTCACTTTCTAATAACCTTCAGTTGCAATTGACTCCTATTAAAGAAAAAATTATTCATGACACTAATTAAAGATGGTAACGAAGACTATTCAAGAGGTACTGCTGCAGTGGAGGTTTTGCAATGGGGAGAGAGATCTGGCTCAACTCTGAATACAGCAAGGACGTGGAGATTTATAGTCAAGGAACAGGCTGGGAGTCAGTGGAAGGAAGTTTACTAAGGAAACATTAAGACAAGGGTGATTCTTGCTAGACCAATTCAGTAGATTCTTGTTGGAGGCATGCTAGGGTGGTAAGGTGTAAAGGGTGAGGGTTGAGGACTTTGATCAGATATTGAGGGTGGAGGAGTTTTGCTAAACTGACCCAGCAGGTTTATTGCTAAAACTGGACTAAGCAGGCTAAGGACAGAACCCAAGGTCAGAGCCTAGTCAGAAGAGGGCTCAGAACAGCCTGACTCAAGTTCAGTCAAGCAGAGAGTCTTTATCACTCCTTGTTAAGGAATCATGACTTTTTGCTTCAGATGCAGTTTCCTTAGATGCATTTATATACATTATTTAGGCAAATATATACTTATATAACAGAAAGAAAAAGTGTTATTTTATTGTTACAGACTTTGTTTTAAGGTCTATTTTGTCTGATATGAGTATTGCTACCCCAGCTTTCTTGTCATTTCCATTTGCATGAAATATCTTTTTTCCATCTCCTCAATTTAGTCTCTATGTGTATTTAGCTCTGAAGTGAGTCTCTTGTAAGCAGCATATAGATGGATCTTGTTTTTTTTAATCCAATCAGCCACCCTAGGTGTTTTTTTTAAATTTTATTTATTTTTTTATACAGCAGGTTCTTATTAGTCATCCATTTTATACACATCAGTGTATAACCCTTGGTTGTTTTGATTGGAGCATTTAGTCCTTTGACATTTAAAGTGATGATTGATAGGTATGTACTTATCGCCATTTTGTTACTTGTTTTCTGTTGTTTTTGTAGTTCTTCTCTGTTCTTTTAGTTTCTTCCCTTGTGGGTTGATGATTTTCTTTAGTGATATGCTTGTGTTCCTTTCTCTCTACTTTTTATGTATCTGTTGTAGCTTTTTGATTTGTGGTCACCATGGGGTTTATATATGTTGACGTATAACTTTATCTACTTGTTTTAAACTGGTAGTCATTTAAGTTCAAACATATTCTAAAAGAGCTGCATTCTTTTACTCCTGTCTCCCATGTTTTGTGTTTTTGATGTCATATTTCACATCTTCATGTTTATCCCTTCACTGTTTATTCTAGTTATAGTTGATTTTACAGTTTTTTGTCTTTTTATCTTTGTACTAGTTTATTTAAGCGGTTGATCCATAGTCTTTACTATATATTTGCATTTACTAGTGGGATTTTTTTTCCTTTCCTAGGGATTCTTACTTCTTGATTGCTGTAGCTTTTCCTTTTCTACTTAGAGAAGACTTTTTAACATTTCTTTTAGGGTAGGTTTAGTATTGATGAACTCTTAGTTCTTGCTTGTCTGAGAAGTTCTTTATCTAAATGATAATCTTGCTTGGTAGAGTATCCTAGGTTGCAGGTTTTTCCCTTTTAGCATTTTAAATATATCATGCAGCACTTTAAATATATCATGCCACTCCCTTCTGTCCTACAAAGTTTCTGCAGAGAAATCAGCTGATAACCTTATCGGGATTCTCTTGTATATGACTCTTTGTTTTTCTCTTGCTGCCTTTAGAATCCTCTCTTTATCTCTAACTTTTTCCATTTTAATTATGATATGTCTTGGTGTGGGTCTGTTTGGGTTCATCTCGTTTGGGATTATCTGTGCTTTGTGTACCTGGATATCTGTTTCCTTCTTCATGTTTGGGAAGTTTTCAGTCATAATTTCATCAACTATATTTTCTACCTTTTTCTCTTTCTTCTCATTCCAGGACCCCTATGATGCAAATGCTGGTACACTTGATGTTGTCCCAGAGGTCCCTTAAACTGTTCTCATTAAAATTTTTGTTTGTTTGTTTTTTGCTGTTCCGATTAGGTGATTTTCATTATTCTGTCTTCCAGATCACTTATACATTCTTCTGTATCATCTAGTTTGCTGTTAATTCCTAGTTATTTCAGTTATTGTATTCAGTTATGACTGGTTCTTTATATATTTTCTAGTTCCTTGTTAAAATTCTCATTATGTTCATTGATTCTTTTCCTTAATTCAGTTAGCATTCTTATTACAAATGCTTTGAACTCTTTATCTGGTAAATTATTTCTGTTTCATTAGTTGCTTTTTCAGGCGTTTTCTCTTGTTCTTTCATTTGAAATAAATTCCTCTGTCTTTTCATTTTGCTTAACTTTCTTGTCTCTATGATATTGTGTGAAACAGTTACCTATTCTGGTCTTGAAGGGGTGTGCTTGTGTGGGAACATCCCTATACAGTCTGTGTGTGCCCAGTGGCTTTGGGGGGAGAGCTGTATCTGACATGAGCATGAGTCATATCTTCCCCCAGGGTGTGCTGGCAGCTATCACCTTGGTAGGAGGTGGGGCTGGAGATAGAAGGGCTAGTGCCAGAGCCAGGTGTGAGCTGGGGCTTCTCTACTGCTCAGTGGCCAACAGGACTTTTTTGGGAGTGGGGTCAGGTCCTTAGTTGCTGGAGCAAAAGCTCTAAGGGTCGGATCTGAGCTGGTTCCAATCCCTCTCATTGTGTGCTTTCCCCCCCTCCCAGTGCCTGCACCCATGCCCCAGAGGGGAGCAGTGCTTGAGCAAGAGAGGCTGGTGTGGACGTTCAGCAAGGGTCAGGGAATGGGCTGTGGCCGTCCTGGACCCAGTCAGAGTTCTAGATCTGTTGCTTCCATGGGCGCCAGCAATGACCACCCTCACCCTGTTACGATGCCATGTTGGGTCCGAGTCGGCTCCATCCTTCACAACTGTGCACTCCCCTTGGTTCCATCAGCCCTTGTGCTAGTGTGGAGCTGTGCCACGGAACAAGAGGGCCTGGAGCGGACACTTGGCTCAGGCTGGGGCTCAGGCTGGGGCGCGTGCTGGAGCAGTTGTAGGGAACTTGTCAGAGTCCCAGACAATCTCATTTTGCTTCCTCTACCTTGTTTCAGGAGTGAGCAAGTGTGTGTGCACGTTCTTCATGAGCAGAGTGTAGGTTTCTTACAGCTCCACTGTCCATCCCACTGGTTTTCAAACCAGCTAAGGGGACTTGCCCCCCCGAGCTGGGGTGCCCAATATGTGGCTTGCACTGCTCGCTCCACAGGGAGGATCTCTGAACCCATGTAATCCTCCTCCTCTTCTGTGTCCCCTCCTAGATGTGCAGGTCCTGACCTGACCACTTCTCTTCCCTTCCTACCTGATTCTGTGTGGGTCTTTCGTACAGCCTTGGCTGTACAAGAGTCTGTTCGCCAGTCTCCAGTTTGTTTTCAGCGAGAATTGCTCCACATGTAGATGTATTTTTGATGTGTTTTTCAGGGACAGTGAGCTCCATGTCCTCCTACTCTTCCATGTTGATCCCTCTCCTGAAAAAGTGTTATTTTAGAATCTGGCTACAGTTTGTGACAATTGGCCAAGGGAAAATGAAAGTTTCAAATTGGTATGGGGAAAATGCCTTAATGGTGTGGGTGGTAATGTAGGGCAAGGGTTCTGGTTAGAGCTTAGGTGGAAGAGGTATAGACAAATAAGAATTATATTAGTGTAAGTAATAAAATAGGAGGAATTTTGGGTCTTTCGCTTGTGGGTGGGTACAACAGAAGTACCACTTCTTGGAGAAAGTGTGTAGAGAAGGGCAAGAATCGGCTTGTATGAGATATGAGTGAGAAAAGAGACAGCTCATGTAAAATTCCATGAGTGGGGATGGCCAGAGGACATGAGGGCAGCAGAGCCTAACATTAAATTTGATGTTGTCTGTTCATGTCACACTGTACTATAATCTATCTTTCCTAAATCATCAGCAAAGTCTGCTATCTACTAGGGCTTTGTGTTGGTAGTGCTTTGGGAACTACAGGAAGAGGGAAAGTGCAGCATATAGTGAAGTAGCCCCGATAGCAGTAGCTCCAGGAAGACAACTGACCAGTGGGATGATTCAAAAACAATTCAGCAGGAGCAGTAATTCAGACCATATATGCATGTTAGCTCCTGGGGATGCTCAGAAAACATGGAGGGAGTATGTACTTCAGTAATTGTCATGGGGACCCCAGCCATTTTTTTGGAGGAGGGATAGTGAATGAAAGGTGGGGACACACATGCACGACAAATATCTGGATTACACAGATAAAATCCGAGGTTTCTTTTTCTACCAAAGAAGTCTTGTTTTTATTTTAAGTTAAATCTTGTCATGATTTTAAGCAATATAAACGAGGCAGTGCTCCATGGGTTCTGCTGTTTGCTAGAGTTCTCTTTCTGTTTTGTTAATACAGTTTCATTTATTATCAAAATATTTTCAGAGCGGTTAAGAAAATGTGAAGAAATGGAAAATATTTCTAAAGAGCCAAAGGGAAAGCTCCTTATGAAAGTTTCTTTAGAGAGGCCCTTTAACTCCTGTCCTCACTTCCTGCAATCCCAGGTCGGCATCTGTCTCCTTTTGTGCCCTCCTCAAATATTTACAATATACAAGTACCTTTGAAAAACCCCACTCCAGAGGTCTTACTCCTGGTTCTACTCTTCTCTTAAAAAATCATCAGGGAGAAAGGATTGTCTCCATGCTGTCTTCTGTGTTTTACATCAGCCCTTTCTCTTTGGCCATGGAGACCAATGGTAGGCAGTTTTCTCTAGTAATGTTCAAAGTATAAGGAGAACATTAGAATAACTTGCCTGTGATGGACTTACTGACTGTCCCATTGTCTACTGCTGTAAACCAGAGCAATTTTCTTCATATTTTCAGTTAAAAGCATTTGTAGGATTTAGACTCTTCTGTTTCACTTATTTTCATTTTTTAAAAAGTAACAAACACATACATACGGTAAAAATTTAAACTGTACAAGTGAAAACCGGCATCTTGGTCTCCAGTCTTCCTTACCCCACCCTAGACACAATTACTCTTGTCAGTATCTTTCAGAGATATCTTTCAGAGATATAACTCCTTTAAAAATACAAAAGCTGGGCTTCCCTGGTGGCGCAGTGGTTGAGAGTCTGCCTGCCAATGCAGGGGACACGGGTTCAAGCCCTGGTCTGGGAAGATCCCACATGCCGCAGGGCAGCAGGGCCCATGAGCCACAATTACTGAGCCTGCACGTCTGGAGCCTGTGCTCCGCAACAAGACAGGCCGCGATAGTGAGAGGCCTGTGCACCGCGACGAAGAGTGGCCCCTGCTTGCCACAACTAGAGAAAGCCCTCGCACAGAAACGAAGACCCAACACAGCCAAAAATAAATAATAAATAAATAAAAATAAAATGACTAAAAAAAAAAAAAATACAAAAGCTGCATATTATTTACTCTGTCGTAGGCCTTGCTTTTTTACTTAACAATAGATTCTGGAGATTTCTCATTTTAGTACATGTAGCATTCTATCATTTTGTTTAATAGTTACATAGTATTCTGTTGTATAAATATATCATAATTTATTTAACCAGTCCCCTGAATACCGATAGACATTTAGGTTGTTTCCTGTTTTTATGATTGTTTTCTCCCTGACATGAAAAACAACAATGAAATGAATATTTTGGGCACACATGGGCTGTGTTAGGCAGAATTTCTAAAATGGCTCCCCAAAGATGTCCTATCCTAGTCCCCAGAAACTGAATATGTCAAGTTATCATGCCTGTGAATGCGTTACATGGAAAGAAGAGGTGCTTTGCAGATGTAATTACGGTTACTAATCAATTAACATTAAAATAGGAGATTATCTTGGATTATTTAGGTGGACCAAAAGTTCATGAAAGAAGCCCTTGAAAGGAGACAAGAGGAAAGCAGATGAGAAAGATATAGTGATTCAAAGGACAGGAAGGATTTGATGTGTCACTGCTGCTTTGAAGCTGGAAGGGGGTGAAGGAGCCCCATGAGAAGAAATGTGAGCAGCTTCAAGGAGCTAAGGGCAGCAGCCCCAGCTGACAGCCCATCAGCTGAGGATGAGAACTCCAGTCCTACAACCTCAAGGGTTGTAAGCCCTATATATTATCATACTTTTAAGTCTTTGCTAATCTCTTAGGTAAACGGTGTTTTTCCACTATATTTTTTAAAATTTTTATTTTATTGAAGTATAGTTGATTTACAATGTTATGTTAATTTCTACTGTACAGCAAAGTGATTCATTTACATATATATATATATATATATATATATATATATATATACACATATACATTCTTTCTCATATTCTTTTCCACTATGGTTTATCACAGGATATTGAATATAGTTCGGTGTGCTATATAATAGGACCTTGTTATTTATCCATTCTATGTATAATAGTTTGCATCTGCTAATCCCAAACTCCCAATCCATCCCTCCCCCGCTTATTTATTTAACATTTGAGGGTTTGAGGTTGGGCATCTTCTCACATGCTTAAAAGCATTTGTGTGTGTGTGTATATATCTGTATCTATCTCTCTATATATTTCCCTCCAAACTAGATATGTATTTTCTTTGCCAATTTTTGTAAATTGCTTTTAAATTGCTTTTAAAGAATTCTTTATATATTGAGGAAATTTGCCTATTGTCATATTGTTTTGTTGATTTTTGGGGGGATATTTTTTATATATGGAATTTTAAAAAACTTTCAAATTTATCTATATGTCTATATGTTATTTTACATCTTATGGATTTTTGTATTGGTTAAAATTTCCTTTCCTTCTCCTTTCCTTCCTCTCCTTCCATTCCTACAATGTTCTCTTATGGTACTTTATAGCACTTCTGTGATTTCACTTTTCACATTTAATTCTTGGATTCATATAGCATTTTTTTTTTGTATAAAGAATGCAATAGCAACTCAACTTACCTTTTTTCCCCAGATAACTATCCAGTTGTTTCAACATCATATATTGAATAATCAATGTTTCCCCCTCAAATTTGAAAGGTAAACCTAATCCTATAGTACATTCCTGTATATATTTGGTCCAGTTCTGGACTCCTTCCCTATTTGGTTCCACTAATGTGTTCAACTATTTATCATATGCTTCATTTAAATAATTGTTCAACAGTTTCCCTTGGTTGACCTTTTTCTGGGAAATTTTTGTCTCGTTTGCACTTTCAGGTTCAGTTTCAGTGCATTCTATTTTTTGTTCTTATTAATATCAAATATAAATGCAAAGAATACATTTACTATTTTTGTGTAACTTATAAATAATTATCCCTCCTTTTCTAAGAAATGGACAACATTTTACCTTTTATTTCACTTAATCTTAACATATTTAAGGGATGCTTTTTTAATTTCCTGAGGTGAGTTCTAAGTCACTGCTATTTCCTAACTGCAGGTGCCAATTCATACCTGTTTTCACTGTGCTCACTCCTTCTCCCACACTCTCGACTATTCCAGCCCCTTCATGGCCCACCATGATAGGATAATGATGGTGGTGAAGGGTTTTATCCTTCAACATTTTCATCTCTGTACCACAGAGCCCCGTGGCCATGATCTTTATGGGAGGCAAAAGTAATATAGTTTTCTCTGTCTCAGATAAACGTGTTCTAGAATTGTTAATGTTTTAAACCTTTTTGCTAGTTTGATATGCTGCATTAATATTAATGCATTCATTTCTTAGTTTTAATTCAGACAAGGGTCAGTAATTTGTTTAAAGCAATGCAGTGTTTTTCATTAGCTACTTTTGGAATCAAAATGATGGTTTTAAAACTTACTGGAGAGGGCAGGATGGGTTTAGAAGAGATGGTTGTAAAACCACAATGTGACATCAAAGGTCTGAGTTTGTGCTTCATTGGAGCTTGTGGGTGGGAGTGTGGAGGAGAAGGAACAATTATAGAAATGAAGGAATTGGAACACAGGAAGGAAAAGGATAATGTCTCCTATTATAATTGAGGCCTTAATTTATTTCACATTAGGGCTTTATAGTTGTGTTATTGGTACAAGTCATAGTCCCATTTTTTGTTGTAAATCAGCCAGACAGTTTAAAGTGGAGA